>NC_046380.1:35115663-35458412 GCF_011125445.2 Fundulus heteroclitus
TAATGTAACATTTATCCAGTTCTAATCTGCAGAAATAAATCTGTTACATTGGAAATCCAAAGAATTAAAAAGTTGCAATAACTTGGCTGCACGAGAGCACACACCTATCGACCGTTACTTTGTGAAAGCACCTTTTGATACATTTTCACTCTTCTTTGTTGGAAGTCTGTCATTATGTAGCTAACATCCTTGCAAAAGTTCTCCAGAGCTCCCAGATTGATGGGATATCTCTAGTCCCCAGTCCTCTGTACGTTAACTCAGTTCTGAACATCAGGTTTGGTTCTGATGACTGGTCAGGGCCTTCCGAAGACTGGAGTTTCTTCCTATGAAGCCCTTCTTTTGTTGCTTCGAATGTATACTTGCACCCACTGTGATGCAGAAAAATAAAGTCCATCTTCATCTTCAGCTTTCTGGCAGGTACCAGAAGGTTTTGGAATTGTAGCCAAACATTCACATTTTAAGTTTGTTCTCAACAGATCATAACATGCTGGTACACAACATTTAGGAGAATTTTATCAAGACTTGGATGTTTCCTTTGGAAGGACAGTCTTCTTTAACGGTCCTGCTTCTACTCAAGGCATTCAAATAAATCAAGAGATGGTTTTCACACGTGGGACTGCTTGTCATCCAGCCTCTTCAGTGCCTCTTGGCAGCCACTCCACCCATTTTTCACCTTCTCTTCTTACTAGCTTTCACAAAAGTTCCATGTTTTATTACCCCTTTTTTACCTTGTACAAATTTGTTTGTTTTTTCAGTTGAATTGCACAGGTGTGCAGGCATGATCAAAAAGAAATTAAGACACACTTAACAACACGTGTCATATCAAGGCACTTTACAAAGTCAATTCAATCAGATCGTACAGGCAGAGTGGTTGAAATGTTTTTTATATTGGGAATCCCAGCAAATTGGATCGAGTCATTGACTTGTAGCATTCACTCCTGGGTGGGCATGCAGCGAAAGTGCACAGTTGCCCTGAGTGGATGATTGACTTAGCAGCAATCCCTCATGCTGAGGATGCATGTAATGACGGTGGAGAGCAAAAGTTCGCTTTAACAGGAAGAAACCTCCTGCAGAACCAGGCTCAGCGTGAGCAGCCACCGACTGACTGGGGGGTTTAAACACAAAAAGAGCACAGAAGCACTGTTCCAGGAGTACTTTCTATGTGACAGAAAAGTTAAAAATATTTTTTGACAGGGACCGTGTACATTAATTAGCTTTCCTGCAAATGCACCAGAATTAGCCAAAAGGCTATTTTTCATCTGTTGTCCCCGGACAGGATCTTAAAATTGTCTACCAAAAAACACAACAGTAAGAATTTTACAGTGAACAATACAAATAGAAAAAGAAATAAAAACAGCTATAACTCTTCAAAACTTGTTTAAAAATACAGAATTCATGTTCGCTAGACTACAGATTTTAGGTTAATAAAAATAGAATAAAACATTCAAATAAAATTATTATACTATATATATATATATATATATATATATATATAGATAGATAGATAGATAGATAGATAGATAGATAGATAGATAGATAGATAGATAGATAGATAGATAGATAGATAGATAGATAGATAGATAGATAGATAGATACACAGCAGAGACACAAATGGCAGCATGGTTTGGTTATGGAACAGACATTTAATTAATGCTGACCTGTCTGATGTGTTATGAGCCAGTTTATTTTAGATGCTTTTTAAAAATAGTGTATGTTGTGAGTTCTCTGATGTTCTGAGGGACAGATTACCACTCCTGAGCTGCTGTGACTGCAAAGGCTCTTTGACTGAAAGCACTTTTACGCAGAGGAACAACACAGTCTCCTCTGGCTGACCCTCGTGTTGCTCTCTGTGTGTTCCTGATCTTTACAAACGGACTGAGTGGAGGAGATGACAGACCATGGATGATTTTGTAAAACAGACAGAGGTTTGAATACTTGATGACATTTTCCCAGCTTAAAAGCTTAAAAGCTTATGTTTTAGCAAAATGGCACAATAGTGATATTTTGATGTTTTTTTTATCCAAAATTTTGATTGTCTGTTTGTAAAGAGATTCTAAAGGTTTTAGTGGTAAACATATAGAAACATAGCTAAGCAGATAAGCTCAAATCTACAGGAAAAGGGGCACTTACAGTCAGCTGCGGTAAAAGCTCAGCCAACAGCAATGTCTAGGAGAGATACAGGGTTAAACCCTGAAAGACAGGGCCAAGCGTATCATCTACAGACGCACAACGTGAAGTTGTTTGTTGGCAGCAGACCCCCTCCAGGTCATCGGCACAGCAAAGCAGAAGCAGAACAATGAACATAAAGTTAAAAGTTTAAATAAAAGTAACGTGAATTATAACAATACAATACAATATAACTGTGGTATAGTGCAGTTGGTAACACTGCGTTGTGAATATATAAATAAAATGGAACTTAACTGGATTCCAGGAGAAGAGCCAAATCTGATGTATAGAGCTGGACGTGCAATGGTTTGGTCGATGCTTTGGCGCTGCAGGACCTGGCCAGCTCAGTATTATGAAATGGATCAGCAATTCTAAAAGAACAGGACCCTTCAACACGACGATGACCCAAAACAAACACGTAAATACACCAAGGTTTGAGCGGAAATTAAAGAGCGAGGCAAAGTGTCACAAGACTCAAGTCAGGGACCAGTAGATGGTAACCAGAAGCAAGTTTCTCTGAAATTTCAGCTAAAGAGAAGGCGACAGGCTATTTATGGGGTAGCGTGTTCTTCCTCTGCTAGAAATCACCCTTTTTTTTATTACATCCTTCTTGATAGCGGCCTGTAATCTAAGCATGGGTGACATGAGAGAGCTTTGCTCATAGATCTCCTTGCTCCACTAACAGATTTTCGAAATCTTTCCACTGTTGACCTGCTCCTGCTCCTGCTCCTGCTCCTGCTCCTGCTCCTGCTCCTGCTCCTGCTCCTGCTCCTGCTCCTGCTCCTGCTCCTGCTCCTGCTCCTGCTCCTGCTCCTGCTCCTGCTCCTGCTCGGACTTCACTGCTTGTTTAATGCCCGTGTGGATTGGGATTTCATTCTTCTCTTCTCTTCTCTTTTTTTTTTTTTTTGTTTACCACAGGTCAGACTGGAAACGGGAAAACTCCCAACGACGGATTTGAGTTTTCCACCTTAAATTTCTTTCTTTGCTTCGTGGAAAATTGAGCCGATCGGCGCAGCGACCCGAGAACTTTGCGAATCCACAGGGCAGGAGTGAACGTTTCCAAAGAGCTGAGTGACGGAGGAACTGGAGTCGTCGTGAAAAAGGGAGGGAAAGCAGCGCGCAGCTGGAATGTTCCAGCAGGGATTCCCGGTGGCTGGACAGGAAGTTGGAGGAGTTCTGAGGGGAAGCGTGCTCCCAGCACCGGGTGGAGGGAGAAAGGGAGAGATGTTTCCTGTTCAGCACCCCCCCACCCCCTTTCTTATTCTTGGTGTACTTCACACCCCATAAGAACACGGTTCAGAGCGCATGCAGCAGAACTGCAAAACACATCTCATCAGGAACGCTATCAGTGGACGGTGGTTAGCCAACAGAGTAAATCATGCACAGGGGGTAGGATTGCATCAGAGGATGCAGATGTCACCACATGAAGTGAAACTTCCTGCCCATCAAAGTAGTCAGTGCCTGTTTAATGGACTCACCATCTGCAGCCCGCAGCAGAAAGTGGGTATGGCTTCATGGAAACACAGCCAGAAAGTCTGAGAAGGAGAGGTGGTGGAAGGAAAGAGGAAAAGGCAAGCGAAAAGGGGGGGGAGCGGGGATTGTAGGCAGAGATGTGACGGAGCGATATGTGGATTGCAGGAGGAAAAAAATCTCTTTGTCTCTCCTGAGCTGAGTGGACAATCAAAGTTTCCTATCAGCTCTGGAGTAGGGGAAATTGGCTGCCCTGGAAAGGAGAGGGCCACTCTTGCAGCCAATGGGAAGTGCCCCTGTCACTCTAATCAGCCCTGATAGAGAAAGTAGGAAGCGAGCGTGTGTCTGCTTTAACAGAGCGCGGCCTTGTTTCATCCGTCTTCGCACGATCCAAGACGATACAAAGTCTGGCGCGGCGTTGGGCCCTCATCTGCGGCTTATCCTCTTCACCGGGGGACGTACGCGAGCCGCTCAGCGCGTGTTTTGGCAGAACGTGCCTCGGAGAGGCATGACCATCGGTGCTTTGATGGAGCGCCATGTGGCAGAGATCAGTGGGTCTTAGTGGGAGCTGTGGACAGTCGTACACAAGGGCAGCTAGGAGAGAGGATTACTGTCTCATCGATACAAATCCATACAGAGAGAGTGGTTGACATCAGTATGCACGCTGGTGGAGACAGAGGCTCTGGAGGGGGGGGGGGGGTGCATGGAGGACGAACATCCACACAGAAAGGAAAGGAGACTTGAGGTGGCTCAGCCATCTCTCTTTTCTGACCTCCCCACATCTCCACCTACTCCATGCCAGACAAGAATGTGTCTCTCTGCGCCCCCAAAAACCCAATCCTCTGTTTGAAGTCCCATCTCCACCTTTGCGCTCACCGGGGCCGTCCCTTTTCCCCTTCCTCTCGCCCGTCGGACCGTCTCGTCTGTCAGCCCCCGCTCCTCCCCTCCTCCTCCTGCAGCTGCGCCCGGAGCCCCACAGACGCCTTCATTGTCCCGCTCTTCCTCGCCCTCGCGCTTCTGCGCCCGGCAGACCATCACACCTGCCACCTGCACAGGGCCGCCGAGCCCACGGAGGCTTTCATCCACCCCTCACCCTCGCCCTTCAGAGCCCCCCCCCCCTCGTCCCGGCACCCTGTCACTGAGGAATGGCCGCCTGCAGGAGGCAGCGGCAGGCCCGGGGCACACAGGGCCGCCGTTGTGAAGGCGCGCGTTTCGAGCCGAGCCAGAGGGAATCAGTGCAGGTGAGGAGTCCTCGGTGTTCAGATTGAACTCGTATTTCTGCGTTTTTATGACAGGATCGAAGGGGGGGGGGATTGAATAAATGCATGTTTTGAGGAGAATGCAGACCTGAGAGTGGGTGCATAATAACATGCTGACAGTGAGGGTGGTGGCTCTGTCTTAGTGATTTATGAGAGTGTGCTGTGAAGGGTCTTCTGAGCAGGATATTGTTCCCTGACTGGTGACTTCTGCCTCTTTCTTTGTGTGTGTGTGTGTGTGTGTCCGTGTGCGACTGTGTGTGTCTACTATAGAGCAAGAGAGATTAAGAGGAAGAGTACGGCAGGTGAGGCCTGAATGTAATCAATCACCGCCGCGTCACCGGGCCCTGGAGCTGCAGGCTGCGCGTTCACCTGATGTCTAGTTTAACTCTGCCGTATATTTCCCTTTCGTTTTGCTCATTCGAGATTTGCGGCAGATAAAGACGCAACAGAGTCTGCGTCGACAACCTTTTTTTTCAGGAAAGGGAGATAATAATCGAGCCCGTGCCTAAAGGGGGATCACGAGCAGCTCAACCACATGGCCCAACCAGTCCAACACGCCCTGCACAAACCCCAGCATCCACCTCAGACTCGCGCGCACACACGCTCGGCTGGCCACATCAGGATACAGTGCTGCACACGAATTCCGGTTTAAACTGTATTCTGCTCAGTTTACAGCAACAGATAAACCGCAGGGCCTGTGCGACCGGTAATCATATCCTGGGCTAGAACTGAAAGGATCGCAAGGCCTCCAGTCAGCCACAACGTGACAGCGGCCCGTCAGGGATGCAGCAGCCATCTTGGGTGGCCTCAGCCATGGTGACGTCCCTGATGGACCCCCCGATATTCAGCGGTGCCTCTTTATGAAACGCGTACAGCGGCTGGGAAAAGTATTGATACCCCTATGCATTTGTTTTCACCCCCATCTTCTCTGACACCCATAAATCAAATCCAGTCACCTACTAAGTCAATTTTCATATCAGTATTATCACAGCTGCTCTGCTTTTCAGAAAGCATCAGTGGGCAAACAAGCAACATCAAGAAGGAGCAAAGCCGACAGGTGATGGAGAAAGCTTTGAGGGAGGTTTAAAGCCGTGCGACAAGATTTAAACATCTCGCAGAGCTCAGTCCACCAGCTGAAATGAAATACAGCACAGTTGCAAACCCACCAAGAGATTGCTGTTCAGCTAAATCTACAGGCTGGGTAAGGAGAGCAGCCGAGAAGCAACCAGAAGCTCAGCGGTACCTGTGGAGGAGTTGCAAGGAGCCTCAGCTCAGGTGGGAGGATCTGTTGACGGAACGAACCACAAATCTAGTCTGAATCTAAGAGGAAATGCATTATTGAGAGAAACCAAGAAGCTTTTAGCACTAGCCGTGTAGGGGAAGGAGGACAGATGAGAGCAGAACGCAACTCTTTAGTCTACATTCAGAAAGCTGTGTGGTGGAAAATGAAGACTTTACATCTCCATCATAGAACATTAGGGTTGCAGCATCAAGCTGTGGGGATGTTTTTTTGTATTGTTTTTTTCTTTCGCAGGGACAGGAAAGCTTGTATAAGTTGATGCTCAGACCGACAAAACTAAACACAGGTAAATTGTGGCAGAAGGGGTGGAGGTTCGCCTTCCCAGAGGATGTCGGCCTAAAGGATTTGGCCAGAACTACGATGTAATGGTTCAGCGTGTTCATGTGAGAATGGCCCAATCAAAGTTCAGCCCTAATTCACATGATAATCTGTGGCAAGATGGGAAAAATTGAAAGACAAATGGACGAAAAGCTTCGCCTCCCGACGTGCAAACCCGGTAGAGACGGAGACAGACCCCAAAACATATGCAGCTGTAACTGCAAGGAAAGGTGGTTCTATAAAGCATTAGTGGCCATTAGCTGGGCCCTACTCGTTCTATTTTCTGATTTATGTTAGCGCACACTGTGCTTTGTGAGATGTTTAAAGATTGAGATGCTTTTTTAAAAATATGACTTCAAATTTCTCCAAATCCTTGTCTGCCAATGTTCTCTAATAAACCTCTGAGACCTTAACAGAACAGCTACTTTCATACAGAGATTCGATTGTACACAAGTGGCTCACTAATTCTGTCAGTTCTGAAGGCAAATGGCTGCATTGGATTTTAAATCAGGGGCAGTAAAGGAAGGGGGTTGACCACAAATGCATTTGCCTTTCAGTTCACCATAACGCCCAAATTTGTGTTTGCCTATGACCAAAAATCACACCTGAGTTCTTTAAAGTTGTGTGGTAGTAATGTGACAAACAAACTTTTAGGCCTATGCCTACTTTTGCAAGACACTGAATGTAATCTTTTAAAGTCTGGTAGGTCATTTTGAAAACCTAATGTAGGATTGTTTTCATCTCGTCTAAAAGCCTCCCTTCACCTCAGAGGTATAGGAAAGCCATCTGTTTTAGAATAAAAGTGTTGAAGCTCAGGATTTTGGCACATTTAAATGTATAAGAAATAATCTATTTTGGCCCATCTATCATTATTGTATCTAGATGTAAAAACTAAACCCCATTTGACCAAAAATAAATACACAAAGCCCCACGAACACCGTACCTATCTGGTTTGTGGTCTGCTTGTTTCCAGCCATGAACCACGTTGTTCCATTACATTTACTTTGTAGTCATTTTATGTTTGTTTTAGTAGTTTTTGGCTTCAATTAATCGCTGTCCATTTTCATTTTGCACCCCATTTACCTTCTCTTTTATGTTTTCCTTTGGTTGTTTCACATCTGTTTGAGGTAATATACTTCACACAAGTCAATTTATATATATATTTTGCATCATTAAGGTCTTGTTACAGTATAAATTGCCCCATAGCTCCCGGCTCCTTCCCATGTCTCAAAGCTGTGGGTGGCAAAGACAAATGTGGGGGAGTTCTCATCAACTCGCTTTCAGAACTGAACTTTTTTTTAAAAAATTTTTATTTTAACAGATCTGATCTGAGCAGACGTGATCGCGGTAGCTTGTTGAAGTAGAAGTCATCCCCAAAGGAAGATGTAGAGCTTGCAGCAACTCCGACAAACCTCCACTCAAGTCCAAACACACAAACAAAATGCCATTGTGTGACCTTTCACCAGCGCCGAGCGTCGGCGCTGACGGACATTGTCTGTGGTTTCTCGCTGGCGTGTGTTTTCAGAATCATTATTGTACGCCGCATACAATGCGTGAGCGCCGTCATTGTGAGAGGAGCCCGGCTGTTTTTGTGGGGCAGGAAGTGACCTGCCGGGACCCCCGGTGACCTCGGAGGGAAAGCGATGACCTCTAGCTGACCCCTCTTCGCACTTGTCCTCTGCCCAGACTTTTGCTCAAATGTTCTACTGGCTGCAGGGACAACAAGCTGATTGCTGGGGCTGCACCAAAAGGACCTGCAACAATGTGCAGGAAAGTCACCCTGGAGCCACAAACCACCATGAATATGTGGAGTAACCTTAATTTAAGTTAATTTAGTCAAAAAAACAAACAAAAAAACAAAAAAACATTGGACTAACAATTTCAAGATGGGTCTTAGCTGTTAAAAAGGCCTTATTATGGTTAAAAGGCGTTTCTTTGCCCCAGTGTGCCCTCTTGTGGTGAACGAAGGGTACTGCGTCTCTAAGAAAAAAAAGACAAGTAAACCTGGACAAGTTTCTCCAAACTTTATTTCCAAATTTAACCAATAACCATATCAATGCCCCTTTCCCAAAACAATGGTTTCCATGTCTTGTCTTCAACACAGTCCAATCTCCTTTAGTCTTTAATCTCAGAGTCAAAAAAAAAAGAAAAGAAAAAAAAAAAATCAAAATCATACAAAATGTAGAAAATGACTCAGGAACATCAAAAAACGAGCGGCGGCCTTGATGCAGATTCAGAGCTTCAAATTTTAAACGTCAGTCCGGGGGCCGAAAACCGCGGCCGAGGTCGGCACGGAACAGAGCATGGTCTTCGCCACCTACGCGCTTCGCTTTCAGAATCCAGTACGTGCGAGTAAAGACGTGAGGCCGTTTCAAAACACAATTCCCTAAACCACGCATGCTTCACAGGGAAAAGATAAGAACATGACATCTGAGCGATTAAGGGGCGGAGCAAATAAAGAGCAGAAACCGAGTTTATCACCAGGCACAGAGGCACGTGTCCAGATAAACTCACTTCCATAAAACCAGATGTTGATAGTCCATGTCTGGATGCAATGATGTTTTAAAAAAAAAAAAAAAAAAAAATTAAGAACGTGTCACATTTCATGTCATTTTCATACAAATACTCGATGCTGAAAGCAGGGGTGGCGCGTATGCGGAGCTTAGAGGGCGTCCAGCAGACTGTCGATGCGGCTGATGAGCTCTTGTCTCTTGCCGGTCAGAGTCTTCTCGCTCTCGATGTAAGCCTCCTTCTTGACCTTGCCGGCCACCAGCCGCTCCGCCTCCGAGCAGGAGCGGCTCACCAACTCCTTCACCTGGCCGTCCAGCTTCTGGATCTCTCCAACCTAAAAGAACAACAACAAAGAAAAAAAAAAAAAAAAAAACAGAAACAGGACAGTGAGCAAAAGCGGCGGTCTGGGCTTAACAGCTCTCCGCCTGCGTTTCCATGGCGACGGCCCCATCCCGCGCACCTTCTCAGCCAGGTCGGAGCCCTCGGTCTTGAGCCGGGCCTGCAGCGAGCTGATCTCGTTGGTGAGCGTGCGGTGGTCGGCCTCCAGCGTCTTGCGGCCGCTGTTGAGCGCGCCCGTGTCGCGGGACTGTTTGTAGCGGTTCACCACCTCGTCCATGTGGCGGTACAGGCCCAGACGTTTGTTCACCAGCGTCAGCACCTGCTCCGTGATGGAGGCCACCTTCATCCGCACCTCCGCCGCAGGATCCTGAACGGAGGAGGCGAGAGAAGTGAGCCAAGTGATACGAACCGAAGGCAAATGTGAGACTACTGCACAGCCCGTCCCCTGCGGTCCGTTCTACCCCTCCTGACCGCGCAATTACATAGAGATAATGCGTATTTCCAACGTTCACGTCACAACGGCAGTTATACGGCAGAAAGGTGTAAAACTAGGCATAAAGATGCAGAGATATCTGGAATAGGTCGATTTTTAGCTGAATGCTGCGCTACGATAGCCTGACAGTCATACTCAATCCTAGTCAGAATTTGAGTCTGATACTGCTCCATAGAGCTGTGATTATGGGGCGTGTTTCGAACAAACCAGGAAAAAAAATTCATCTGCACTCAATTGGATAGACCTACAACCAATAAGAGCAACGGAGTGTGTGACGTATGTTAAGCGACGCATAGTTGTTGTCAACGGAACTCAAACTGCACGCTGGAAAAGAAGTAGCCTAGAATAAGAAGATGAGCGTCAACGAAAAAAGAATGTAAGGATCCAAGGAGTCATTCAACACACGAACCTCATTTTTCAGAAAAACAATAAAGGCGAATGCACATACGAACAAGTTCTCCGTTTAGGATTAGGAAGGACGCCAAAAACGTCTTTCTTTTCAACAAATGCCTTGATCGCGTTTCTCTGTTCCTCTTTTAAAATTAATTTGCTGTCGATATCTTCTAAAACAGACCTAACAGCAGAATCTACACACCTCAACTCTCCAGCGGCAGCCATCGTTGTTGTAAATGAATTCAACCCAAGCGCGCTTTGTTGACGTGGTTGATTACGTGACTGTTGATCATCTGTCCATCATCGTATAAAGCCTGCCCTGACAATTTGATTGGCCCGCCAGATATTGGGCGAGCATACTCGCGCTACTATTGAGCAATGCCAGACCGAACTTCCCGATCTAAAACGTTGTGGGCGGGACTAAGTTCGGAATTGCTCCCAGGCTAGCACTACGAGGCCACACCAACACTTCTTTAGAATGCTCTTATATCCTCCACCATTATGCTCCAACTCTGCACCGTAGGTACTTGAAAAGTCTAATAGGTATATATTCTAGATTTCTGATGCACGCCTTAAAATTAAAACAATTATAATAAATAACCCCAGTATTACCAGTTACAATTTATAGTAGTTATCAGTTTATCACCCTAAGTGGATCATAGGTGTAATATCGGTGGGTCGACTTTAACCCCCCCCCCATCCCGGTCCGGCCATATCAGTTGATGGTGAGGAAAAAAAGGACGTGTGTAGACCACAGAACAAGTGTGATCAGAAAGAGGCTTAAGTGACATCGATAGCATAATTATAGGTCTAGTGGTCAATCCCTGCTGCTGCTTGAATAATAGAGCATAGTGGTGGCAGCATGGTGTTTTGGGGACACCATCACTTTTTTTTTTTTAGCAAAAATAGGAATATGTTGCTTTTCCGTTTTATTTTTGAGTAAATACAGCACTACATGTCCTGCGAGAATCCCATGCTGATCCATGTCCAGCACATATTAAACTTTAAGAACAGCAACCGGAACAAAGCAACACAACCACTGATATCTTTAGCTGCTTTGTACCTTGGTGATGGCAAAGTCCAGCCGTACGTAGATGATGACGGTGAAGAAGAGTATGTAGAAGGCTCCCACCACCAAGAGAGGCTCCTGGAGCATCAGGATCTTGTTGAAGTTGTAATGAACCTGCAGATAGGGAGGAAGAGTTATTTAGATCGCTGCCTAAGCAGGTCTGAATGTAAATAAAATAAAACCCATTAGCATTTTAACTGTATCCTAGCTTTAATTATTAACAAGCATCCAACTAGGCCTGCTTGTGTCAAAAAGTTGCATCTTTCCTCTTGGGCGGCAACAATTACAGCTACAGCAATATTTGCTATAGTTCCTGGTTAAAAAGTTAGATTATAAAAGAGATAAGAACCAGACATGTGACTATAAACTGAAGTTTTTTTTTCCCCCATAACTGCCTCATTCAGCTCTTTACCCAACAGCTTACCACAAAGTCCTGAATGTGCTGCTCCACCAGGTTGTTCTTTGTTGCTACCAGCACGGGTCGACCGAAGGTGTCCAGATACGTGTAGTGCAGCTGGTTTGGCATGCGGTCGATTTTATAAGGTGTCTCCACGTGAATGTTTCTGTATAAATTAATTAATTTAAAAAAAAAAACAGGAAAATAAGAGGAGCCCCCCTCAGCCAGCTACTGCGAAGATTTGATTAGAAAGACTTACTTTGCGCCTTCTGGCAGAATGATTTTCACCGTCATGTAGTCGATGACCTGGTCGTCGTAGACATGGTCGACTAATCTCATCTTCAGGGCGTACTGGTCGCCTAGAAAGGAAAAACGATGCAAGCGGTTAGCGTTGTCTCGGCTGTACGCGCGTTAACGAAGGATCCCCAGAGCTCACCGAGGGTGTAGAGGTATTCGTAGCTTGGCAGATTATAGCCGATCATATAGTGGGTCTTCCAGCCTCCGAAGAGGGGGAAGCGCGGTCTGACCTCCACCTCCACAGAGTCATCCAGAACCTGCAGGTGGGAGGTGGAGATGTTGCCGATCTCGTCCCGGTAGTAGACGTCTTGAGCCGAGGCCGGAAGGATGGTCTGCGGAGGAGCAGGGGAGGGAGTCACCGCATTTCCAGGTCGACTAGAAACTCAAGAAACGGATCCATCTGTGGTACCGGCAACACCCTTCAGTGTAGAAGTTAGCAGCGTTCAGCATCAGTGATGCTTAAAACGAAGTCAGAGGCAGAACAAAGAACCTGTGATTCAGATTATGAGAGAGCAAGAGCGAGTGAAATTTATAGCAGATAACAGGAAGGCTTAAGCCGGGTGATCACTGTAGGAGTTTTTGCCCTTTTTGGGCCGATTCTTCAGTCGTGTGAGAATTTTTTGGATCGGGCCGAGTCTTAGCTTGATGGTGCGTCCTGCGTCGTGTCGTTTACGGGGGATAACGAGGGGCGATTCGCCTCTCACGACCACCGCCCCATCAGGAATCGGTTGAAAATCAAACATGTTTGAAATTCAGTCGGCCCTCATGAGCGATGGTGAGCAAGTCCTGCTGATGAAGCGGAGCTTCGATCGTCTACGAGCCGATTTCCCCCAACCTCGCGCAAACAAGTAGATTCTTCTTCGTCTTCTCAGACGAAAACAAGAGCGGAGAGAAGCATGGCGGCGGTACGTGTGACATGGAGTCAAACTACGGAGGAGCAACTCGTAGAACTGCCGAAGCAGCGCGTTTCGTTCTAGTGAGCCTCATATTTAACAAAGAGCATCGACACTTCCGCCTTTTTCTTCTTCTACTGTTGACATTTGGCTTCGGGGTAGACGAGTCCGAGTAGCGCCATCTCTCTACGGGGCTGAGTACGACGTGTGGTTTCTGAACGCACGGTGTGAGCAGTCAGGTGGCATCAGAGCGTCGGGCCGCACAGTGTAAGCACAGATATGGTGAGCTGTGAACTTTTAAACCCTGCGGTTTCGCCGTACAGCTTGAGCTGCATACGAGTATCACGACTGAAAATACCGTGCAGTGTATGCCCGGCTTACACAGAGTACGGCGCAGTTTCTTTGTTTTTCACCTTTAAATCTCCGGCGAGGTAGGAATCGTACAGGACCTGAACATGTCATACTGAATTAGCTCCATTAGAAAGCATCTACTGTCACACCGCGTGACGGAGGACGCCAGACTGTCCCACCCAGCGCAGACCTGACACACTAATCAGTAAGTGGACAGCGAGTTATGGCCGTCAACGAGCTTTTGAGAGGTGGAAGCTGAAGAGAGGAACAGTAGGATGAGCGTCGGCAATTCAAAGCGTGACAAAAACCAGAGAGGAAATACTGGCTCCGGTTCTCTGACCGCCACATCTCCACCCACAACATCTCGGGTTTCAAACCTTGAAGGACTTGACGGAGGAGATGCCGCTGTCCGACTGCCGCTGGTAGTCGTAACGCGAGAAAGGGCCCTTCAGGACGGCTCCGGTGTGCCTCAGGTCGATGGTTTCCTCGACGGCGATGTTCCCCCAGTGAGACACCTCGATGGTGCGAGTGATGCTGGTGATGGTGATGAAGGGTGTGTTGTTTTCATAGTGGATCTTCATCGCATCCTGACAGGTTGAGAGGGGGGGGATAAAAAACACAAGTCAGCCATGTTTGAATCTTTTTTTTGGGGGGAGCTAACCAGACGTGGGCGGAGCTGTACCTCGCTGAACGGCGCGACGTCGCGGAACGGGCCGTACTCGATGATCTCGTCGGTCTTGGTGGGGTTGCCCAGCTTGGTGTAGCTCTCCACGGTCTTGGAGGCCAGACGGACACGGGTGGTCTGGCTGCGGGTGGGATACGGGGAGTACAGATAGTGGTTGCCCTGGAAGATGACCAGCTGACGCTCGGCCTGGGTGATCTGGTTAGGGAAAGGCCTCAGGACGTGGCTGAAGGTCATCTCAGCCTTCACTTTCAGCTGACCACCGGCGGGCAGACTGGAGGGCAGCAGCACTTTGTAGAACTCCCCTCTATCATCAGGAGACAGGAAAGATTTGCATTAGGTACCAGTCAGACGTGATCACGAATCTCATTAATTCTCGACTTTTAATGAAAGAATTTCAACTGTTATGAAGAGAAACAGTCATAAAACAACCTATGGCTAATTAATATTTCATTTTAAAACAACATTGGGTGTGCAAGTTTGATTCACTGTTCACTCATCTGCACAAAGCTAAAGTTAAACCAACAGGTCAAACTATATTCATACACCCCCCTATAAGATATATTCAGATAGGATGGAAGGAGAAATGGACGGATGGATCGGGGCTTCTTCTGCAGTAATGCAGGCTCTGTGCAGGTCTGCTGTGATAAGAGCTGAGCCAAAGCAAAGCTCTTGATTTACCGGTGCATCTACATCCCGACCCTCAGCGTGGCCACGAGCGATGGATCATGACCGAAAAGAAAACAAGATACCGGATTCCCCAGAATGAGCCGGATGATGTTGCTGGGGGGAGAGAGATGTCTGGCTTTCTCTCCTGGACCTGTTACTCCTGCAACTAGGGCTGGGTGTCATCGAGGATGAGCCGATTCGATATGATTCTCGATATAGCGCAGCTTGTTTCGATTTGACTCCAATATTGATATTTATTACTTTTAAATTAATGCTCAAAGTCATTCAATCTCCAAAACCAGCCACATATTATATTTATTGGAACACTCATATATTAACAGGAAAATAAAGTGTATTTGGTTCAACGCATTTAACGTATGACAGAAACCAAAAATGTTCCCAAACTTCTGATTTTAAGGTCGAAGGCGCTTCTAAAATCCTGTTGGCCATTCCACAAATTCGTCTCACTTGCACTTACTCGCTGTGAACAGTAATGGTACGCTTCAATAGCGCCCCCTAGGGGTTGGGAGGTATATCGATATTGAAAGCCAGAATATCGATATTAAATTGTTTGCAACCCAATCTCAGATAAGTGGACGATGGATGGATGAATGCTACACCTAGAACAAGTGTATTTTATAGCCATCAACAAACTTCTGGAACAACTTCAACGGGACATTTGACTTTTTCCTCATGGAAGTAGGTCGATTCATCATGACTGGGATACGGTTGTTCGGTCTACCACCAATTTGGTACCAGGTACTGCTGCATTTAAAACGCTTTGTTGCTAGATGTAGCAAATTTTCAGACCACTCCATTGACTTTTTCTTTTCTTTTCAGAAAAGCGACTAGCAACAAATCTGGCGACTTTTCTCTTTGTTGTTGGAGGCGTCGGCGACAAGTAAAAGCATCGATTGGTCTGCAGTTTACCGTTTGTAGCAAGCAGTAGGCGCTACTGCGAGCCACGCCCACCTTCCACGCACTGAAGTCAGCGCTTCAAATGAATCGCACATGTGCAAAGCTGCCGCTGATCCAGCCCTGGACTACAAGGCGGGATGTTAATATAAATATTTTTTCCCTGAACCGTTGTCGCACTAAAATAAATCTCTGCCTGAAGAGACAGGCTGCGTCAAGTCACATCTTGAAAGCTATCGTAGCTTTCTTCTCATAGAAGCTTTTTTTGTGGTAATATCATGACTTTACTCTCATATCATCACCACTTTATTCTGGCGATAGTATGACTTTGATCTCCTGATTAAAAATCGTCTAAATATGGCCCCATCCATGCACTTTTGACTCAGTGATGATATTTTTTGTGTTCTCTTTTTATTTGAAAAATATTGAAAAGTATCAAAACAGGCGTTGGTGTGGTGACAACACTAGGTTGGGGCTAATGAACAAGCGGAATGCCTTCTCCTTTGTCAGAGGAGACATCAGTACTGGGTTTGGATGGATCGAGTGCTGGCTAATATCAAAATATCAAGACTCATAATCTATGGGTCAAGCTGCATCCTTTCCATGAACCAACCAACCGTTTTGTCGTATCACCAGCAAATGTTTCCGATGTCTAGTTAAAAGGCTAAAATTCATAGTGCAGTCTTTCTGATTGGTGTATGTAAACATTTCACCTGGTATTTCTATTCACAGCGTAAATCAATGAAACTAGAACCTTTTCCTTTTAGGAGACCAAATTTGCAGGTGGCTATACCTTTGTCCCTGGATTGACGTCTGTTGGAGTTCAAGCGTGCCATCCTCCTCTTCATCACCCTTCACCTGTAAAGAAAGCAAACGATCTAAAACACGCGAGAACACGGGGAGCTGGTATCCCGTCTGGAAGCAGAGCCGCGCTGCTGCGGTGATTCACCGTAGAAACGGGGCAGAGCTGTGCGCAGTAACACCCGGAAGTAACCCGCCCAGCGCATACGTGTCATTCAGCCACTGACTCCGCTGTAACGCCGGAGCGTGGAGCCCTGCGGAAGTCAGACCAGCTAACATTGTTAGCCAGTTCAGCTCCCATTGATTCTTTCGATGCTTGGTCATTACACCACACTATAGACAGCCACGAGTCTCATGCATCCATAAACGCACAACGTGTAACATTTACAACCACTCGCCATTTGTGGCGAACTGACTTCTGGGCTTGCAGAACAATAAACCAACTGGATCGTCCCTCTAAGCTTCTTAGTCTTGCCTGCTACCAAAAAAACAAAAAACAAAACATAGTTGCATGCTCTTAGCCTCCACACTAAAGCAGCTGAAACCCAAACAATGAAGCAGCTGCGAGCTGCGCAATGTCTTTTTCTTTTTTATAAAGCCACGGATCCGAGCTTCCAAAGGGATCACGAGCTAACGCTAGCTTGCGGGTGACATGATGCCGTGCTGCGCTGCTGCTTTAGCAAACGCTGCAACTCACCGAAGCTCCGATATACGCCATGCGAGGTGCCAGGTCGGCATCTACCGCCAGTATGAAGCTCTGGACGGAGGTCTGGCCGTGGTTGGACAGCACGATCTCCGCGGTGATCTTAGCCAGATGAGTGCTCAGGTCCACCGTCCTCTTCACGTCCTCGTTCACCAAACCGCTGGCTGAAGCCTCCCAGGTGAGAGCGGTCACAAGCAGCAAGCACGCGGCGACGAGCTGCGACCTTCGCGTCATCGTTAGCGGGGGGATAAGAGCTAAAACGCCGGTGCTGAAACGGTGAGACTGCAGGAGAAACGGAGAGCAGCAGAAGACAGGCCGCCGCGCCGCTCTACATCAGAAAGGATGACGCTTCACTCGTTCGGACGTGATGACGTCACTGCGCACACACACACAAAAGCGTGCTGGGAGTGAGTTGGAACAAATTAGCTGAACATGTCTACCCAATAGACACAGTATCGTGTCAGGTGTATTTGAGAATAGCAATAATTTGCGTGTACAGAAGGATAGAAAGAACATTTCACAGAACCCGTACAGGTTTTTAAATCGCCGTTTGTGGTATTATGGTTTTCGATCATCGCCGAAATAGCTCAGTTGGGAGAGCGTTAGACTGAAGATCTAAAGGTCCCTGGTTCGATCCCGGGTTTCGGCAAGGCACAAAGGATCACTTTTTCTCTTTCACCCTTTCAAATTAGACTTTTGTGGTGTCTTAACTTGTAGGTTTTTTTTTTGTTACTTGCAGCATTTTGCCTTTGCATGTGTTTTGAGCATCACTTCTGTTTGCAGCAGTGGCGGTTCTAGATTGAATTGCTCTCTGACATTTCTCAGTTTATTAGCTCTAAGATTGCCAGTTACTGTTGCTGGTGGTGAGAAGACTTTCAGTAAGCTGAAATTGATTTTAAAAAATCCTCTGTGTCTCAGGAAAGGTTTTGCAGTCTTGACATACTGTGTCCATTGAGAGTCAGTTGGCCAGAAAGCTGAACTTCAATGACCTGATCAGTGACTTTGCTAGTGAGAAGGCCCGACGTTGGTGAGAAAGACTGAGCAAGGGCCAGTGAAGGTGAATAAGGTTGCAAGACGAAGTTCTGCTGTTTTTCGTTTATATGTGACCCAACTTGACTTAGTTTAACATCTGCTAATAATTGTATTTATTATTTATTTATTTATTTGTGTTGTTCAATAGACAATAATGTTCAAATTACAATGAACCATAAAAGGCAACTGGCCAATTTGCTATTGATGATGTTGTTTGCTGAGATTTTATTTATTTCCCCACAGATTATGCTAGCATTTCCTTTTAATAGAAGAGGTTAATTTGTATTTTAGTTTAGTATTTTCAGGTATTTAATCTTAAGAAAATGTTATGTCCAAGTATTTAAACAAATAGACGACTTTTGGATTATACAGTATCAATCTTGCAGCAAATAATTCAATCCAAATTAATTTCATTGTGTTTACAGTGCTTCCCCTACCATGTAACTGTCAGGTTTTTCTTTTCACAAATATGGGCATGATAACCAAAAATAATATTAAGTTGCATAGTTTTATGTAAAACGGTATCAACATTTTCTGCCGGCCTATTGTGGGGCCCAATGAGATTTCTTTTCATGGTGCCCAAAATCCCTGGCAGCGCCCCTGTTTTGAATTGTCTGGTTGCTGAAATGTGCTTTACAAATAAACTTGCCTTGCCTTATACAATACAGCTTTATGTATAGAGCACTTTATAAAATACACAGTTCACCAAAGTGCTGTATACCTTCTCAAACTGAGTTAAAAGCCAATGAGAAATAATGGGTTTCAAGAGAAGATTTAAAAACAGCAAGTGCGTCGGCCTGTCTGATGGCAGCTTATTCCACAGTTTGATGGCAGTGACTGAAAACACTCGCTCACCTCTCAACTTCCTCTTTGGCTTCAGGACAACCAACAGTAACTGATCTGCCGACCTGAGCGAGCATACTTTTTTTCATACTGAGGGCGTGACCATGAACACCCTTAAAAACAAATAAAAGAGCTTTAAATTCAATTCTGAAATAAACCGGAAGCTAATGTGGAGATGCCAAAACAGGAGTGGTCAGTTCTCATTGCCCCAGGGCAGCTGTGGCTACTAACAGCTCACCACCGTCAGGGTGTGAATGTGTGTGTGAATGACTATAGTGTGAAGCACTTTGGGGTCGTCAGACTTGATAAAGCGCTATACAAGTACAAGCCATTGACCGTTTAAATATATTAATGGGCTTAAACAACAATACCTCAGTTTTATTTGTTCATGAAAATGCAAATAAATAAATGTAAAAAAAAAAAAAAAAAAATCCACGACATCCATGCATGCTGGAGCAGTGGGTAGCTGCCTTGCAGCGTTCAAGTCCACCTTGGGTCTTTCTGCATGGAGTTTGCATGTTCTCCCTGTGCATGCATGAGTTCTCTCTGGGTACTCCGGCTTCCTCCCACAGTCCAAAAAACATGACTGTTAGGTTAATTGGTCTCTCTAAATTCTCCTTATAGGTTTGAGTGTGTGCATGAATGGTTGTTTGTCTCTGTGTTGCCCTGCGATAGACTGGCGACCTGTCCAGGGTGAACCCCGCCTCTCGCCCATTGACAGTTGGAGATAGGCACCAGCAACCCCTCGTGACCCCAACAGGGATAGATGTGTTAGAAAATGGATGGATGGACATCCATGCTTTGATTTCAGCAACACAATCCAGAAAGTGAATTATGTAGTACTGTCCCTGTTTTAGCGGCATAAAAATGTGCCTATCATCAGCATCGCTCCATTCAAAATTATAAATTATTATACAAGTAACACTTATTTATACAACAATACTCCACGTGTTCACATTAGATTAGGTGTTTTTATTTTAATTTTATATAAACGTTAATACTGTTGTTTTTAAATCCACTCAAAGGAAAATCATAATTCAATGATAATTCAAATATCTCTTTTTTTTTTTAAAGATCTTTGATGAATGTCATGTCTATTTTAGACCGTCCTGCTTCTCATTAGGCTGTTACAGGTTGGTGACCCTTACTTCACTTACCCTTCCAGTCTCTCCCCTCTCACTCTCTGTGCTCCTTTGTCCTGACTCCTGCAGGTCACCAGGACCTTCCCAATGCATTTGGACTAACTAGTTACCAAAGTGGCAGCGTTCTTTTACAACTGGAACCAGTGGCGGCTGGTGAAAAAAAATCTTGGTGGGGCTGGCCAATAGATTTCCCTGCCTAACCCAGTACATGTATTTAAATTAAAAGTCGGAAAATGACTACGATTCCACAATAAGCATTTAATTAATAAAAAAACATTGTTCACAAAGGATTATTTTGGTCTTATTAATCCTTTTCACAGACTCATGCCAGAGGGTTTGCATACATTGTACATGTACGTATATTATTACGAAACGAACGTTTACGTCTTGACTTAAATATGTATCCTTGTTTTTTATTTATATAATGATTTAAGTAGAACAATGACTAGTGAAAAATTAAGTTGTATTTACCGGAGATGAAGTGTAGACTGCAAGACTGTCGTAAACTGTAGACTGTCGTACTATGATGGCTGCCACAGTCCATTGGGATTGTTTGCATGTGTCCTTTTCATTTAAATTATCCATTTCTTTCCTATTTCTTCGTCCTTCGGTAAACGAAAGAAACGTACATCCGACGATTTGGAATGCCTCTGTGTGCAACAGGGAGCACAACAAGTCGTAGGCATTGTTTAGATTCCAAAAATAAACTAAAAGTACGCTCTAAATCACCCGTTTTGTCACGGTGGTAAGCGAAAACAGTACTGTTTTTGCTAACCCGCAGGACCCGGATGTAGCGCGGACGTAGCTCGTGACGTCACGCGTAAACTGGTCCACTCATTTTGGCGATGCTGATTGGCCAAATATTTATAAATTTTCCCTAGCAACAGTATACGATTGGTTATTTCGCTACACCTGTGGGGCTCCTTGAGTGACAGCCACTGAGCTATATAATATAGCTCAGTGGTGACAGCCCCAAAAGTGTAGAAGAAGATAAATGATACGTTCTGTTGGTGGAAATGCACTGTTAAATGAGAGTCAATTGGTAGAGTCAATTAGTAGAAGTGTTTTAGTCATTCTTATAACATGTAGCCACGTACTATTAAGTAAAAACTGACATTAATAATACTTTTAAAATCTCTCTATATATTGACTTTCCCCCTCCACATCTAGAGAGAGGGCAGCGCCCGAGCGCCCCCTATGGGCCAGTCGCCACTGACTGGAACGTATTTCTCTCTCATATGGAGTGTAAATCAGGTTTTTATTTGTCAAACAGAGAATACTTGCTTCATTACTTGCATGGAAGTTTAGGCTATTAGTTGGAGGCTGGAGCTAACTAATTGTTACTACAAGCAGTGATGGTAATACTTACTTTGTTATCTATCAATCCCTCCCTGTATCTTCTGCTGACCTGCTACTCCTGTGTGCAAGATGCGGAAAACAAGGTCGCAAGGAAAACGCGGAATGGATATCAAGTGATGTGGGGCTCTACCTATAACAATGAAGTAAAGAGAAACTGGCAGATTTATGATCATAGTTGAGTTAAGAATCCCAATTTATATAATCGTTTATATAAACTCATATTCAGACTACATATTTTGAATTTGCTGGCAGTTTTTTTTTTTTTTTTGTAAAAAAAATAAATACAAATAAATAAATAAATAAAATAAAAATACACCAAATCATTTAGTGGGGCTTGAGAATATTTTAGGGAGGCTTCAGCCCCTCCTAAAACAAGCCTAGTGCCATTTCTATGAAAATGAAATCGGTCTGAAGTCTGGATGCACGCAACATGTGCGACTTCTATTGGTTCTCGCGCAACAAGGCGTGACCTGCGCGTGACGTCAGCCCTCACGAGCGCATCTTGTTTTGGAGGAAGTGAAGAGAGCTCCGTTCAGCTAGCAGCTAGCCGCTTAGCCTGACAGGAAAAGTGAGTGTCTAAAAACGCCCGTCACATGTAGTCATTTCACTCCGACATTTACGGCATTGATTTCGACAGAGAGGCTTAGTGGAGAGGCTGGCCGTCGGACAGCTGTCGTCGCCCTGAACGCGTTGCTTCGTGTAATATTTGCCGGAGCTTTTAGCCGTCCTGCGTGTTAAGCTAGCTCTTCCATCACACTCGGAGAGAAAAAAAAAGTCCTCCTTTGATTTTTTTTTAAATTTCTTTTTTAATCTGAAGGCTCGTCGTCCAGGTTGGTGTGTAGCGACTTAATCTGTTTGTTCCTGACAATATATCACTGCTGTCGTAATGTAATTACCATAAATACGAACGTTCCCCCCGCTTTAGCTAACGTTACCTAATTGTTTACCAGTGGGGTATTGTGTGTTGCACAATTCACCCCGAAATAGTTTAAAGCTGATTTTGTACACAATAGGACCTGTTTGAAGTTGACTTCCTTGGTTTTCTGTTAATTTTCTTACCCCACAACCAGCTTGACCAATTGTTTACCTCGCTAATCGACCGAAAGCGTGTTTGAAGTCTACGTTCCCGTATTGTACCCGTGGATGCGTGACACGGCTGACCAGCGTAAAAACACGTAGAGTCGGGTTTGTCAACGGTGAACGATGCCGGTGACCATTTAGGCTGCAGCCACGGCACTTGTTGTTGCTCACACAGCCTGCAAGTCACGGCTCCGTCGGTCGTGTGTTCAAAGCCATGTGATCGGTCCCTGACACAGTGTCATGGGGTTCAGATTATGCGAGCTGCAAAGATAGCTCTGTGCTAGTTTAGCCTCCGGCCGTCCGTGGCTGCTCGTTGGCGTGGACTTTTAGTACATCGAAGTCGTACGTGTTGTTTGGAGTCTGTGACTCTCCTCTCGGCGTCGGCTGGCTCGCCGCGTCACCTGATCGCGGTGATGGGTTTTAAACCTCCCTGTAATAGAGTTTGGACTTTGAGCCATTACGGCTTTATGAGGAGGTTATTATTGCGCAACAGGCTAGACCGCCAGTCGGAAGTTTTCTGTGATGTCTTCCCGAGCTCCCTGCTTGTTACACGAGTAACCCCCCCTACCGTGATTGGAGGATGCTACTGTAATATTTGGATGATGGCTTATAACTGTCTTATTCCTGTTCTCTGTCTTTGCACATTCTCTGTACCGCCTGTGCTTTAATAATAAATTAGTATAGTATGATGGGGACAGAGTGACTCAGAATCAAGTGATTTTGCACAAGATTTTAATTTCTAGTCTTACAAAATTATTATTATTATTATTTATTTTTTTGCACAAGTCACCGTGTTTAGATTAATGGATATGAGATGTTTAGTAGCACACATCCATTCGTTAAATGTATCAGAATCTAAGCTGTTTTCATTAGCATGAACCAGCAGTATGCACTGGGTATAGATATTAGAGAAAAGTAACAGACAGATGTTCCAACTCGGTCAGTAAAAACTCCCTTGTTGCATTTCCAGTCCAGTCAGCTTTTCTTTTTTTTTTTTTTTTGTATGTTGCTTTATGAACCTGTTCACTTATTTTTGTTTTGTTTTTTAGCCATAAAAAAAGAAGAAAGGAATGTGCTGGTCCATATTCAAAGGCTGACTGCCAAGACGAGCCTGTATTCGAGCTAGTCCTGGTTACTATATATCGTATCGTCATCGCAGCATCAGTGTGTGCAGTCTTTCCACGGCAAAGAACCGGAGAGCGATAAATGCTGGCTAATATATACCAAGTGTTATGAACTTGTGTTGTACATGCTAATGTAACGTTTAGCCTGCTGGACAGAGCCACATTCTAAAGGTCAGAGTGTAGAAAGTACAGATGGGAAAATCAACTGATACCAACATTTACCAATATTATCGCCATGGCAGGACTTTCTAACATGGGGCAGGCCTAATGTGAAGGGCTGTCGGGCTCAGGGTTTCTGTGAGGTCTTCAAAAATGTATAGAAGTATGGAACTTGATATTCTCCAGGTTTAGGTAGGCGTAGAAGAGGAGAAATAGAATGGGGGACAAAATATTTGGATATACAAAATGTTGTTTGTTGAATTGTAAATATAATGAATAGGTTTCTGAAAAATAAAAAAAATTCTAACTGCTTCACTTTTTGTTTCCTCTTTATTTCTCCTTTGACTTTTGTCACTGTCTCCACAGCTGTGGAACCATGACGTCAAGGAAGAAAGTGCTACTCAAAGTCATCATCCTCGGAGACTCTGGGTAAGCGGTCGCTCCACGTTTTCCGTAGGGTCTGAATGATTACCTCCAGGCGGGAGAAAAAGCCACTTCCAGGTTTAAACAATCCTGACTTTTCTTGTCCTCCTGTTTTTCACCACATGGGTTGTGCATGTGTATGCTCTCTTTGTTGCTGTAGCGTTGGGAAGACCTCGTTAATGAACCAGTATGTGAATAAGAAGTTCAGCAACCAGTACAAAGCCACAATTGGTGCTGATTTCCTGACGAAAGAAGTGATGGTAGATGACAGACTGGTCACGATGCAGGTATTGACGCTACTTGTAACGCTGTGTCCTTTTGGTGTAGAAAAGCTTTAAGAGAGTCACAAACTACAAAACATCTGAGTTCATGTCAAATACTAAGCAGGACATGTGGATGTAAATAAGATTGTAACTGTTCTGTTACAGATTTGGGACACTGCAGGTCAGGAGAGGTTCCAGTCCTTAGGTGTGGCTTTCTACCGGGGAGCAGACTGCTGCGTTCTGGTGTTTGATGTGACTGCACCCAACACCTTCAAGACCTTGGACAGCTGGAGGGACGAGTTCTTGATTCAGGCTAGCCCACGAGACCCAGAGAACTTCCCTTTTGTGGTGCTGGGGAACAAGATTGACCTGGAGAACAGACAGGTTAGCTTTTTATTAGCCAGTGATATTTCTAAGCCACAGTATTTGATTAAATGATTATTGGTGCTTCTCTTAAAGACCCCTGACCAACTTCTGTTGACCTTAAAGGCGCCTCGTCACGTACTATGACTTTCTACGAATTCCTACGCCAGTGGCTCACTCTGGTTTTCTCATTCAATTGTTGCGTCCTGTTTGTTCATATTTTATTTCCTCTTTTTGCTTCTGCTCTAATCGTTAGTAAACAAAGCAACGACGTGTATATTTAACAAGGCTACGTGACCACAAGTACGATATTGCGCATGCGTGCAAAGAGTAAACCAGGAGAAGCAATGGAGCCGAGCGAGTTAGCAACAGCTAGCGGAGGTGTGAAAAGAAAAGAGGAAAAGAAGATGAACCATGAAAGAAAATGCGATTAGGTTGGTCTTCGAAGTGACGGCGAGCTGTCCCTTTGATGTGAGGCATTGCTGAATGGTCTACTGGCACTTACAGTAGCTGCGTCAATTGTCGCCGTCTTGCTTTCTGATAGTTCTGTCGGCAGATGGCACAAGAATGTTTACGTCTGCTCATCCTGCCTGGTGCAAACTTCTTTTCAGGCTCAAAAAGGACAAGAAATGAACACTATCTGGGCCCCGTTTCAGGAACAATGGCCGATCTACTCTGAGTAGAAAGCTGCTGCTCTGAGTAGCTCTACCTCACGCTGTCATACTCAGTGTTTTCGGTTTCAGAGCTGGTGATATCAGTCAGGTAATATAATCTCAGCGTCTAATAGAACCCTGAGTAAAGCATGAGCCTGAAAGAAGCCCTCATCAATAGAACGCAGATGATGAGATTCACCATGACAATGGAAATGAGAAGCATCAAATTGTGCTTTTCCCCTGAGTGGAATTAGAAATCTTTAATGAAGGCATAAGGAGAATATGAAACCATAACTAACAAAAAGAAACAATGCTGTTGCTGCTGAAAAAGCAAGCTAGAAGCAGGGAATTGCTGAAAAAGTCAAGGATCAGTCAGACAGTCAGTGATATGAGAGGGGGAATATATGAATGAAACTAAAATATATGAATGGAAAATTAGAGCTGGAAGTCTCACAGTTTGATACAGAATAAATGATTGTTTTCATTCTGTGTAGTTCTTTTATTAATCTTGTGGGTCTCTGACTATGGAACACCTTTAAACTATAACTGAGTGCAACAGTAACATTCCTGACAGCGCAACATATTATATAGTTGCCTCTGAATAATTTTCTGCCTCACCCACGTTATTAAAAAGCTGCCGATGGCATAAAAGCAAAGAGCAGCGTATAGAAATTGTTCAGAAATGAGAGCGTCCTCTCATTTGCTGAGTATGTTGAGATAAATCAATGACAGCGGCGGAAAACGGTAACGCTTGAAATTATATTAACCCAGAAACGATAAGACATTTAATTGTGGTCTGATCAGCCTCTCAGTTTTCTGTGACATATTTGCGCTCCAGCATACAGGCTCCTCCAGAAAGGACACTTCTTTTCTGACTCTTTTTTTTTCTGCAGATCTCAGCTAAAAACTAGGAAAAACTCAGTTTGCCCAAACAACCCTGCTACCGAGCAAGGTAGTTTCACGGAGTAATTTATTGCCATAATTTGACTCTGGGTCTAGGCTCCTGAGATTTCTGAAATGGAAAAGTATGCAGGAATTTACCCCAGAAATGACTCTGAATATCCACTAACCCAGCGTTCTGAAATATTATTTGATATTAAAGATTAATATATGTTTTTTTTTGGAGGGTTGTTATATTATGTGGCTAGTTCCCTATAAAGCAGCACCGTATACGTTTTGACCCACGTATTAGCATGATTTGAGATACATTAAATGATTTCTCAGGTTAATATACAGCACAGTGCTGCTCTATGGATGCTCAGTGTAGGTCCTGCTTCTCAAAAACCTGCCAATGTGACTTGAGAGGTGCTGATCCGGCTCTGAATGGGTCATGTGACCTAGTCCACTGTACGGCACTCTGAGAGCCAGCCTTACATGGTTCTACTTTTGTCGTCCACGAGTCAAAGTTTGTCATGGTCATGTTTAATATTACAAAATACAGAAAATATAGTTCACAAACCTGCATGTCAGCTCTTCTCTTGAAGTCTCTGTAGCCTTTCATAATCAGATGATCAAGCCTTTGGTCTTCCCGGTCCTTTCCTTCCACGGCTCATGGAGTTCCCCCTCCCTCTCCCTCTCCCCCTGACTCTGCCTCATCCTCTCCATTTCAAAGGGATACTCTGAGTATAATCTATAGGGGTGAACGTGGCTCTGTCTTTACTCAATTCTGGGCTTCTGCTGGTCCAAAACACAAAGAGAGACTGTTTAATTTTTGCAACAGTGCAGTGTTACTAGTGGCCAACAGCGCCACTGAACCTGATAGTTACAAGTATAGTGCACCCTAGTGACTAAAAGTTACACGGTGCTGCTTTATTTTATCTAGAAGATTTCCACCCCGTTTACAAATCCCTAATCCATCATGTTGGACAACTGAATGGTTAAAACCTTCAAAATGGCCCAAAGAGAGCAACTCTGCTGTAGAGCGCGCAGTCTTCCTGGCAGCTGCTGAGCTCTGGTTCCACGTCCATTCACTGCATCACCAATCGGACATAATGTCCTCCAGACAGTAACCAAGCGATGTCATGTGGCAGACTGCTTGTTTTTTATACCTGGAGAAGTCCGGTTCTAAAACGAGCAAAACTACAAAGTATGTAACGGAGAAATCACTGGAATCTGCCGCAGCCTCATTTCTCTCTTCTATTCCCCTAAATCACCAACAGACATTCAGCTGTAGAAAAAAGCTGCTTAAAGAGAGCGTCTCTCGGCTTTTCTGCTTCGTCTGGATTCATGTTTAAACCTCACTAATATCGACAGTAGCTGATGTTTAGCATTCTGTTTCCAGTAGCAGCATCCAACACTTAGGGGCGGTGCGTTCGCTGATCAGATGAAGACAACACGTTCCGCGTTCCAGTCCAGTCTGAAATCATCTCATACCAGTCAGTTTTTTTTTCTTTTTTTTTCTCGTTTTTAGTGACTAACATCAGATCCTCTGCGTTACAGGTAACAACCAAACGAGCACAGGCCTGGTGTCAGAGCAAGAACAACATCCCGTACTTCGAAACCAGCGCCAAAGAGGCGATCAACGTAGAGCAGGCCTTCCAGACTATCGCACGCAACGCTCTTAAACAGGTAACGGGAGGACGAAAGGGACGTCTATCTGACCCTGGAATGCTAACGTCTGCTAAGTTTAACTCACGCAGTTCCCTTACACTCACTCTGGCTCTGCTGTCTGATCTCAGGAGACCGAAGTGGAGTTGTACAACGAGTTCCCCGAGCCGATAAAGCTGGACAGGAACGAGCGAGCTAAGCCTTCAGCAGAGACGTGCAGCTGCTGAGGACGCTGAGGATGGTCAGGGGCTGGTCATCGCCTGCATCACCCTGTCTTGCCTTGTCTATTTATCCCCTCTCCCATGGCCCCACTGTGTTAAGCCCTAACGCCCAACATACAAGCAGCATCCCACTCATAAGAGTATATTACTACAAACATGCTGCACCCACTTCCTTATAAATATATATAAATATATATATATATATACATACGAAAATACATTTTCTATCAAATAGTCTTTTAGTCCAAAGAATACTTCAAGGAAAGAATTGGGTGTTTATTTGTCTGATGCCTGTTTCTTCCCAGTCTGTGCCCTCTTCCTCGGCCTCAGTGGTTTGGGCTTAATCTCCTCCTGTTTCACACGTATTTCTGCTTTCACTCCCAGTGTGCTCCCAAATGCTTGTATTTTGATACTTAAAAGTGGGAAAATCAAAACATTACTTCTGTATGTATTTTGAACTTCTTAGATTAGACAAATAGTGTTTTGTTTTTTTTTTTCTTTTTGTTTTTTTAAATCAAAAATGTCTGTAATCGTGGTGGTTATTTTGTCAGTTCACCACCGCTGCACATGCAGAGGAAACGCTGCTGCTTCGGATTTTACGCAAAACGCCCGTTACCCTGGAATACGATCAAAGCCGCGTGAAAGAAACGTCCGTGCTGCGGCAGGGGCTTTAGCGTCAAGGTAAACGAGTAGATCAGGTGATGGTAAGGGTGGCCGATGCTTAAAAACTGGCATATAATTGAGAATCAAGGAACAAAAAAAGAAAAAAAAAAGTCCATCTGGCATGTATGTACAGTTCTTCCTTCACTTTGCGATCATGCCGTCATACCCAGTAGCTAGAAGTTGTGGAGATGACTTAGTTTGAGCCACAATGAGTGCAAGCGTAGCTCAGGGTGGTACTTTGGATCGAAGCGCTGTTTGTCTCGTCGGGAAGATGAAGGTTCTTTCAATCTTTTGCCGTTCAGGCGCCAAGCGAATCGACACGGCGGAGAGCTTTTTCTGAAATAATACTCCCCCATTAGCAGATGAGTTTCTTTTACAAGACTTTGTGTGTAATTAAAAAAAATCTTTCAATCATGGTTTAGGGAAGGCAGAGAAGGAAAAAAATAATAATGCTGTTGTAAATCTCCGACTCTGCCAACTTGCTTGTGGCAGCAAACAGTTTAAGTGCTTTTCATTTATTTTAACAGATTGGATCTTTAACTGTTGGTTTGTATCATACTGAGAGCTAGAAATCGACCGTAGAGTCTAGGATAACATGCATAACTGTAACTATGAGAGACTCTTAAAAAGAAATCTGGACGTATTTGGCCTGATATGGTAATGCACAACATCTACATTGTTTCAAAAATGTCTTTGCGTTTCAAGTAATATGGATAATAAAAATCTTGAACTAAGCCTGCAGAGTTTTTGGTATTTTTTTTTATTCAACCTTGGGTAGTCACATTTTCAAACATATAGAAAACAGTACTGATGTTATCAACATAAGAAATATATAAACATTTGCTCTCAACATAAGAAATATATAAACATTTGCTCTCAACAGTGAAAACAGTTTAAGCAGAGAAACGAATGATCTCCAACGGCAGTGAAACTATTTCCTTCTCCGTGTCAGTTTGTATGTTTACTTTGTTCTTGGTTTCTTATTGGCTCCCTGAAGCCACAGCTCAAGTCCTCCAGCAGGCTTGCGGCGGGCCTTTGCGTTGCGTTCAGGCTCTTCTTTGCTCTCGTTCGTGTCGGGCTCCTTCCTTTGTGAGGGGCTGCTGCTCGACAGCCAGCTCATCATCATCTTACTGCTCGCCGTAGCTTTGAGCTCCTGAAAACCCAGGAGGAAAATCAGTCAGGTGGATCTCAGATGTACTGCACACGGAGACACATTTCAGGTGTTTACCTCTTTATCGTGAGCATTACGGCTAGCTGAAACTCAGTTGCTCTAAATTCAGCCTTCAGCTTGTCTGCATTGTTCACTAAATAATTTTACCTTTTAATAATGTTCTTATTTACTGAGATGCACTTGCATGACTATACAGCTGTGCTGTAACAACAGCCACTTATTACCTTTTTGCTGTTCAGGTCCACCGGTTGAAGGCACTCCGGGGAGTTGTTGCGCGAGTTGTTGACAAAAGACGACACGGGGTGAAAAGTCAAAATGTCTTTGGACTGGAGCAGTTTGATGGCATCAAGAGTCTTCACCTCCCCAAAATCAAGCCATCTTCTCACCTCATCTTCTCCATCCAGGATGGCTGGCATCCTGAAAAAAAACAAAATAACTGTTTACATTTTATCCAGGCTATACAAATGAAATCTAGATCTTTCATTTAAAATAAAAAACATTTTAAGTATTTGGGTTATAGTTCATATTTCACAATATAGAAGATTAAAATATATAAGGGGGAGGCTATACTTTACATTTCTGGATTTTGATCAGGATTTCAATATATGTAAAAAAAAAAAAAAAAAAATCAAAAAATAATATATAAACATGTTCACATCCCTGTGATGAGGCACGAATGCTCCTATATTTCATAAAAACAATTCCCATCGGGGATAATTTATGTTTAAATACGACAACGATGAAAACCTTATCTATAACTTTGAATGGGGGTCATGATTTTTTTTGATGACCCCAAAGATTTCAAAGGGTTTCTTTCATATTCGCTTATCAAGCATTAAAGACGAACTAAAATCAGATTTAACTGTTTAGTTAAAGTCTTTGCTGCCCGCTTCAAAGTTAATCAGGGATCATTTCGAAACTTCCCCAAACTGAATCCAAGTGAGGAGGAAAAGGTTATGACCGAAACACTGGTGTTTTCATAACAGCTCATCTGCTTTCATTGAAATGTGAGAGCACATCTTTTAGAAATGAAACAGGCAGAAGAGTCTGAAACCCAAATGCCTTTTCTTCACTTTCACTTTCCCGTACTCTCCACACCTGAAAGTCTGGTTGCCTCCGATTTAAGCCTGTTTGCTGTACAACACGGTATTTATTTACACACAAAGCCCGAGGGATCCCCCCCCCCCCTTACCTGTCATGAATGCTTTGCAGATTTGGGGACGCATTGACAGTGATGACGCTGTAGCTGTACAGAGGTTCTCCACCACCTGGTGGCGTCCAGCAGTCAAACACTCCGGCCATCGTCAGCAACCTCCATCCAGTCCACTCAGCGGGACTTTCACTTTCCTTGCAAGCACAAAAAAATAAAAATAAAAATAAAAAAATGGGGTGATCAACTGTACAATCGACATCAAGGCTAATGTAGAACTTTGTGAAATTAAAATCTGTTTCAAAACACCTGCTGGACACATTTAAAGCGTAAATGAATCAAAGCATTAAGCACTTCTACTGCAACGGAAGAAAGAGAGCAAACCTCAGAGTTCTTCTCGTTGGAAGCTGGAGACACGAGGTCACTTTCTTTCTTCTCCTGGTCCGGACCGCTTCCCTGCGGGAAGTAGATGAAGAATGGCTGCTTCTCCTTCTCCGTCCTCCGCCACTCGTAAAACCCGTCGGCCATGATGACGCAGCGCTGTCCCTTCAGGAGGGGGTCCTTGTGAAAAGAGGTCAAGGTGACAAACTCCAAAGGGACCACAGATCAGAGAGAGGGGAGATTGTCCACAGAGCTGCACACCTTGTAGGACTTCTTCTCAAGGATGTTCTCGCTGCGGCAGTTGCTGGTGCTGTACTGCATCTTGCTTGGGTCGCTCTCCTTGAACCAGGCGGGTATCAGGCCCCAACGCATCGAGGCCAGAACGCGTTCATCCACCGCTGCGCTCTGAGGAAACACGAGGAGGACGGAAATCAGCACCGGCGCGACGCATGTTTCTGGAAGCCACCGCGATAATCCACTTGTGCATAATCAAATATAAGCTTGAGTACATTGATTTCCTGAAGAAGAGGTCGTCTTTACAGTTCCCCACAAGCCGTGCGGGGGACATGGCTAAGATGTGAAAGAAGGCGCTCTGGTCAGAGGAGACCAAAAACGAACTTCCTGAGGAAAAGGGGTCAGAACTACTACTGCGCATCGCCCTGAACGCATCGTCCGCACAGTGACGTGTAGGTGGCGGCAGCATGATGCTGTGGGGATGAAGCTGGTCAGAGGTGATGGGAGGATTGGTGGATCTAAATACACAGCTCCAAAAAAATAAAGGGAACACTAAAATAACACATCCTAGATCTGAATGAATGAAATATTCTGATTAAATACTTTGTTCTTTACAAAATCACACAAAAATTATCAATGGAAATCAAATTTCTTAACCCATAGAGGTCTGGATTCGGAGCCACACTAAAACTTAAAGTGGAAGAACACTACAGGGAGATCCGACTTTGATGTAATGTCTTTAAAACAAGTCAAAATGAGGCTCAGCAGTGTGTGTGGCCTCCATGTACCTCCATGACCTCCCTACAACGCCTGGGCAGCTCCTGATGAGGTGGAGGAGGGTCTCCTGATGGATCTCCTCCCAGACCTGGACTAACACATCCACCAACTCCTGGACAGTCTGTGGTGCAACGTGGCGTTGGAGGATGGAGCGAGACACGATGTCCCAGATGTGCTGAACTGGATTCAGGGTCTGGGGAACAGGCAGGCCGGTCCGTAGCATCAAAGCCTTCGTCTGGCAGGAACTGCTGACACTCCAGCCACATGAGGTCTAGCATTGTGTTGCATTAGGAGGAACCCAGGGCCAACCACACCAGCATATGAGACTGAGGATCTCATCTCTGTACCTGATGGCAGTCAGACTACCTCTGGTGAGCACATGGAGGGCTGAGCAGCCCCCCATTTGCCAATCTTGGTGTTCACTGGCAAATACCAAACGTCCTGCATGGTGTTGGGCTGTAAGCAGAACCTCCACCTGTGGACATCATACCCTCATGGAGCCTGTTTCTGATCCTTTGAGCAGACACAGGCACATCTGGCCTGCTGGAGGTCATGTTGCAGGGCTCTAACTGCTCCTCCTGTTGCTCCTTGCTCAAAGGCGGAGGTAGTGGTCCTGCTGCAGGATTGTTGTCCTCCTACGGCCTCCTCCATGTCTCCTGATGTACTGGCCTGTCTCCTGGTAGCACCTCCATGCTGTGGACACTACGCTGTCAGAAACCTTAAACCTTCTTGCCACAGCTTGCATAGATGTGCCATCCTGGATGAGCTGCACTACCTGAGCCACCTGTGTGGGTTGTAGACACCGTCTCATGCTACCATAGAGTGAAAGCACCACCAGTATTCAAAACTGAATAGGAACAGCAATAGGTCTTGCTAACTGTCTTAATGCTCAAGAGTTGTTGTTTTTTATCTCGATTTAAAAGGACTCATGTACAGAGCGAACAGCAGGGGGTGCTGTTGTCACATTTAGACTGATTTAGAAGGACTGTATTTTAGATCACGCCCCTAGGGGGCGCACCACACTATTTGAAAAGCACTGCTCTAAGTAAGTATTATACAGAATACATGATTCAGCTATTTTTCTAGAGCAAAGATGCCAGTACTGAGATGATCTTAATCAAGTCTCATTCTTTCTCACTTTTCTCTGTCTGTCTCCTTTCACTTCTTAAAGGTTTCCATGTTTGACAGAATATTCTGAGTTGCTGCTGTGGTGGTTTAGATAGACTTTCTATTGACGTGATGAGTAGTCTGTAAAATCACACTGCAAAAACAGAACTAAAAGTAAGTTGTTGTTTTTTTCTTGAAAGGGGTGTATATGTCCTTGATCTGAGCAGGTAAGTAAGATCATTTAAGGACAGTCGGATTTCTTCTAGACACTTTCTAACTAAGACGGAAGCTTTTAACAAACAGCTCTGCAGCTTCTTTAAATGTGCTTTGGAAACAGCTCAGAACTGTTCATGAAGCTGAATGCTGACAGCAAACATAACTTGCACTGAACTGTGTATCGCCACCAGAACAGAAGCTGACTCGGTTCGGCGGAAGTCACCTTGTCGAAATGTCTCTGGGACACCAGGACCGGGCTCATGGACTGGGGGCTCTTGTTGTAGGACGGTCTGTATTTGTCCGCGTCTCCATCCCTCCAGCGGGGCGCTCTCCGCTGCCCGCCCCGGTTCCTGTACGAGCAGGCTCGGCTCACTTCGTCGGGAGCTAGAGTGCACGCGGTTCTTCCGCACATCTCAGAAAGCTAAAACGGAACCGGGTTCGGGTGAAGTTTGGCTTCTTAGCTAAGAGACAAAAACAAGAGAGAAAAAAGCGCGTGCTATAGTCAAACAAAGCGCCTTTCTGCCGGCCTAAAGACAGCTTTTAGGAAGGATGTTCCAACTTACCACTTTCCCAGTGTTGTCATTATATGTCAGACAGTCGAAGTGGAGGTGAGCGTGTGTGTGTGTGTTTCGAAACAGAGCGGGCATTTGCCTGGGGCAGGAGTCAGAAACTGAAGCGACCATCAGTCAAAGCAGAGCATTCTCCCCGCCCCGGATCCAATATGGCGGCGATAGATTACTTTTTTGTTTTTAAAGGAACATCTTTGTTTAGTATGGAAGCCCATCTGCGCAATCTGATGAACCTTTTACAACTTTTTCATTTTTAATTTTATTTTAGGACATTGAACAGCACAAACATGTTTGTAAATGAATGTAAAGACTTTTACATTCAGATTTTACTGAAAAATAAAACCGTTTTATATATGTACTTAAAGTGTAATAATTGCAATCATTTTCTAAAAAATTATACTGTTGAACATTGTGTTCAAAATGAGTTTCCTTGTGGTTGATTTTATATATATGTATGTATGTATGTATGTATGTATGTATGTATGTATGTATGTATGTATGTATGTATGTATGTATGTATGCATGTATGTATGTATGTATGTATGTATGTATGTAGTTGATAGATAGATAGATAGATAGATAGATAGATAGATAGATAGATAGATAGATAGATAGATAGATAGATAGATAGATAGATAGATAGAGGGGGGGCAGGTAGGATTAATCATTAAGTGAATATTAGAAGTAATCTAATGAAGAGCATGGTGCTATTCTGTAAGAATATTGCCCTGAGATGTTTGATGATTCAGCTCTACATTCATTAAACTGACCAGAATTTGTTTTCTCACACTTCTGTGTCAGAGGCAGGACAAGTCCGACCTCTGCCATCTACAGAAATACTCAGATGACTCTGCAGTTGTCGGGTGATCAGAGATGGACAGGAAGCTGAGTACAGAGAGCTGGTGGACCGCTTTGGCGTGGTGTGGAAGCAATCATCTCATTCTGAATGTGGATAAAACAAAGAAGATGATTGTAGATTTCAGGAGAAACAGGATTAGATCAAACCCAATTTCCATCCTGAGAGAAGAAGTGGAGGTGGTGGAGGAATATGAATACCTCTGTGTTCATCTGGACAACAGACTGGACTGGAGACTCAACAGTGAAGCCATCTACAAGAAAAGGACAGAGCAGACTGTACTTTTTGAGAAAGCTTAGGCCCTTCAAGGTTTGCAGCAAGATGCTGCATATCTTCTATAAGTCTGTTGTTGAGAGCGTCTCCTCTGCCATCATCCGTCGGGGCAGCAACATCAGAGCCAGGGACCTGAAAAGGCTCAACAACCTGATAAAGAAGGCTGGTTCTGTTCTGGGGACAGCTGTCGAACCTCTGGAGACGATGATGGAAAGAAGGATTTTGCATAAAATGAAGATAATTATGGACAATCCTGAACATCCTGTTCATGACATCGTCATTGGGAAACAGTCTCTTCAGTCAAAGGCTTCTGCAGGTTTTAAAACGGACGGCTACAGGAGATCTTTCCTGCCCACAGCCATCACCATCTATAACAACTCCTTGACAAAATGAGTTACAACAACATTTAATTTCCCTTTGGTATAAATAAGGTATTTTTGAGTTGAGTTGAATTGAATGCACCTTTAGTGTCTTACAGCCTCTACCCGTAACGATGGAAACCTCTTTGTTGTCGTTTCTCCGCAGCAACTGTAAAGGGGGTGCCATGGTAACGGTAAACAAGCTAACACACTGAATACTCTCCGCGAGAAGGTGAGATGAACATCTCTAAACTCACGGGGTCTAATTAATACCGTAGAACATCTCGCTGACAATGACTGATGGAGTTTTGTAACAGAGCTTGTAGATAGGAAGTTTAGATGGGGCTTAGCATGCGGTCTGTTTGAACAGCTAGTGAGGGAAGCCAGTGAGGTAGGGGCATAGCATGTATGAAATAAAAAAAAAACAAAAAAAAAAAAAAACAGGAGTCTGACAAGCAAAATCGATTGGGTTTGCTTTCCCTTTTAACTGTGACTTAAGGAAAATGTCACACCCCTGTATGGCTGCTGGGTGAAATCTTTCAGGTGGAGCCAAGCTGTCTCCTACAAAGCAGTTTGACCCACTTTATGCTGTGCCACACAAGGATATAGGGACTTATCAACTACACCAGCTGTCAGAGAGAGCTTAAAACTTTCACAGCATTGTTATTGCATTTCCAGAAACATTTTGGTCTTTCAGCTGCACGCCGCATGTCGTCTGTTTCAGTGCCAAAGCTGTGAGACTGGTGGGATCTAATGAAAACAAAGGACATGTTCTCGCTGAAGAACAAGGGTTGACGTCAGCATGGAGGCCAGCGACTCTGGCCAGGCCGTAACCCTGAGCGAGGAGAAACTGCAAGATGCTAGCGAACACCGTTCACCATGTCCATACCGTGAGTAAACGTCCTGCATTTCAAACAAATAATGATCAATATTTTATCTATTGTGACTGTTGGGGTCATTCAGACCGCTGAACTTCAATGTGTAACCAAACAAAGAAGCTAAGTCTTTCCTAACGTTGACCCCAGCAGAACTATTAATACTCTTCAGACATTTTCACAATGTTCATGTTACAACCGCGGCCGTTTAATGTATCTTGTTGGAATTGTATGTGACAGACCAACACAGAGTGTTGCATCAATGTGAAGGTGGAGGAAATTATACAAGGGGTTCTGGAAATTTTCACAAACAAAATACAGCCCTCTTTACTGCGGTTCTTAAATTAAGACAGGTGCAAACAGTTCTGAGTTGAAAACTCCTGAAGTAAAGCATAGTGCTGGCAGCTTTATGCTGTGGGGAGTGGGAACTTTCCTTCGGCAGAGACAGAGAAGCCGGTCAGAGCCAAACGAGAAGATGGATGAAGCTACATGCAGGGCAACCCTGGAAGAAAACACGTTGGAGGCTGCAAAATACTTGAGACCGGGTCAGAGGTTCACCATCCAGTAGGAGAGCGGGCCAAACACAGCCAGAGCTACAAAGCATATCTATGTCCAGATCTAAATCCGATTATGAATGTGTGGCAAGACTGAATAGTGGATTAGTGTCTAGATCGGTAAAGTTGGTAGAAACATTTGCCAAAAGGCTTACAGCTAGAACAAATCACAGGCCCAGGGGTGCTGAATAAAATATGCATGGCAAACTTTTCAGGTTTCTGTTTCTAAAAAAAAAAAATCTAGAAAACCATCCACTTCATCATTACACACTACTTTGTGCTGGTTTATCACATAAAATACTTATTACACAGGATAAAGTGTGGCAATAACAACACTCTTTTTAACTTGAAACATGGAATGTCATATTTTCTTCACCTCAAAAGCAAATGGTTATGGATCCACAGTCCAGCATTAATCACGAGCTGATAATGGGGCATGGGGTCAATTGCTTGAATGCAGAAGCTGTGAATCAATAATAATTCATTATTTAACTTTTTTTGGGACCAAGACTAAGGCCTTAAGGAATATGTTCCAACATGCACAAGTTCTCCTTGAAGATTTTTTTTGAACTGTCTCATATTCAGTATAAAAAAAACATCTTTATGATTCTGGCCTGCTTTGGCCTTTCACCAAAATGTATTTTTTATTTTTTTTACATGACAATGTGTATATGTTTGTGTATTAGTAAAATCTCCCACAGTCCGAGCTGGTTTACCGGACCTTGACCCAGACAGACTGAAGACAGCCAAGACTTTGGTGAATAAAGCAATTAAGGTGAGCTACAGTTTCTTAACGCAGTCCAGTCAAGAGCAAAACTGACTTCCCCAAGAAGGAAACCAGAACGTTTGACTCCGCTTTGTCAGATGCACAAGATATTCTCCGTCCAAGGCCCGTATCCTGTCATTAGGGCGGCTATGAGGGCCAGAGGCTGGATCGAACAGCGTATGCAGGGTTCCAAGCAGCAGAACCATCAGAGCAGTGAGAGCAGAACCAGCTCAAATGATGCCGATGACGGTGAGTTAAAAGCATCCGTTAGAATCACCATTTTTATAATGAAGTCGTGTTTGAACGTTGGGCCTTCTTCTTAGACAACTCAGAGGATGGTGACAGAGAGCAGGATCCAGATAGACTGCATAGTCTCATGGTAAATGCAGTGTTGGTTGCTATCGTCAACAGTAAAAGTAGCAAAACCTAAGAGGTTTATAGACTCACGCCTAAACCCACCCCTGCTTTGTTCATTGGTTTATTCTCCAGTCTCGTCTTGTGCGGAACGAGATGGTTTATTTCTACTGGACAAACCGTAGAGACGTAATCAACTCAAACAGCTTGCAGAAAGAACAGATTATCAATCATTTTGCTAAAGCCGGCAGTTTCACCACAAAGGTAAACGTATCACACGTGTTCCTATCTTTTTCTCTGAAACAAAAAAAAAAAAAAGAACATGCACGTGGCCATCACACTCACCTTCTTCACCAGCCTTTAATCCAACAGGTGGGGTTGTGCGTAAATTTAAGAAACCTCCACTGGTTTGACACAGCGGACGCAGACACCTTCTTCCCCCGCTGTTACAGACTTTCAGCCCAGGATGAGAGGCATGCTTTCATCGGTCAGATCCGGTTTTGCATTCGCTCAAAGCTAGAGTGTTCATCATTGTTGACTTATTTATTTAGTTTTGCTTCTGCGTTCATCTAAATTCGGTCACGGAGACCTGTTTTTCTGTCTCTCTGTAGAGGACTACAGGCGGACAGCGTGCACCAGCCTTCTGAAGTACGTTGTGGAGAGGGACCAGAAGATTCAGGGCAAAGAAATAAGTCACATCCTTCAGGATGTTCAATGTATGAGCATTACTCACAAGACTGTATGCACTGCCTTGCAAATGTATGGATTCCCCTTGGAACGTTTTCTCATTTTGTCACGTTGCAAGCACAAGCTCCAGCTATTTTTTAATAACGCATCACAAACTAGCATATAATAATATGGTGAAGTAGAATACATGGAGAACAGTCTTTTGCTACAATTACAGATGCGAAACGTCTCTACCAGCTTTCCCCATCAAGGGGCTCAAATGTTTTTTTTTTTCCCATTTTCCTTTACAGAATAAATCAAGCTTGCTCTGATTGGATGTAGAGTGTCTCTGACTGTCGTTTTTTCAAGTCTAATCACAGATTCCTAATTGGATGTAGATCCGGACTTTGATTGGTCCGTTCTAACGCATCAATATATTTTAAACTAAATAATTTTAAACCAGTTTTAAAAACCATGCATGCTTTTATCTTTTATCTTCCCCTTCAACATTACATACATACATGCACACATTGTGTTGAGCTATCGCATAAAATCTCAAGACTGTAGAGGTTTGAGGCTGTAAAGTGACCACTGGAAAAGGGTTTTAGGGGTATAGACACATTTGCAAGGCACAGACCTAATCTTCTGTCTGAAGACGTAATCTCCCCCTCCACATTCAGGGCACAGGAAGCCGAACAAGCCGCGCTGTAAACCGTTGGTTTCTTCCGGAATCATCACCAGCGCGCTCAAAGTATGCCAGGAGTACCTGGAAAGTCTGGAGCACAGAGACATCGATAAAACCCCGGAAGCGCCGCACACACTTACACAGGAGCAGTGGGCAGAGTTTATTAACAGTTATTATCTCGTCGCCCAGTGAGTGCTTCAGCAAGAGAGAATATCGGTCGAGAAAAAAAAGTGTCCTTCAGGAGCTCAACAGCACCCCTTTCTCTCTGCTTGCTCACTCAGTGGCGGAGCACACATTGAAAGAAGCGAACACTTGGTTAGCTCCTGCAAGGCCATGCTGCAGAGGCTGGAAAAGGTCAGCCCACAGCTGGGCATAGACGGCGCACAGAACATCTGGATCATCAAACCCGGGGCAATGTCCAGGGGCAGAGGTAACGCGCTGGATGCAGCCAGGTGTTTCGCGGGATCTTTTAAAAATGTTTTTTTTTTTTGTCTGATCTGTTTTATTTTTCTTTAAGGCATCAAATGTGCGAAGCGTCTTGACCACATCCTTAGGCTGGTGGACACAGATCCAGCACTCACCAAAGAGAGCAAGTGGGTGGTGCAGAAGTACATTGAGAAACCCCTGCTGGTCCATGGCACCAAGTTTGATGTGCGGCAGTGGTTCCTGGTCACTGACTGGAACCCTCTGACTGTGTGGTTCTACAAGAAGTGCTATTTGCGCTTTTCCACCCAGCTTTACTCATTAGATACACTGGACAGGTAAGACAGTACATTTATTAGTAGGGGAAAAAAAATGACGCGTCAGCGATTCATTTTGAAAAAGAGAAACAGGAAGTGAAAGATAGAAAAGGCCATGACTCCTTTGCATATCATTTTTGGAGGGAGATTTGGTTTTACATCTGTGCTTAACCTGAAAATGTTTCCCACCACAGGGTGTGTTTAAGCGTGTGTTTTTATCATCTTTGACATCTGCAACAACAAAATTCAAATCGACCTATGAACTAAAAGCAGCTTCTGAAACTTTAACCCGACCATGTACAAATTTTAATTGATTCCACGGGGAGCAAATAAAGCCGCTCATGTGTAGGACACTACAAACTGAGAATTATACCCGAAGGAAAATGCTGTTGTGTTTACTTCTTTGGAACTTTCTTTGAAAGGTTTTGTGATAGATCAACACAAAGTACTGCATAGGTGTGTTGTGGAAGGAAAATTATATATATATATTTTTTAAAATAAATGGTCGTCGGATTGTGTTAATGCGATTTTAGTTATAACTTGATATAATACAAAGCTAAACTTACAGCTGCAAGTATTAATGAGGATGTCTCTACCAGCTTTGCTAATCGAGAGATTAAAAAAGTAATTCATTATTTATCATAACCTAGTTCCAGCTTAGTCAGATTGGATACAGAAGGTCTATGGAGATCAATTTTCAAGTTTTGACACAGCTTCCTCACTGGTTTTCGGTCTGGACTTTGACTTAGCCTCTCTAACACATGAATCTGCTTTGATCAATTCAATTCTGGCTCAGGCTGTTTGTGCAGAAGCCTTCTCCTGATATAAAGCGAATCTCTGCTCCAGTATTTGTATTTAATGTATTAAATTTGCTCCACACTTTTCAGATTTCTGTTAGTAAATTAATTTGAAAAGTACGTCAACCTTTCCTTCCAATTCACAAATACACACGTGTTGTTTTCTCCCATGCTGGTGTTTTTGGCTCCCCTTCGTTTGCTACAGCAGACTTTCTTTTCACATTCACATGCCAAAACATCGACGGGAAAATTCACAGAGCTTTTCAGTGTTGTTAATTTTTAGCCCAGGTTTCGCACATGCTCCAGATTGCGCCCGTTTTTGCATCTGGTTTCAGTTTTTCGGCCACAAACATAGCAGCTGTAGAGCTGGTCTGAGAAGAAAAAACCTTATCACACTGTTATGGACAGGTCCTGAGAACATTGAGATGCTCCTCAAAACGTTCGGTACGACGTCTGCACTTTTTATGTACAGGGGAAAATAGTGTTGGAAGTGGTGTTTCTGAACGGATAGGTGATGTAGGTGGTTTCGCAGCAGATTGTCAGATTTGTCATTCTTTTAATTGGTTCCCTTAAAGATAAAAAAAATAAAAAACATTGATTGGAGTTCAAAAATAATTTGCAATCTAAATAAATATGATTTGTAAGAATTTGTGATATGGCATTAGAACAAAAGAAGGGTCTGGCAATCAAACTGTTCGCAAACAGTGTGCTGGACACATTTAGTGCGTACTGAATTTGCCCTTGTTTAGGTTCATTTTAGATGACACACATCAGCTTTGTCCTGACCCTTTTTTTGTCTGATTTTAATTTTCCTTCTTCAGCTCAGTGCACTTGTGCAATAACTCCATCCAGAAGCACCTGAGGCCGTCCCAACAGCGCCATTGCGGCATTCCAGCAGACAACATGTGGCTGGATGACCAGTTCAAGGCCTTTCTGGCCAGCCAGGGCAAGGAGGCTCTCTGGGAGACTGTTGTAGTCCCAGGAATGAAGACAACCATTATCCATGCAGTACAGACAGCGCAGGATCTGATGGAGTCACGCAAAAACACGTTTGAGCTCTATGGCGCTGATTTTATGTTAGGTATGATTCATTCAATTTATATGATCCATGAATGGAAAGCACCAGGGCATCTCTGCATAAACACACTGTTAAATCCAATTCTGCTCCTTCAGAGCTGCAAAGTCGACTTTGAAAAAGAAAAAACGCAGCTCAGTTAGCGCCAATAGCGTTACTGTTAAAGTTTTTTTTTTTTGGCCAAGGCAGAAAAATATGCACGCATCATTTAGGCATAACATTATGACCATAGGTGAAGTGATGTATTGTGATGACCAGGGTCAAAGCTTCTCCAAAAGTGCAGCTCCTGTGGGGTCTTTTCTCTCTAATATCTCTAATATCTGTCAAAGGTGATCCAAGGAAGAGACAGTAGAAAACTGGTGACAGGATCACAGTGCTTATGTGGAGCAATGGCTGGCCCATGTGGTCAGATCCAACCAATGAGCTACTGTAGCTCAGATTGCCAAAGTGAATGCTAATTATGATGCACATTCTGAGCACTGATATGTTGGGGCCAGATACCACAGCACCCTTTAATGGTTCATGTAACTGCACTTTAAGGCAGGTGGTCATAATGCATGTGGCTGATTGGTGTATATACTAAGCAACTGTACTGTATGTGCATGCCATGCAAAACCCTACATATAAAGATGTCCATACTAATAAACAGTTGGTTTCTTAGATCTCAGCCTGCACCCATGGTTAATAGAAATCAACGCTAGCCCCACTATGGCACCCTCAACCTCTGTGACCGCTCAGCTCTGCGCTGCGGTGCAGGAGGACACACTGCGAGTGGTTCTGGACCGGAGAGTTGACCGCGCCGCTAACACGGGAGACTTTCAGCTTATATATAGGCAGGTAAGGAGCTGGTGAAGGTATATGCATAATTATCTCTGTTTGTGTGAGTCAACAACCTTTCAGATGTAACTTCTAACCTCCAGGCAGCAGTAGAAGTCCCTCAGTACTTAGGAATGAACCTAGTCGTTGAGGGCTTCACCGTTAAAAACCTTTGCCCTCTTCCTCCGCTGAGGTCTTCTTATCAGTCAGCTTCAAAGCGGTTGGGTCCAGTCAAAGAAAAGGTGTCTACGTCGGAGAAAGTTCAGCCTTTGCCAAGGATGTTTCTGAAGAGAGTGGAGAGCAAGATCAGGAGCAGCGAAGCATTGCTATCTGCAGCTCTTCTCCCCGAACCATCTTTGGCGAAACCAGTGAAAAGCCTCACAATGCATCTGCCAAAGACTTTTCCTCCTGTTGGGAGAGGCTCTCATTCTGGGCAGCTGTGGAAGAGACGTGCAGAAGGATCAAATGTTCAACCACAGATAGCAGAGAAACAACAAGGTTCTTTGCCCCAGGAGATGATTGCACCCAAACAGCCCAGGAAAGCAGACAGCAGCCCCAAATCGGTCTAAAATATCTTCAAACAAAGGAATTTTATACACGTAAAAAGAAAATAAAAAAATTCCCTTTGTCGGAAATTAAGCATGTTTTTGGGTACTGCTTAAAAAATAAAATCTAAAATTAAACGTGCTTTGCGTGTTTTATTCACATCTCAACTTGAATCTTTCCTACACCGTAATTAGCATGGTACGGAGCCCTAGAGGGGTCATCGCAAAATGTTTTGCATGTTGAGAGAATGTGCGCTCGTTTTACTAAATCGTGTGCACAATTTACTATATTGTGCTCTCGTTTTACTATAGTGTGAGCTCATTTTACAAAATTGAGCTCTCATTTTAAGCATAGTAAAACGAGGGCACAATTTATTTAACGACTGCACTATTTACTCAAACGAGCGCACGATTTACTAAAACGAGGGCACAATTTATTAAAACGAGAGCACAATTTAGTGAACATGGTTATAGAACATTGTGTGCACAATCTACTTAAACGTGGCCACAATATGTAAAACGTGCTCTCAATATTGTCTTGACACATGTAAACATGAGCACGTTATAGTATATTCGAGATCTCGATCTACCAAAACGCACCCACGAATAATTAAAATGTGTGCTCGAATAAATTGTGTGCATGTTTTATTAATTCGAGGACTCAATTAAAAGAAAACGTGCTCACGTTTTATTAATTCGAGGGCTCAATTAAAGGAAATGTGCTCACAAATTATCACGACCTGAAAAAAAATATCACTTAAAGTGAGCTCTCCCGGGCTCTGTAGCATGGTATCTGCTTCTTGGCAGGATTAAGACTTAGAACACATTTGTTACATTTCAGTGAAAGTTGAAAGGAGATCACATTAAAGTACGGTAGTTTGATTAACTTTGTTAAATAAAAAAACTAACATAAACACGTTTAAAGTACAAATAAACTGGTGAATTTTGAGAGTGCGTTGTTGTTTTTAGTAGCGTCAGTACCACACACTAAACATGTGGTGGCAGTAACGGCCGTCTGAACAACTGAAGCTCAGAAGAAGAACGAAGCCGTGACGTCAGTGGTGACGGCCTTCCTGCCTCTCGTCGAGTATAGAAATGGCGGCGTCCGTGTGCCGAGCCGGGAGCACTGTGGGGCGAGTCCTCGCTAAAACCCGCAGTGTGAGTATATCTAATGGACGATACGCTTTTACTTTAGGGGAGTCTTAGCTAAACAGGACAGCTTTAGTTTAACTAAGCACCCGGAAGTTTAGTGTCCAGAACGGCGTCGCGTTAGCTGTGCTGAGTAGCTAACCGGTTAGCATCGGGTAGCCTGCAGTGAATACAAGGTCAATCAACAAATGGAGCTGCATGATTTTTAACTTCTCATTAACACACAAAGGTCACTTTATGCAAAGAGGATAGCGGTTGTTTTTGTCGTCTGCTATCCTTCGCAACGTCATTTCTTGTAATATTTTCAATTTGTCCTCCACTGCCCTCGGAGCTTCCTGGCTAACAGCGTTAGCTCGGTGCCGTCTGAAAGGCAGATTTCAGTTGTCTGCTCCGAGGTATTTGTTCAGAGTCACTTTTTAAGTTCTTTAAAATTATCATTGATTGTTGCCTCTTGATAATGAGTCCAGTTCAGGTTGACGACGAGAATAAGTGCAGCGTTTACTTTTGATGTTAAAAATAAGTATTGAAGCTGGTAGTGTCACCTTATCAGACTGTTCTCAGATGGTACAGGTTAGTCTGTTTAAGACTGCTGTCCTTGATCTCAAGAATGAAAATGATAGTCTTCTACTTTCGGCTATTTTATCATTAATATATAAGATGCTTTGTGCAAAACATTTGTTTGCAACACTTTAGAAGAAGTTGGATGAACGTAGGGATGGATAATAAAGCCAAAACCTATATCACAATGTATTTCCTAATTTTGGTCGATACAATATAATTCTGATATTGATATAAACTAGATATAAGCCACAGAAAGACTGCTAAGAAAGCCCACAACAGATGCCTGTATAAACTTGTGATTTGACCAGGTTTACAAAGGTTCCTCCAGTTTAACATTTTAGATATATGTGCTTTAAAAAAATAAAACACTTAAAACTGCTTAAAACCCATAACGGAATGTATATTAAAATATCGGAAATGTCATATTACTGGTGTTGAATTAAGTTATATTGCGATTTATATTATTAAATTATTGCCCACCTTTTAGATGAATGTCAACAAAACAATGTATTTTAAAAAGCATTGGGAGAAAAACACACAACTCTAAGATCATATTTGTAGAGTAAATATTAGGACACATTCAGAGTTTTTAAAATGATGGGGTAGTTTTTCTCTCTCGATTTACATTCAAAATATTTACCCATAAAAAGCATAATTTTCCCATGGGGGGTGGTTAGAGCAGGGTGCTTGCTTCCTGCAAAGGTTGACAGTTCCCAGGTTTGAATCCCATAAACTGCCACTGCCGGCGTCGCACAGTGGAAACCCATTTCTCATAAGAGATGAGTTAAGTGAGGAGGATAAATTTCATGTGAATGAACCTTCCAATGACAAAGATGTTTAAGATATTGCAATGAAAATTTATTTATTTTTTTTTTTTTATGAGTGAGCTATCATTGTTAGTTTTTAGAATAAATGTCATCTATCTTCTGGTAATTTAGTCAGTCACATGCTGTCGGTACTATATGATAAAGATATCCAGCTTGCATTCTTCACAAATTAAACACTATAGTTCATCCTGAATTTTACATCTGTCCCGACTGTTTTTTGACCAAATGTGAAACGTGTGCTTGCTTATTTAAACAGGCGCACACGTATCTAATTACTATTGTTAGATTGATGGTTAAAAACCTAAACTTACAGTATGTTTGGTTAACTGTATGTTCTCATCTAGAAGTAAGTCAAACGTTTTTCTCTGATCAAAATTTCAAAAATAACCCATAGCTAAGTTCCTAATGGGAAAGAAATGAAAAAAATAAGGTCATGATATTCTGGATATCTTTATATAATGGGGATTGTTGAAACTGCAACCAGTAATATCCATAGAACAGATGTTTTAGTGGACAACAGCAGTAGTTAAAGGATCTGTGAAGTGATTGGAGCACAAACGGTAGCTGCAGACTCAACGATAGAAAAATACACAGAATAGGTCTGTCTTACATTGTAACATATATAGGTCCCAAATGTAATAAGAATTGAGGTAATTGAACAATTTCTCTTCTGCAAACTGCAGCCCATCCTGCTAGCTTTGAGGCGTGGACAAGCCTCGGTCAGCTATGCCCAGAGCCTCGTTGGAGCCCCTGAAACCCAGCTTACTGCCCTGGAGAATGGTTTGAGAGTTGCATCCGAAGATACTGGACATGCAACTTGCACGGTAAAAGCATATTAATTTGCCCCTTTTTTAATTTTTTTCCCCCCATATCGCAACCGAGAAAGCGCTATGGTAAATAATAAACATTGTAACCTAAGCTCTGAACACATCCTGCCTTTCACAGGTTGGACTCTGGATCAGCGCTGGCAGCCGCTATGAGAGTGAGAAAAACAACGGAGCTGGCTTTTTCCTGGAGCACATGGCTTTCAAGGTGGGGTAATGACTCAATGTTTGAAATAGGACTTTTGCTGATAAGGTAAAATATATTTTTGTTGCAGGCAAATGCACAGTATTTATTCCTTTTGGTGAAACTGCCCTGCAACGCCACTGAGCCCAGTGTAGTTACAACCTGCTGTTTAAAAAGTTTTGATTAGGGCTGGACAATCACATCTGCAATATAATCTCAATTTCCAAATCGCAGAGGTCTGAATTTTTGGTTATGAACAATTAAAGGATCAGACACGTCCTTTAGGTGTCAGTAATGTGTTTAAAGTGGGTTTGCTTCTACATGGAAAAGAAGAGAGCTGCAGCAGTGAGATAATCTAATTTTATTATTTGATTTAGAGTTTATATAATCATACTTTTTTACTAGAAACTTTAAGGAATCTCACCATAGCATTAAGTACGGTCAAACAGTTTAATACATTGACTTGTTTTTTGGTTGTACTTTATGTTCAACAAGGATTGATGTCCAACTCAACAAGCTATTCTCTTAAATAATAATATTCTGATTAGTAAAAACGGTTAAATATCTTCTTTTAAATAGTCCTTGTTTACAAACTTCTTAATCTACAGGCCCTTGTTGTTGTTCGTGGTTAATGTAAAAAAGGTCTAAATTAAATTGCAATTATGGTTGAAATAATTCACAATTTTTGATTTTTGGCAAAATCGTACAGCCCTATTTAGAGGTTAGTTTATAGGTGTATAGCCATGTTATATGCTTATAAAAAAGATAAATGATAAAGTAAAGATATATACACCAAGTCTCCATCTTGATAGTGTTTGATGGTTCTTTTGGAGCCTAGATAGAATCCATCGCCGGGCACAATGAACAGATATAAACAGACGTGGTGCCATCTACCAGCAGTATCGCAGAACTATAATGATGTTGGTTTGATTAATTAATAAAACAGTATTAAATAACAGTATTTAATTAAAATCAGGCTCTGTAATGCCTGCTTTACTGCGAGGCATTGCAGAGCCTGACCCTCTGCTGTGCCTCGCAGTAAAGCAGCAGCTCGGCGTGGTTGAAGACCAACCGTTATTAATTAAATACACCGATCTGCAACAACTAAAGAGCCTCATATCAGAACATTTATTCACGTCAATCAGCTCTGAGATCACATCTGAGCCTCAGCAGGTTTAGCGTCCCCTTCAGTGAACACCAACGTTCATACTGTATTCCCAGAGACATTCCAGTCTTTTCTCTCTTGGAACCTTATATTTTAGCATTTTTTTTCACTGGGTCTTGGACCTTTCCTTATTGTTTCACTGGGAGATGCTAATAGCTGTTAGCCGCATCCTTGTTTTAACCCCTGCTGCGCATGTGCTGTGCTGTACGTTTGTTGTGATTATAAATAAAGTAAGGCTTTATTTTACTAATAAAGCCTTACTTAATAATTAATAATACTAATAATATAATAATAAAGAGTATGCCAGCAGCAGGACGTGATAATCTTTTTCTTAAAAAACTTTGTATACAACCAGAATGAGCTACTGACATAAATAAAAAAGTCAAATAACGTGGCTATGCACCTTTAAGTAAAATTTAAGGGGCAATAAGCAAGATTTCACCACAAGGTGGGCTGTTGAGCATTGTCTGCAGACCAAATTACGCGTGACGAGCCACGTCTTTCTCTACCTCTGCTCCAGCTGCAACCCGGCCCCCGCTTTCCCTTCTCACCCCGTCGCCTGGTATGAGCTTATCAGCAAAACATCATCACCTTTCAGAGGAGCGTGTTTAGTGGAGAAGTAGCTCTTAAAGTTATAATGCAAGAGAACGTTTGAATATGCTGGGCATGCTCTCTGCAATATTGCTCCTACACTACTCTGACGGTGGCGTTTTATCCCTGCTCATAAAACGCTGAGTCGCAGCGATTCACATGGCCTCGCATGGCCAGCCCGGCTTTGAGATGGTGTGTGACGTCATACGCTGTTTCATCTAAAAAGTCACCTTTAGTTCTTCACATCACTATTTTTCTTTCTATCTAAAGTAATGAAACTTAGCTTATTGCTCCTTTAAACATGGTTGCATTACTTTGTGAATCAAAAGAGCTGTAGGAATGGGTGATGCCTGAACTAAAACCATTCGTAAAAGACAAAGGTCAAACTCCGACACTGGCGTTATTATAACTGACATTATAATATGAATTACAATCTCCTCCCAGCCTTAAAGATGAAAAAAAAAGTCTTTACCTCCGTTGGCTTTATAGTCTATTGCTTTTCAAATGACCCTGCGCATATATTTGTTTGACACTGTGTCCAAATTCAAATATATATATGTATTCTGTGCAGTTAAACACGTTAAAAGTAAGGAAATACAATGCTCAAACAATGGCCAGTGCCGTTCAGGATACAGCAATCCTGATTTAACACGTGCGTATGGATGGATTTCTGAATCCTCCTCCTTTTCCCTGCAGGGAACAAAGAAGCACCCCCAGGCAGCCCTGGAGCAGCAGGTGGAGTCTATGGGAGCTCATCTGAGTGCCTACACGTCCAGGGAGCACACTGCTTACTACATGAAGACCCTGTCCAAGGATCTGCCTAAAGGTGAGAAAACAGAACACTAAACATTAAAGTTTACACAAATCGTATCAAATAAATCCCAGTAACATCAACAGTGCCATGCGGGACCATAATTCATGCTTCCCTCCACAAACTGAGTGCGTACGTGTTTGTCTCCAGCTGTGGAGCTGCTGTCAGATGTGGTGCAGAGCTGCTCCCTGAACGAGGCAGACATCGAGCAGCAGAGGAGCGTGGTGCTGCGTGAGCTGGAGGAGGTGGACGGCAACCTGCAGGAAGTCTGTCTGGACCTGCTGCATGCCACAGCCTACCAAGGCACACCTCTAGGACAAACTGTGCTGGGGCCCTCCAGTAGTGCCAGGTACGAGGGGTTGGTGGACTCCCACGTTACTGAGGCAGAGTCCATTATAAATAGTCTTACTGCCTTCAGCAGAATGCCACTATTCAACAGCTCTGTACTAATGTGTAGCTCATTATTGAACACGGCAACAACATTATTTACAGCAATGCAGCTGAAGCTAAAGCCAAAGTCAAGATGGCTGTCAGAAATAATGCTGTTTCTTGTGTTCGATGCTGTCAGAAATCTGAGCCGGCAGGACTTGGTGGATTATATCAACAGCCATTATAAAGCCCCCCGGATGGTGCTGGCTGCTGCAGGAGGTGGGTCCCCAGCTTCTGCCTCCCAGCATGCACTATGAGAAAGGGAGGGTGGCAGTCTAATGTTATGAAATATGCCTTATCTCCAGGTGTGAATCACGAGGAGCTGGTGGGTCTGGCCAAGTCTCATTTTAGCGGAGTTTCATTTGAGTACGAGGGAGACGCTGTCCCCGTGTTGTCCCCCTGCCGCTTCACTGGTAGTGAGGTGAGACCCGGGTCTTTGTTTCTCCCCCACACAAAGTAAAGATGTCCCACTCATCTTCAGCTAGACAGTTATAAAATATACCAACTTCTACTTCAAAGTTGATTTCCATTTTATATGGTGTTTCTACAGTTGAAGGCAAAATTATTCATACGCCTCATATATTTAGATTTAGCATAATCTTTCAGTCTGACCGGCATGTTTCTTCTGACTGGAAGGAATAACACTTTTGAGGGGCTTAGCCAGAGTCCTGACTTAAATCAACTGGAGACTGAAGCTCATTAACAAAGATTAGTCATAAAATCCCACTGAAAACAGCCAAAAAGCTGCTCAGCTACTATAGCAATATTTTAACATACTATTGTTTTTATGCCAAAAAAGACATCATTCATTTTTATCTTTATTCTATTTTATTTTTAGAAAGGTTTTAATCATTTTAGACATCCCACATTTAACTTAAATAAGTTTCATTTACTATGGCAAAACTTCTTACTTGACCGAGTATCATTTTAAATCTAAATCTGCCAGGGGTATGAATAATTTTGGCCTTAATGGTATCCTCAGGCTGAGATCTCTTATTTAATTTCCCTTTGCTATCAATGAAGTATATTTTTAAAGTATACAACTTAAGGAGGGGACAGACACACTCCTACTGTGGATGTTTTTCTCTTTTTTTCAGAGCTTATATTAAGGTTTTACAGTCGTTCTACAAAATGTTACATTATCCAATTCAGGTGTGATCAGTCTAAGTGATTTAAATGTTGATTTTAAAAATGATGACATGAGTGAATTAGACACAACTGGACTCGGCGTGACTTCTGAAGGCAGTTCTTTACGTAGCATTTTATTTAGGTGTATCTGAGTAAAGGGGACTTTTACTAAATTTTCAGGTTTTTATTTAGGAAAGATTTGAAAAACCATTCGTCCCTTTCCTTCTGCTTTACACTTTTGATTGTAATGTGACATAATAGGGAAACGCTCAGCTGGTATCCAGCTCACCAGACCAAGTCATGCTATCTACAGCTGGGTGGTGCTGCATGCAGCAGACTTTACTTTCATGAGAACTATGGGGGCGTTTCGGTATCATTGCAACCTTTTTGACGTCTTATGTACAGATGCAGTAAAATCTCTGACTTCCCTTTTAGATCCGTATGCGGGATGATGCTCTGCCTCTGGCGCACATCGCCATCGCTGTGGAGGGCGCTAGCATTTCCAGTCCAGACATCGTGCCCCTCATGGTGGCCAACGCCATCATTGGCAGCTATGACCTGACCTACGGCGGTGGGAAGGTGGGTAAAAGTCTAGTGTTTTTTTCTCTTTGTTCTGGTTTATGGAGCTTTAGGAACAGCGATGAGAGCGGCAACAATGATGTGTCATGTCTCCGTGGAAAACAAAACAATCCCCTTTAAGCTTTGCCCACCCGGGACTCTCCATGTCTTGAGTGGCCATCATGGAGGGGTAAAGCATAACCCTCTCTAGAAACCTGAGTCAGGGGTCGCCCCCCCCTGCCTCCGGATCTGTTGGGAGGAACATGGTGAAAGAAAATTACACTTTACATAGTCGAGCAGTCAGTTTCTGCTCAGGGCTGCTACAGAAGATCATCCGACTCCAGTCACCAGATTTCTTGGTTTACCTCCATTTAAAGACCTTTTACGCCTCATGTTCTGTCCTCTCAGCACCTGAGCAGCCGTCTGGCTCGCCTGGCAGTGGAGGACAACCTGTGCCACAGCTTCCAGGCCTTCCACTCGGCATACAGCGACACCGGCCTGCTGGGCATCCACTTTGTGAGCGACAAGCACCACATCGATGACATGATGCACTGGACCCAGAACGCCTGGTGAGAACAGACTCCCCAGATAGCCACACTTCTAACCTAAAGCTAAAAGGCTAGTAAAACTCTGTTATCATGACCAGCGCAGATGCTTAACGGGAATCCTGCTTGTTCTCATCCTTTTAGGATGAACCTTTGCACCACAGTCACAGACAGTGATGTTGCCAGAGCCCAAAACGCTCTGAAGGCCAGCCTGATCGGACAGCTCAATGGTACTTGGTCCGCTCCATCAGGGGGGTCTGCAGCCGTTACAGTTCAGACAGCAGTTTTCTTCAGGAGAAAATAAAATTAGTTGACATTTTTCTAAATTTCATTTCATAAATAGGACATTGGTTTCAGCCTAGTGAGACATGAACATAAATGCGTCCTAAGCTGCAGGTTTGCAGACCCCCTTTCCTATCGTGCAGCTCAACAAAGAGCCATACACACCCCGCATCATTTTAAACTAACAACCAGTCAATCTCGTAGGAACAACACCGGTTTGTGATGATATCGGCAGACACATCCTGAACTATGGACGGCGCATTCCTCTAGCAGAGTGGAGCGCCCGCATCGATGTAAGTCAATCCCATAGGACCTCGTTGTGCACTTGGCTTCCACGCCATGTTGCCATGCCTCTTGAATTATTATTTTTTTTCCAATTTTAAAGAGGCTTTGCTTCCTCCTTGCTAACTCCTCTCCTCTTTCAGGCTGTAACTCCCAGGATGGTGCGTGACATCTGCTCCAAATACATCTATGATAAGTGTCCTGCGGTGGCAGCCGTCGGTGAGTCCTCGCCCTCGCCTATTCTGTACGATCAGAGTCGGCATCGATGTCGCCTCTCTAATCTGTCCTCTCCTTGTTTCCACCAGGTCCGATCGAGCAGCTACCCGACTACAACAGAATGCGCAGTGCCATGTACTGGCTTAGATTTTAGGGAAAAGATCAGCTGTTCAGTTTCTCCCATTTCGTTCTCTTCATCTCCTAGCCTTTCTTCTGTCATCACTGCGAACGTAAACAACGGAAAGTTGTTGACAACACAACCCCCCCACCCCCCAAATTAGTTACCTAGTTGGCCATGAGGGAAGCCACCATTGAGGCTTGAGAATATGCTCTGAAAATTGGTTGTGCTTATTATTTATCATCTGAGCTTTATTGTGGAGAAAATTGCTGTGAGCACAGACTTGGATTCAGAATTAAGTTTGTAACCCAATTCAGCCGATATCCAGTATGACCAGATGAGGCAGCCAGAGTATATGTATACATTCTGTAAACATTTGTTTTATGTCCACTATTGTACATACCAGAAGCTGTCATTCAGACACAAATAAAAACGATAAACCGTTTGTGAGCTGTTTTTACTCCTGGGGTGTCCAAAGTGTGCCGTTTATTTTGGACGGCCCTCAACAACAATAAAAGAATACCATAAATTTGTGTTGTCAGCTAAGGCAAGGCAAATTTATTTGTGTAGCACATTTTAGTACAGAGACAATGCAAAGTGTTTTACACGATTAAATACAGGGGGGAAAAAACAGAATAAAAAAAGGCGGGTGATGTAGATGTAAGTTTAAAAAAATAGTACAATTTTCATAGAATGGGTGGGGGTCTTTAAGAAGAGATGCAATTAAAATTTTCAAATTGGAAATTGTAGGGTGGGGTTTATCAACCACGTCTTGTGATTATCATTTAAATTTGCACTGTTATGGTCATGGAGGCCGCTTTACACAAAACAGAATTTTTGTTCTGTTTGCCCAGAATAATTTTTTTTTGAGCCCCTCAGCCTCCATGATCCCAAACAAAAGGAGCATCACATTCATACCTCTTTGTACGTTTTAAATATATCTACAAATTACCTTTTTGGAAGCTTTGAAGCTTAACTGTCCTCTTAAGAAGCAACGCTGACTGACATTCAGTCTCACATGCTGTTGTGCAACAGGTAGAAACTAGAGGCATTTGGCAAAACCTATTGCTATTTCTATCCAGTTTTGAATGCAGGGGGTGCTTTTACACTATGGTAGCATGAGGCGGAGTCTACAACTCACACAAGTGGCTCAGGTGGTGCAGCTCATCCAGGATGGCACATCACTGCAAGCTGTGGCAAGAAGGCTTGCTGTGTCTGTCAGCCTAGTGTCCACAGCATGGATGTGATACCAGGAAACAGGCCGGTAATCAGGAGATGTGGAGGAGGTTGTAGGATGGTAACAATCCTGCAGCAGGACCGCTACCTCCACCTTTGTGCAAGGAGGAACAGGAGGAGCAGTTAGAGCTCTGCAACATGACCTCCAGCAGGCCACAGATGTGCCTGTGTCTGCTCAAAGGATCAGAAACAGACTCCATGAGGGTATGACGTCCACAGGTGGAGGTTCTGCTTACAGCCCAACACCGTGCAGGACGTTTGGTATTTGCCAGTGAACACCAAGATTGGTAAATTCACCACTGGTGCCCTGAGCTCTTCACAGATGAAAGCTGGTTCACACTGAGCACATGTGGCAGACGTGACAGAGTCTGGAGACGCCATGGAGAACGTTCTGCTGCTGCAACATCCTCCAGCATGACCGGTTTGGCAGTGGGTCAATAATGGTGTGGGGAGCTCACCAGAGGTAGTCTGACTGCCATCAGGTACAGAGATGAGATCCTCAGACCCATTGTGAGACCATGTGCTGGTGTGGTTGGCCCTGGGTTCCTCCTAATGCAAGACAATGCTAGACCTCATGTGGCTGGAGTGTCAGCAGTTCCTGCCAGACGAAGGCATTGATGCTATTGATGCTATCCAGACCTGAATCCAGTTCAGCACATCCGGGACATCGTGTCTCGCTCCATTCACCAACACCACCTTGCACCACAGACTGTCCAGGAGTTGATGGATGTGTTAGTCCAGGTCTGGGAGGAGATCCTTCAGGAGACCATCCTCCACCTCATCAGGAGCTGCCCAGGCGTTGTAGGGAGGTCATGGAGGTACATGGAGGCCACACACACTGCTGAGCCTCATTTTGACTTGTTTTAAGGACATTATATCAAAGTTGGATCTGCCTGTAGTGTTCCTCTACTTTAGGTTTGAGTGTGGCTCCAAATCCTGACCTCTATGGGTTAATAAATTTGATTTCCATTGATACTTTTTGTGTGATTTTGTTATCAGCACATTCAGCTATGTAAAGAACGAAGTATTTAATCAGAATGTTTCATTCATTCAGATCTAGGATGTGTTATTTTAGTGTTCCCTTTTATTTTTTGGAGCATTGTTATTGTTTAAGACCTCCCTTGTGTCAACAAAACCACGTTAAATGGAAATGTGGTGTGGTACCAAGTCTTAAGAAAATTAGATCATGCCCAAAATTTACGATGTCCCCTACGTGCACAGCAAAAATAAACACACGCAGGGTTAAAGTACGTCAGCAGGAAATGTGTGGGTCTGAAATGGGGAGGTGAGTTGACCCAAAGTCATAACCTTTGAGCATGTTTACACGCGTCCAAACAGCATTTTTGTCAAGTTGGTTGGGATATCTTCTTAGAATAGGACGCTTTATTATCCCTAAAACAACGAGACTGATGTATCCTTCTGTGTAAACCACTAAAAGCGGTTATAAAATGCATATAAATTATTTCCAGTATAATGAGAATCAGTTTACAGTAAAGACAGAGGGGCATTCACACTTTCTGACAGATCTTAATTATTACACAACTTCCACTAATATCAAAGGGAAAGCCATTTAACTTTCAGTGCAATTGTTTTAAAAAGCTCACTAACTGCCATAAAAGGTTACGCTGAAACCTGCTCTGCCATATTTCATCTTTCACATGATGATGGAGATGACTCAGGTCCATGCATCTCCCGGGTCAGTCGTGCTGCTGGTGCAACCCACTGTGTTTATTCGCCGCGCTGACATCTGTACGCTTGTTAATGGTTAATCTCCCGCATTACTCAGATTAGCCCCTTGGTCCTCCAGGGTCTAAGTATTGTTACAGTTCTGTGTTTGTAATCCTCCCATCATTAGTTAGATGAAGAAAAGTCCTTTGATGGGTTGGAACAAAATGTATTTATTTATATAGCTGCTGCAGCTTGTTGATGCTGAACTCCTGATGTGGCTTTGTGCTGTGGTTCCAAACTGAAGCAGATATCCAATTAATTAAAGGAAGCCATTGTGATTAGCATCACGTTATTTTTAGCAAAGGATGTGAAATGAAATATGAGGTGGGGTGGGGGGTGGGGGGGGGGGCACTCGGGTGTAAGGACGTAAGAGATAAACAGAGAGGGGATGGACCCAGTGTCTGAGAAGAGGACTTAAGACACAGACGGAGAGAAAGTTCAGTGAAAAATCCTACCAGAGAGACGGAGGGCACCGCAGATTCAAAGACAGGTGATCACCACCAGAGGAGCAACAAGTGCCTTTTTCTTAAGTTCTCAGCTTTTCTCTCCTGAGTAAGTACAGATTGTCATCTCCTTTTACAACCTTTATGAACGTAAGTAAAGGTTAAAGTTATTGATGCTTTTAATGATTTAAAACTTAACCCACGGAAGCTTCTCCAGAACATGGTAGAGTACTGAATGCTTTTGTCGCCGATGCATTTTTCCAAAGTTTGTTTTTTAAACCGGGGGATTCCACCACCCTCTTCTCATTTGACGCACAAATTAAATTGTCAAAGTTCGTCATAGAAATATCATAAATCGACATATTTAGTTTAAGTGAATGCCATTATTAACAAGTATCTATTACTTTTCTAACATTTAAACGTTTTAAATATATCAATCAAAATATCTTATCTACAAAAAAATTTCCTCCTATTCCTCCTATCCTATACATAAAAATTTACATTTTCTGTGGCCTGGCTTTTCAAGCCTGGGAGTGTCAAAAATTCAAAGCAATGCTAGTTTTGATCAGTTTTCTTTTTTCTTCTTCTTTTGTGTAAATCTAATTCTAAAACTGTCAAAGGGTTTATTTTATTATCCCTCTGATACCTGAAATTTGGTAGATTTGCAATACATGAACAAAAACTCAACCTAGTTTAAAAAAAACATGAAACTTTAAAGGAATTTCAGCAGCAGGGAATGGAAAAACCGATATAGATTAGATTGCAATGTACCTAAAGAATGCATTTTGGCCAAAGCAACAAAGGGATTGCTGTTTAATATATGAAAGAGTGGAAGGAACAAAATCATGAAAAAATTTTATTTAATCCACAAATACGCACGCAACCTGGTCAAACTCTAAAATAAAAAGAATAACATTTGAAGACTGAGGGAAGCTTCTACACTGCAAAAACTGATCTATAAATAAGTAAAATGTTCTTAAAGTTAGTGTTTTAATCCTGGATTTGAGCAGGTAAATAAGATTATGTGCCAACGGAATGAGTATTTATACCCCTAAAATAAGATAATTAGACATCCTGCACTTAAAATAAGCAGATGGAGATGAATTGTTCCTATTTTAAGTGCAAAAATCTTATTCCACTGGCAAATCATCTTATTTACCTGCTCAAATCAAGCACAAATACACTCATTTTAAAGAATTTTTTTACTTATTTCTAGTTCCGTTTTTGCAGTGTAACAAACAAAATCTGTCTTCTAAACCTATATCTGATGCTCTGCAGCGTTCCAGCGGAGTAATTTGGATACGATTTTGTGCTTGCAGACGGCGCTGACCATGAGGAGTGTGCGCGTGTGGTTCTGCCTGGCTCTGCTGATGCCTTGGTGTGTTCAGAGCCAGATGAGCCAGCTCGACGAGGACGCACGAAGAGACGTCCTGGCCATCGACTTCCTGAACCGCAATGGCGTGTTGAACTCACTGCTCCGCTCAGAGCATCGCCTGGTGCTGAGGCAGGCAAGAGCCCCGCGGCCGGCTTCCCGGGTGCCCAAGAGAGCCCAGCAGGGCTCCCGCTTTGCCCTTTCCCTGGATGTCCCCACCAGCATTCTCAGCGTGCTCATAGACCTTGCCAAGAACCAGGACATGAGGACCAAAGCAGCGGCCAATGCAGAACTCATGGCAAGAATAGGCAAGAGGAAGTGAAAAGAGGCTGGAGGGGTGTGAGGGATCCAGAGCCGGCCCAAGTCACAAGGGAATCAAGCGGCAGCGTAGTCTCAAAACCGTCAGGGGCAGCCCCAATAATGCTTTCATTTTCAGAGTGAACACAGGTCTTATAATTCATTTTTGAATATTAAGAATTAGTTTGGTTTTATTTTTGCTCAGTTTCAGAATATTGTTTTTAAAATACAATTTTAAATTTAAGCAATATTTTAATTTCATGAGGAATTAATTGGATTGTTTTATTTCAGTTGAGTCAAATTAGGAAATGTTCCAATTCAGTGGTGTCCAAACTTTCGGCCATGAAGGCCAAAATAGTCAAGGTAGAAGTACTGGCAGGCCCTGACAATTTTTTTCACTTGCTCAACAATAAACTATTAAAAGAATATTTAAATGATATGAAAGTCACATTTTTGTTAAAAAAGGATCATCGTGAAATTATCTCAGTTTTTCAGCTGCAAGAACAGGGTCTGGGTCCCTCCTGCTTCAAAAATGCTTGCTTCAGTGGACCAAAGTCCATTAAACTCACTTGACGTTTTCTGATCCTATTTCCCATGAAAATTCATATAAAAGCAAAACATGTGGTTAATAAAAAGATCAGCAAGCCACGTCTTACCTAACATTTTCCATTTTAAGAAGATTTTAGTTTGTCTGCAACTATTTTGAAGGCATCACGCCAGTAAAAATGTCCCCCTTGGAGGGCCAAATGTAAACTAGTAAACCATAATTGACTTTAGGTTGTGAGTTGGATAAAATATCTCCGAGGGTTGCACATGTGCCCAGGACGGCGCTTTGAACACCACTGAACTAGATGTAAACATTCATGGAAGAAGAGTATTAGCACAAACACAAATGTCAGTTTAATCTTTTTTTAAAAGCTTTTGTTTTAGCTAGAATCACGTTTAATATAATCTCTTTGCATCTCAAATTTCTCTGGTTTCTTGTGCGCAACCAATCCACTTGGGCCCAGGGGCGGTTCTAGACAGGGGCCAACAGGGGCCCATGCCCCTGTAGAAATGGTTCTGGCCCCTGTTATGGCCCCTGTACTAAAGACATGATAATACACTTCTCATAATTATTTGCAATGGCAAAGAAACCATAACTGATTTGTCACTTTGACCAATATTATTTTTACCTATACATTTTTACTCTAAAAAGAATTTAAAACTTAAGATGTTTCACGTTTAGCTTATGAGATGGGGGCAAAGTTCTAACTGCTAGATCAGGGGTCTTGAACCTGCAGTTCCAGAGCCACACATGGCTCACTTAATATTATTACATTATATTAATATATTATATTATTATTATATTTATTGTTTTTTTAAGTTTTTTGTTCTGTGCCCCTGTGAAAAAACACTGGCCCCACCTTGGCCCCCCTGGTAAATTTGGTCTACAACCGCCACTGCTTGGGCCCCTCCGTCCCAACCAAATGTGTTTTGAAACTCTGATGCTGATGGCTCTTTGCTCAAACCCCATGAAACCTTGTGCCAGCTCTGAGAAAACCTCAACTCCCCTGAAAATGAGACTTTGTGACACGGATCTTTGTTTCACAACCAATGTAGTTTGGGTAAATCCTGTCTTTACAATCAGTGTTTGTTCCGTTCAACCTTTTCTACTCGTGCTAAACCGCTTACAACTCAGCCGACTAACTGACTCTGGAATCCAAACGTGCCGACGACAGGCTGATGTAAATATGTCGCATACGTGGCGCCAACTGTGTAAACGCCGGCGCAAGAGGCCGTCATTTTGTTAGAAGCATTACTCGCCACCGGGCCACGCACTGTGGTGTGAAACAGCGTCTCTTGTGTTTGCATGTGTGATCTTCAATTAAAGGAGAAAAAAAAGTTGTTCAATTAAATCCAATGTGACGATCATGCTTCCTCCTCAAGTCTAATTCATTTCAGAGCCGATATCAGCCGTGCTCAGCGTAATTACAAGCATCAGCAGGCCGTAAAAAGCCCGATGAAGGAGCCTGCGTCACCCACGGCGGTATCTGATGTGCGATAGCGGGACAAAGGCGTGGGCAGGATATTGACCTCTGAGGGAAGAACAGATCCTTTCTGTGGACCTTTGTTCCCTTATACTTAATACATTTGGCTAACATGCCGCAGCTATTTTAGGTTAGATGCATTATCTGCTCTTGATTAGGCGAACGTCTGCCGGGATGAGTCATCCGTGCTCCTGCACTGAGCAGAAGATTTGAGGCAACGGGGGGAAACGAGCTGCTCGTCTGAGTTACGCTGAACTTCCTGTGTTTTGCGCTGGCCGCGGAATTGAATTATTTCATTTAAGAGGACTGCGGCTTTAATGATGCAGAAACAAGATGTAAATAAAATGGATTAATATCGGGCAGTGAATAGAACTGAAAAAGTACACTTATATGCATTCTCGTAAAGGTTGCCCCCCTCCCACATAACCATTTCAGTGAGATAAAGTACAGAATCACACCAATCCTCATAACACAGTGGCCACAGCAAAGATTTATAAATTGACTCTGTTGATGCCTTTAATAAGCGTCCTCCTCTGAGACGCCACAGTACTTACTTGGCCTTTTTAATTTCACAATTTCTTCACTGACTGATGTGGACAAGAACTGTTCTGTGACAGCCGCTGGTAGAAAACGCAGGAGAATAACTCAGGATGATGAAGTTTGCACACAGAACAAAATCCTGGGTGCATGTGTCAGTGCTGCAACGAGCCTGGGGCAACGCGAAGGCAATCCTTCACTAAAAATGAATATCTGAATGATAAGAGTAAATAACTTCTAGGCCTTTTTAAAGCCTGAGGATAAATAATGTCTGGAAAAGGCGATGGGATTCACTAAATGTTTTAAATGGATGATCTTAAATAAATGTATTTATTTCAGGACCTTGTAAAAAAAATTGTGTTGTGAGCAGCTGGACATACAGTTTAGAACAAATCAACTGACAAAAAAAAAAAAAAAAAGCTGAAGCCAAAGTTTATCAATGGCCACACCGTGCCAGTCACAGAGTCACAGAGAAAATCAGGAAGCAGCGAGAAAAGGGAGAAAAAAAGAAAGCTAAAAGTGGTAAACACACTTTAGTAAGCTTAACTCCCAGAAGGGAAGTACATATCACATCAGTTTTCAGAGAACATCTACAAAAACAAATTAATTAATTAATTAATTAATTAATTAATAAAAAAAAAAAACTCTCAGATGGCAATCATTCTTTGAAATTGATATTCAAATACAGCAAGAGTGGACAGTAACACAAAACGCTTGTGTTTAAATGTATTATAGTTTTTATTTGGAGTATAATATCGATATGCAGTATATCTTTAAATATCTGTCACAGTTAGATTTGTTCAAAGATTCAAAAGATTCAAAGATTCTATACTGTCACCCAGTGTTACAGAGGTGCAATTTCTTTTTGGCCACGCCAGCTAAGAGTACACATAAGAAAAACAAACAAACAGGCAATGAACAAGGGTTACAGTGTTTTTATTATTATTATAGTGCTCAAGAGATATTAATAAAAATAAAAAGATGACGATTCAAAAGTTTGTATGAATTAGTTGTTATATTATTTTTATGAGAACTCCCCCAACCTTCAACGCAGTATGCCAATTAAGGGAAAACCAGAGAACAGTGCAATATGCTCAAACATTTATCATCCAAATCATCCATTTCTTTTAAAAATGTATTTTTGTACCCATGCTTGTTATTGACGTACAAGCCCTATTCTAAAAAAATATTATCAAGCATACGGGGAAAACTTCAAACCAGCACCATAGGCTACATCCTTTAATTGATTCAATCCAGGTGTTGATCAGTGACAGAGAGGGGTCTGTTCCCTGTCCACATGCCGGCTCAAAAGCAGGCTGCAAGCGAGGAAAGCGGTTCAAGTGGGAGACGCAGTTGAAACACGCAGAAACTCTCGGAACAAAGGTTTACTGTTTAGTCAACCGCAACAAAGGGGCTACGCACCAAAACTAGATAAAACAAACAAACATTGTCAACAGCTTCACACTCTTCATGTTATTTTATCCTCTCAAATGTTGTTTGGCATCGAAAACAGAATTATATTTTTGTGACCTTGACTTGGCGGATGCAGGAGGTCTGCGCTGTGCGCCGGCTGATGCGCCAATTTACGCGGGGCTGCCGACTCCGCCTATTTGAAGAGCCGCCAACCTGCGCCGGCGCGTAAATGGGGCTGACTTAGAAGCAGTTCGCCTTTGGAGTAACTTCTTCATATGAGCGGAACACAGGAAAAGTAGGTTTAAATAGTTTCCCTCTCGTCCTTTCAATTGTTTTTGTAACATTATTTTACTTTGCCATTATTTTGTGTTTAAATCTTCTTCTTGCTTTGGTCATCATTCTGCTCTGCCGAAATGTTTCATTTTCATTTGCGTCTTTTTTTTTTTCTTTTTTGGTTGTAAGGAATTTGGCAATATTATCAGCAGTCTGTGCCGTGTACGTAGACAAATGGTGTCTTTGTAATGATAATTTCCCCGGTAAAACAGTTTTACATCCACCTTCTCCAGGTGCGCCATGATAATTAAACCTGTGATCTGAACACACCTTGTTTGAATCAGCTGACACAGCAGTGACGTAAAAGCTTCATATGAAGGGGAAAATGAGCACAGATAATTTACCCCAATCTCTCTTTTTTATTTATCTATTTTTTTTTAGAGCCGAGGTAAAACAGAGAATCTGTTTAATTTTAGGCTGGTGTTGATCGCACATTAAAACCTTCGTCTTCGACTCAAAACAAGCTCGTCTGATGGTGACTAAAGTTCTTTGATTGAGTCAGCATGACATCAGTCATGTTTTATTGGCCAGAGTCCTAGAGAGATCTAAAACAAAGGCTGCAAACAATCAACACTCTAAGCACATAAAATAACTAATAGATTCCACCCTAAACACGATATAGGGTTACACTTAAAAATATGATTTGACTTTTCCTGGGCTTTAGGATCTTGGGCTCAAAGATCAATGGCACATATGGGCATAAAGCAAAGAAAGTCCAACAAGCCAAATATATTATCAGCAAACAGTTTTTTTTTTTTTTTAATGCATGGCACCCCAAAATATTCTGGCCTTCCAAGCAGTGCTTTGGAACATGACATTAAAATCGGATTATCAAAATGAAACAGTTCATGGAGAAAATGAAACAGCATGGGAGGTTTATTTTATTTGACTCAGCATCCCTCCTGTATTCAGGAAGTCTAAACTGTTTATTTTATTGAAATCATTAAATTGTCATCAAATTTTGTCCAGGGTTGTTGTTGTCGTTGTTTTTGTTTTTAAAACTATTATTTAAACATGTATTTTGTTTTTTGGAGGCTTCTGAACCCTGTAACAGTCGCGGTTTGTGTTACTGGGTCAAAGTGTTGTTCCCTCTGTGTGGGAGTGTCCATGGGGAGTTTCTCAATAAAGCTGACAACTGGCCACCAGATCAACAGTCATCCGCACAAAGTTCAGTGACCAAGTGTTGCAAGTGTCGGAGTGTCAGTGCTGTGGTTGAGGGGTCCAACTGAGCCTGGATCAGTGCTGGAGGAAGAAAGCAGCCTCTGTAAGGATTATGTTAAGAGAAACCTGAGGACAGTCCTATTTTTCTAAATGTAAGATGGTATACCTTTGCCTAACTGTGTAGATCTTTGTGGTTAAAACATGTTGTTTGTGGATTCGGTCGTTTAATTTCTCTTGGGGTTTATTTGAAATGCCCAGTTACCATTTATTGGTGTCGCCATGTGGATGTTAACTTGCATTGAAAGGGTAGTTGTGACACCACTGTTGCGTTTCATTGCAGGTCTGCGTCTTCTCACATGGATTATGCCATGAAGTCTCTCAGCCTTCTGACTCCATCCTCCCTGTCTAAGTAAGAGCTGCGCTCCACCGGTTCACACGATAAAGCCGCCTTTAGTATGCTAAGAAGGTTCAAGCCACGAGATTTCACTCAAACCACTTGTGTTTCCTTAGAGTGGTCTCGTCGAGCGTCTCGGCCAGCGCCTCCGTGACCTCTCAGCTGCTCTCGGGTCGAATGCCTCGACCAAAGCCCTTCAGGGTAACGAATGGGGACCGCAGCGTGAAGAAGGGGATTATGGCAGAGAGTCTGCTGGACCTGACGAGTAAGGTGAGGAGACAGGGGGGGTAGGAGGACTAAGTTCAAACTGAACCCTGTATAACCAGGTAGGGCTGCAACCATTAGTCCACAATGTTGATGATTAAAAACTGTCGTGCAAAAACCCATGCGTCGATGCGTTATGTAAAAATATATAAACATTGGCGTGGGGTCTCAATAGTTCCCTTTCAGTGGTAGTTTAAAACCACATGCAGTTCACTAAGGCTGCAGCAGAGGGCAGTATAGTGTCAGGACCCCGGTGTGCAAACCGCGCCGATTATGACTGCAGCTCCATGCAGAAATGGCCCAAAGAAGGCACTAAAGTTGGTAAAGTTTCATATATTACTCTTTCTTTGACACTAAATTAAGTTTCCGGTTGATTTTAGGCGAGAATGTAGCTGCGTAAAACTGAAATATCCGCTTGGTTTATTAAAACATAGATTAGTTATGAAACGGCTGTTATGGGTGTTCTGGCTGTGAGCTGAGCGGACAGTCAAACTAAATCAGCCGCTGCAATTCAATCAGACGATATCTATCGGTTTATTTCAGAGTTCATTCATCACTTGGATTAATGGTTGCAATTAAAGGGAAGCTACACGCTGGGGTAGTTTTATTTAACTTTCATAGAGCGGTGGAGTTAAATTGGAAGTGAGTAATTTGCTCTTTTTTTATATTGATGCTGGGAATATTGCCTAATTAAAGAGAGCAAGTCTGACTGCAAACATGTTGATATGCTCCTCTTTTTCACACTATAGATTGAAATCTTTGTAAACAATAAGCGATGTTAAAAGCTTGAAGGTCAAAAAACGGTTTTATTATTTTTTTTTTAAATAAGTCTACTTGTTAGACATATTAAAAATAAAGTTAAATTTAAAATATTTGATGGGTCATTTATTGAAGCTGATAAAGGATTGTGAGAAGAGGCAATAAAGAGGCATTCAAATGTGTGTAGACAAGAATGGGTAAGTCAAAAATATTTACAAGCAGCAGAACTGATGGCGATCATACAAAATAATTGATTAGTTGACCAATCGAAAAAATTATAGATTGGTCGACTATAAAAACCAACGTCATATGCAGCCCTATAATCAGGTTTCATAGTATCAAGGATAGCCTGGTGCTGTTAGATGTTTGGTAAAAAATAAAAATTCACCTGTTTTGCCCATTCTTCCTTCCAAAATGGCCCAAGCTCACTTAAATAGGAGTGAGGAGTGCCTGTAATGCTATTTTTTCAATGTTGGCACAGATTCTGAATTACATCCAGTCTGGACTGGGACTGGGCTGTTGAAATACATGAACATGCTTTGCAATACCTTGTCACATCGATAGTGGCGCAAGTGCAGGATTGTGGCGTGTTTGGCTCAAGCAGAAAAGCAAAATTATTCAAGTCTTTTTTTTTTTTTTTTTTTTTTCTCCCCCTTGGTATCAAAAGGGTCGGGAAATCTATATAAAATATGCTTTAAATGGCAATATCGAACATTGATATTGGTGCATCCCTCACCTACCCTCCCACTGTAGATCTGGTTGTAAGATTTTACAGCTGGAGACGGATCTCCTTCTAGGATTTTCCTGTATTTAGCTGCATCCCCATAGTATCATGCTGCCCCCACCATGTGTTAGAACAGAGGTGGTGTCCCTGGGGTGCTATGTAGTCTTAGTTTTTGTCACTTATTCAAATTTGTGGTTTACATGAAAAAAGGCAAAGTTTGTCTTATCTGAGCAGAGGACCGTGGTCCATGTGTTTCATGTCTTGTGCCACACTGTGGCTTCTGTTCTTTCCATATGTAACTAAAATATACATTTATGGAGCTCATGACTGATTTCAGAGCCATGCATTTTCTCACCAGAGCCATTAAGCACTGCAGCTCCTCCAAAGTCATGACGTGTGTTCAACGATTATCTTACAATCCACCCAAGCATTGATAGCATAGCTGTGCATTTACTGGAATTAGTGGTGGACTCAGTATATTTCTGAAGAGGGTTAGCATGACTGGATTTTAACCGTTTTTGGAGTAAAGAGCGCTGAAGACAAAGGCACACCAAACCCAAATTTAAAAACTTGTATAATTTACTCTCCCACTTCAATATTGTGCATTATTTTGTGTGTCACATGAAATCCGAATAAAAATAGTTTGTGGTTGTAACAGGGTTATGCCTTTTCAAGGGACTAAACAGCCTGTCTCATATCTGTGAATCATGTCCATGCAACGGAAATAAGACAACCTGAATTTAAAAGTCGTGATGGAGCTATAATCCATCTGCTGAAAACAGTTAACATATAGATATGTTAACCAGTATCATTTTGGAATGATTCTTCTTTTTTATCATGATGTTGACTGCCTCTATTTTTCTGTTCTTTGCTGGCACCAGGTCGGTGACTCTTTCAGTTTACAGTGCATCAGCGCCTTGGTTCTGGATGAAGATGGCACCGGTGTGGAAACCGAGGAGTTCTTCCAAACCCTGTCAGAGAACACGGTTCTCATGGTCCTGGAGAAGGGACAGAGGTGGACTCTACATCCTGTAAGGCTCTTTCTCACTAGAATGGCCACTAGATGGCACTGTTGATCATCCAACGCTCTGGGCTGTCGTCACAACATGCTGATGTCTTTATTTAATGCAGAAAAATGTTGGTCGCTGTAGAATTGATTGAAAAAAAAAAAAACAAGAATTTAGAGTTCCCTCCAGAAACATTTTCTTTCATGATTAAAAAAATTAAAGGCAAAGGATTAAATAACAAAGATAAGAGATTTGAGTGTTGATGCAATCAACCCATCAAAGTAATGCTTGCACATTAATTTAAATTCTTACGTTTGTGTTCACCTACATCTTATTGGCCATCTTTTGTGCAGTCAAAGTGTCTGCTAGCGTCAGATGCTTCTGCCAACAAAATGTTCTTCCAACCAAATGACGACTCTTCTGTGGCTCAGTCTGAATCCCCTTGATAATGCCTCCTAGCTCCTGCTCTTCGACCTTTCATGGGGTCAACAGTAAGAACTCTATCGTGGGGAGGAAAGGAGCTTCGGACTATCTATGCTAAATTCGGACAGCCTTTAACTGCGTCATTACGTGATGTAAATGCACATGAATGAAGAGAGTCAAATCTGAGCCTAAGGCCTTCCGAAAATGAACCGTAAAGTACGCGCACTCTGATATGCCATGTCACGCAAAGGATTGTGGGATCACTGAGCTATATTATACACTATATTATACACCGCCATATTGGTACTCTCTATTTCCCCCCAGTAACTAGGGAATATCTGCACTACAGCATCAAATAACGAGGATTTTTTCATGTTCATTTTCTATGAAAATGTCAAATGTCATATGCTTTTGTGTTATGTTCTAAAACTATCAAGTACTGAGAAAGTCATGTGCTGAAATATTTAGCATTTTATTCATTTAAATATATATATATATATATATATTTAACATTTATAAATATATAAATGACAATATACAAAAACATATATTTACATGTGTATACATATACATATATACATATACACATACTTACATATACATATATGTATATTTAATATGAATAACATGTAAAATATTTCAGCATCTAATTTCCTAGTAGTTGATAGTGTTAGTACATCCACTGACTATAAAATTATCTATGAAACGTTTTCACACAGCCAGAAAACTGCTTGTTGTTGCAACCAAATCCTGTGGGATTCTGTGAGAGTAGGGAGTAGCAAGATGGCGGCCTGTGACTTCAGTTTTTCGGCAAAATCAGCACTCCAGTGTATTATATAGCTCAGTGTGTGGGATACCTAAAGGGTTCTTAGTTAAGGGACGTTGCGGGGTTCCTAAGGCCAAACTAGTAGACTGAGCAAGCATTCGGGCTACTTTTCCTCCCTCCTTCCTCACTGACTGCGCTATTCGGACAGCACCTATGATGGCGCCAGCTGACGCGCTTCCGCTTTGGCTAGAGAGTCCTCGCTCCATGAGGGTATTCTGACTGAGCCTGTATCCCCTCTTTGTCGCCTTGCAGAACAGCCCGTGCAGACTTCAGTCCATCGAACGCCACCTGCAGCACCGCACAGATGTGGCCAAGCTGACCTTCGACCTCTACAAAAACAACCCGAAGGATTTCATTGGCTGCCTGAATGTGAAAGCGACGCTGTACGGCGCCTACACGGTCTCGTACGACCTGCGATGCTACGCGGCCAAAAAGATGCTCAAGTGAGTGGAGACGCTTTAGTTTTATATCTGAGACTTTGTTCTATTTGAGTCATGCAGATACAGCTGAAGGCTTCCAGATTACCTGTGCAGGACTTCTGGCTGACCAATGATCTACAGTCAATTTGTAAACAAGCAGGGATGTTAGTTCATTTAACTCATGGGTGACTGGCTGACCTGAGTTTTATAATTTACCTCTAGTCTGACCTATGGCCAACGTTGCTGTTGGAGCCCCTCACCATGATTCTGCCATTGCCATGTTTCGCTATACAGGCAGTGTGAGTTTTGTGTTTTCCCAGAAGCCTTTTTTTGATCTCATCTTGCCAAAGGGCTTATAATCCGACATGTTTACTGTGTTCCCTACATGGCTTGAGGAAGAAACAAGATGGGATGTGTTTATATCTTGCAGTAGTGCCATCATTGTTTTTCTATTTTGGATGATGGATTGAATAGAGCTGCATGAGCTCAAAGCTTGGGATATTGCTTTGTAGCCCCTCCTCATATTAAACTATCCCTGAGCTCTCTGCAGTGTTCCTTGGCCTTCATTATGCTCTTTTGTTTACTGGTGTTCTCCAACAAACCACTGAGGTCTTCTCAGAACAGCTGTCAAATATTTTGCTTTAGTACCACAGAGGGAAACTAGGATTGCACAACTCGTCTAAAGAATGGACCTTTTGATTTGAACTGCTATAGATCTGTCGATATGAATTCTGGTCTTGATAAAAAAAAAACTCTTTTTAAAAAGCTGAATCTGTATCTACAAATTGCAAACCACTTTTTAAACCGCTTTTTAGTGCATGTTTTTTTAAACTCCCTCATCCATGTTTCGTGACCTTTTTTATTTCCTAAGCACCAATTTCCAGATGCACCCGAAATGGAAAACTGGAATTTATTTGCCGACTATTTTGGTGGCAATATAGTGAGCTCACAGAGGAACAAAGGTCAGATTTTAGGGAAATTAATTTTGAGGTGTTATGTCATCGTTGCTGAGATCGTCTGGTTTTTCAGCTTTGATACGGCGCTTCGGCCAAAGAGGATTATGGTTTGCAGACTTGTCAAAAATGGTACCCAGAGTGCTGTTCAAAAAGATTCAGAGGTCTTGGAGAGCAGTTTGCTGAACTGTGGTTGATCCTAAAAAAGGCTTAGATCTCTCTTACAGAGCCCAGAAAGTATTCAATACCCCCCCCCCCCCCCCCCCCAAACTTGGTGGGCAGTAAACGGGTTTTCCTATAATGTTTAGAAAGGAAAAATGGGACATTATCCATTTTCAGCTGCCTTTACTCTGCCACTCTATATAAAATTATTTGCAATCAGTTGCATCCAGAAATAATCAAATTTGTAAAATTAGCCTAAATGTCTGTAACGTCACCTCAGTATAAATATGGCTGCTCTATGAAGGTCTCAGGGGTCTGTTGGGGATCATTGGTGAATAAATATCATGAAGATCAAAGAACGCGGCAGACAGGTCAGGGATAAAGCTGATGAGACGTTTAAATTCAGCCATCAGAACATCCTTTCACAGTTTGCCACAAGCCCAGCAGGCGAGATGGCAAACATTCAGAAAGTGCTGGGGTTTCGTGAGGGGGGGAAAAAAAACAAAAAAAACAAAACTTTTTGACATGCAAGGAAAAACTGTGTTGCAGAAAACTTGCTCTGCACATGCACCAACCAAACCCCACAATAATACACAGACATGCTTTTCCTGAGCAGCCATGTTGGTGGATAACGTAAGATAAATGGAATAGGCACCAGTTCAATGATGTTATACATGCAGCCGGCGCTACAATAGAATGATTTAGATTAAAGCATATTCATAATAGAATGGCCCAAAGTTCAGACCTAGTGTCAAGACTTATAAATATCTCTTCATGGGTTCTCTACACCCAGTCTGAGCTCCAGCTATTTTGCAAAAAATTATTTTTTTATTTATTTATTTATTAATTTTTTTTTTTTTTTACATGAGCAAATCTGGTAGAAGCATGCTGTGTAAGGTTTGCAGCTGTGATTGCAGTGAAGTGTGGTTCTACAGTGTATTGATGGCAGCGATGGATGCTCAGCACAGGCCACTTTACGCCATTTACACGCCGCTTTTGGTGGGTCTGTCACATAAAACCTCAAAGTATGCTAAAGTTTGTTAGTGTAGGCCGATTTTAAAAACTTGGAAATGTTCCAGGGTGCGAATACTTGTGCAAGTCACTGTATGAATTTGGGCCTGAAAATGACTTTTCTGATGAGTGTGTGTGTTTCTGCCTCCGCACAATGGACATAACCATTTCTGCACGCTCTCCTCCTCATCCCGCCTTTCCTCTCTGCCTGCAGGGAGGCTCTTCGATGGACCATCTTCTCCATGCAGGCCACGGGCCACATCCTGCTGGGCTCCTCCTGCTACATCGAGCAGCTGCTGGAGGAAGAGGAGCAGGCTGAGAAGAGGCTGGCGCTGCCACAGGAGAGCAGGATCAGGCAGCTCCAGAGCCGGCTGCTGGGGAAGATCTCCTACTGACGATGCTCCGAGGACCAGAGCAGACGTGCCGTCTCCTAGATTTGGGTCGCCGTGTTAGACGTCACGCGTTGGAACAGATGGGCAATTTGTATCCGTTAGTTTAATGCATCAAACCCTTAAAGCTTTGGCACTCTTTTTGCTGTTACAGTTTGAATATTGAAGTCAACAGGTTGTTCCTGAGAATGCGCTTGTACTTTCTGCTGTGTAAGTTGTTCCTAAGGAAACGTAATAAATAAAAGCACCTTATTTTATTCCTCTCTGCCTTATACGCGAACGGAATAAATTCTCAGGCGAGTAGCGCCGTGCTCTGGGAGCCCATTAATCCGGCTTTATGTGTGGCTCCAGATCATAGTTGCTGTAATTGGCAGCAGGTTCAGCTGTCTCTCCCACGCTTCCCTAATTGTCGCCTGGTCCGTACCGTCCTGTCAGCTGCAGCCTGCCTGCGATTCTGGAACCCAGAGGAGGAAGAAAAGGGAGGAATACAGGGAAGGGCAGGCAGCTGCAGGGGGCGAAGGGGGGGGGGGGGGGGTGGCAGTGAGCCATTAAATGGAGGTGCTGGTTACAGCTGGAGGCAGAAGCGTCTATTTTGCCGGCAAGCGGCAGAAGTGGGGTGGATTTTGTTCAACTTTGGTGGTTTTTATCCTGGAAAAAGAAATGTCAGATTCATTAGTTTGTGTAAATGTGGCTCACTTTAAAGTTATCAAGCAGTTTTTAAAAAGCTCTCGGGCAGGGTGGGAATCATTTTGATTGTATTTAAAAAAAAAAAAAGAGAAAAAACTTTCCTGTGAATTTTTTACATGCTCAGCAATAAATGAACTGACATTTAATGAAACAAAAATACAACTGTGGCTCTGAAAAAGGTTTGCCTTGATAAGAGAGGAGTACAATGTCCTAACTTTTTGTGTCAAAGTTTATCTATTTTTCTTTAACAAGAACCTTTGCTGTTTTTAGCCCAGTTTAGTAAATGGGTGTGCCTAATACTTGGGCACACCCATTTGAGTGAAACATTGCTGGAAGTTTGGATGAAATGAAAACCCAATACTGCATGTTTTCCATTTATGGTATTAATGGTTAGGGGGGGTGGGTGCTCAAATTGTAAAAATTGCCAACCTCTGTAAGGTCTATTTTACTGGAGGGCCAAGTTTGTACCATTCTTGATCTGCAGTTGGTAAGGGGGTGGCACACAATTATTTCAAAGGCTGGGGATGCAATATAAGTTTCAATGATGTTAGGCATTTCATATTTATTTAATGCCCTTAAATTAAATGGTGGAAAAAGGTAATTGAAAGTTTTTTTTGAGACTTGTATCAAAAAAGAAAAATCCTACAGCTTTGTTTGATAAAATCAGGGCTGTTGTCTACTGTTGCTATACCCTAGTAATGTGCAGACTGCAACTATATATATATATATATATATATATATATATATAAATTTTTTTTTTTGTAAGATTCGAGAAATGAATGCCCAAATCTCCCCTATGCTATCTTGTTCTGCTAATGAAGCACCTCCTACTTGGTGGCAGCTTATATTAAAATTTGTTTTGCTCTTTTTCGGGAGGTGGGGGGGGGGGGGACTCCAGATACTTGAAAACATCACAAAAAAGCAACACCATGTATTCCTTGTATGCTTTACTCTCCATTTAAGAGGAAAACCCCTCCCACTCTGTCATCACTGTTTTCCCATGTGATCCTCCGGCTGATTGTTAATGAATGGGCCTTCTGTCACATCACGTCAACATGGATACTTTAACGTTTTGGATTATATTTCATGTATTTGTTTGAAGGAAGAAACTGGTGCACTATTGAGAAAGATTCCAGGTATAAACCTTAATGCTTCATGATAAGCAGAATCTAATTGAGAAAATGTGTGAAGTTATACAGTTGTCAAATGTCTAAAAGAGGTAGGAAGGTGGGAGGAAAACCTTGGTTAAAAGACAAACATGACCTGTTTCTATAAAACATGCCTAAACATAGTGTTAAGAAAAAAAATATATATATATATATATATATATATATATATAGATTCCCAAAACAACTTGTAAGTTTTGGTTAATCACAATGCCCAAACATTTGTAGGAAGACACAAGCTCCATAGAGGAACCTTCTGAGTATAAATTACAGGGGAGAACAGCTGGTAGCATAAACTTGTTTTTGCTCAGTACCAGTCTGAGTAGTCGTAGTTGTAACTAGAAGTGATCAAATGTAGACTGCAGATGCTCAAAATCCTTTGCTACAGTGGGAGAACAGCAAAAACAATAGGACCGTCAGCATACAGACGGACGGAAGCATTTGTGTCTTGACCTACGTTATTTATATAAATAGTAAGCAGTATGGATCCCAAATCACCATTCATTTTTTTAACACACTGCTTTCAGTTTGACAAGTCATCACGAAAGCAGCTGAGAGCACAGTCAGGTCAACATCAAGCAGTTTTTGGCACAAAATGCCATCATTGATGGTATCAAAGGCCTTTGAATGGTCAATAAAGAGGGCAACACAGTAATTACTGGTGCCCTGTGGATGTAAAAGGTCATTAACTACCACTGAGGTGGCACTAACTATACTGTGCTCATTTCTAAAACTAGACAGATCTTTTGAAAGAGTGGTGTGTGAATAAAAAATAAGATGAGTATTTACCAAGTGTTCAAAAATGTTTGCTAATTTTTTTAATTGTTTTATAATTGTTTAAGTGTGAGGGGTCACCATTTTATAGTAAAGGCAAAACATATGCATTTTTTTTTTTAAATTTCAAGGGCAATCTTCTGTTTATATGAAATATAAAAAAATATAGCACACTGGTTTTGCTGTTATATCTGCAGCCAGGTATAGAAAGTATGTAGGTAAATTGTCTTGGTGTGCTGACGTTTTAGAATTATATATATATATATATATATATATATATATATATATATATATATATATATATATATATATATATATATATGCATCACTTGGTGGCTAAGCCCCCTTTGTCCTTAACACATAGTAATGCCCCTGCTCCACATCAGAATTATTGGAGCTTTTTTAAAACGGTGCATAATACAAGAAATCCTCCTGAATCAGTTCAAACACACAGAAGCAGATTTCAGATAAAAGCTCAGACTCATGCATAGAGTTATGAATGTGGTTTAGACTTGATAACAATATAGATCCGTTACCCCTCCCTCTCCCTCATCGGCCAGTCAGTGAAAGTCATGCTGAGTCCTCAGAGGATCCAGCAGGAGCTTGAGCTCTGCCTGTGGACAAATGCTGCAGATGGTCTGTCTCTCATTGGGCCGCTCGGCTGCCGGTTCTTCCTGCTGGAGCTGCTGTCTGTGCTGCCGATGAGCGTCTGTTCCGCTCCTCCACAGCACACCACCGGACTGAAGGGGGATCCCGCTTCTTCGCGTCAACTCTCTCAGCCAGGTTGCGGACATGTGTCACTGAGCGCACGGCCAGGCGCGGGAGGTGAGATGTTTTTTTTTTTTTCATCTTTAACGAGGTATTTGATGTTTCTGATTTCTGTTTAAATAAGTGACATGCTGATAGTTGACATCAATCTTCTTAAAGAAATGGCAACCTACTATTTTTTATTTGACTATATCAGTTGTCAACTGCTATGAAAGGTCATACAACTTTTACGCAGTGGATGGAACTCTTGCATTTTGCGTTTAGATGTTTGCAACGCAAGGAACCGTCAGTCGTAACTTGAAGCGACATTTTTAAAGCCAACTTCACGTGTTTGCGCGATGCATGGTTGATTCCTTACGACCTCGTTGCAGCAGCAGCAGCGCCAGCGCATCGCTCTGCGTGGTGCTGCTCGGCACAGAGCGAGCTCAAATATCGATTTTGTTTTGCAGAGGAATCTGGGTTTTATCGGGAACCTCGGGCTGTATCTGTGGGCGTGGGAGGCTTGACACAGTAACGGGCACCGAGGCTGCGTGTTTCTCCCACGCTCCTCGGGGAGCGCTGGTTGCAGCCCGCTGGAAACACCTCGCCGCGCTCACCGGAGCGCGCCTGGCTCTTTGGATGCTCCTGACGCGTTTAGCGCCTGGCTGTGCAAGCCAGCAGGATTTAACACGCTATTTCACTAACTATAAATTATCTTAAGTGTTGTGGTTATCTCATCTTTTGTAGGTGTTTGGAGAGGTCGAGTCTACGTATATTAATCAACAAGTAGCTGCTTACAAATAATTGTTGCTGTCAACATTGTACTAAAAACGCCTCCAGGTTTTCTCGATTTAAATGCTTCCTACGCATTTTCTTCATCGCAAAAGTATTCACATCCCCCTTTTTCTCGATCTTTCACCCTAAAAAACACAAAGTTCAATCAATTCTATCAGCTAGATCACGTGATAGACCAACACAACAAATAGAGGATAATTGTAGAGCAAAAAGAGCGCGATTGCTTTAAAAATCCCTTACAAATAAAAGCATATGTTGATCCCACTCTGAAACCCTTAAATACAATCCACTCGTTGTCTTCAAGGTTCACCTTATCAGTCAAAAGAGTCCGCCTGTGTGTAACTTAAGCTTTGCATGAACCTAACAGAGGCTAGTTGGAGAACATTAGTGAACAAACAGCACCATGAAGATCAAGGAACACAGCAGACAGTACGGTGAGAAAGCTGTGAAGTTTAAAGCTTTGGGTCACAAAGCAATGTCCCCAAGCTTTAGGTCCCACAGAACTATTTAATCCCTAACTTAAAAATAAAACAAACAAACAAAAGAAAAACAAAGCAGTGGGACTACTACAAGAAATAAGACATCCTGTTTCAAACCGTCAAACCAGACACCTCAGGAGGAACTGCACAGATCCACACCTCGGGTCGGAGAATCAGTTCTGGTGTTTATTGAGGATTGGCAAGAAGAAAGCCAATGTGCAGTTGGCTTTCCTTCCCCACAATGAAACATACGGGGGTTAGCATAATGTTGTCCCCCCCACACACACAGCCAGGAAAGTTGGACTTAGTGTAATGGGAGCATGGATGGAGCTACATAAACTTGACTCTGTACTTGACACTGGGGGGTGGGAGAGTACAATCCACAACCTGTCTTGATGTTTGGCAAAGAAGAATGGTCATAGGTCAGCTGCTAGTGCCTCTAGAGAAAGCACTAGCAGCTGTAATCGCAACAGAAAATGTAGTTCTAAAGAGTAAATACCCAGAGGGGGTGTACTGGATACAAACATACAAATGCAACGATTGCCTTGCAGATTGTTATTTGTTTAAAAAAAAAGAAGAAGAAATAATCTGTGCTATTTTTTTCCTCCCTCTCCACAGTTATGAGCTTCGTTTTTGTTACATTTGTCGTTAAATCACACAAAATCCCAGTAAAATACAGTACATAAAATGTTATGGTTGTAGTGTGACAAATCGAGAAAACGTTTGAGGGACATAATTATTTCCGCGGGGGCATGCCTGGGTACATTCTGTAAGTTAATAGAATATGGATTTTAGGTGCTGTAACATTTCCACCTCTTATTATTCGCTCTTTGGAAAACGACACAGACGATTAGCTGCAGCTAGACATCCAAAGCCAGTATGGCAAAAATCACATCCAGACAGTCCCCGTGCGACACTGTGCACTGTTTGATAGAGGCAATTTGTGCAGACAAAAAGAGGAGGGGAAGAAGAACTGAGGACATAGATGTACAGAGGGCGACGAGCTCTGATTGGGAAACTACATAAGATGCAGCGGCAAAGAGGGGTGATTGAGCAGGGAGGTGTTGCTGGCAACAGTGTGGAGGTGGAGATAAGCAAAGAAAGAAAATGGGCGAAGTCTTGATGAAAGCGTGGTAGGAGCTCTGCTCTGCTGCGGATGGCTTTGATTGCAACATTAAGGAGGAAAACACTGAAGACAGAAAGCCTGTGGGTGTGTGTGTGTGTGTGTGTGTGTGTGTGTGTGTGTGTGTGTGTGTGTGTGTGAGAGAGAGAGAGAGAGAGAGAGATACTGTTTCCAGTTCAGCAGATTGATTAACTGGCTTCTAATCCTCATTTAGTTGAGTTACCTCATCAATTTCTCACTGAACAACTTTCTGTCCACCTTCTTTCTTTTGCTTTTCGCCGCCTGCCTATTTCGGCTCCATATTTTATCTGTGCGATGAATAATTCAGGCAGCATGGGCAACACTTAGAGCTGGGATGCGCTTCCCTCAAACCTGAATCTGCCATTTGGAAAGTCTATCTGAATAATGGATCTGTATTCTGTGGTATCCGAAGTGGTAAAAAGGTCAACTCCATAAATGTGCGCAAGTTATCGTCTCTATTTATCGTCAGTTGTCATTTGAAAGTTTACGCACACACAGGCTCAAAAAGAAATAAGTTTTCTAAAAACTGAAAGACAAACTTTTGCTTGTTTATATTCTCCCTCTTGGTGCTTTAAAAGCTTCATGCCTCTGATTATTTAATTTTTTTGGGCTTCTGACTGCCTGCAGCAGAAAGTAAGACAAATTTTTAAACACATGGACTGCTAATTAAAAAAAAAAATCCCAGTTTGGTTAAGGAATACAACTTTTGGATCTATTATTCTTCAAATTAGTTCATATTAAAAACCTAGTTTATTGGGTTAGTTTGCTGGCCAGTCAGACCTGAGCAGATTGCTGACCTCGCTTGTGGCCAAAACGTTTTAACAGATTCATGTTAATAGAAGAAATTGAATCAAGTATCATTAGATCTAGATATGAACACATTTATTCTTAAACACAAATGTTTACGCTCAATTAAATACGTGGGACAACTAATACCTTTAAAATTAAATCTAAGGCCAAATGGGCATAACTTTGAAGGAATATGTTTTTGTACACATAAAACAAACATTGCAGAAAGAGTGATTGCATCATGGCATAAGCCTGTAGGCTGATACTTTAGCTGTTGCACGTTTTTTTTACGGCTATATTTGCTAGTTTATCTTATATTCCAACATTGCAGTCTTTCACTTGAATTTCTTAACTTGTATACCATTAACCTAGTTCACCTGCCGTTTCTTGCTCATTTAACATAACCATGCATCATGATGCTCGGGTTGTCATGGAGATGCGTCAGGGCAGACGATGCATATGAAAGCTGCAGAGAAAGTGGATATGCAGGGCAGATTATTGTGTCAGACTGCAAATTTCCCCTCAAGGCAGTTGAGGTAAATGGGTCAAATCCATGTCAAATCCACGCAATTACTCCCGATCCAATTATATAATCAGGTTCACGTCCAATCAAAATACAGTTCAATCCAAAACACAATACCAAGGACGTTCAGTTGGTCATCATTGACAGTTGGTAAAAAGCTATCTGTCTAAGCAAACCCAGCCGACTGCATTGATTCATCTATTTTACTGAAATCCCTCAGCCGGAGCAACTGGTGACAGTGGAAAGAAACCCCATCCATTTAAACAGGAACAAACCTTTAGGACAACCAGGCATGGGCAACACTTGGAGTTTACCTAATTTCAGGAAGGAAACAATTAAAGACTGAAGCACAGAGTGCAGGAGCACTTTCCTGGGCAGAAGTATTTAATTCTAGTCCATGGGGTTCGGTGTCCTGGAACGTTTAGATGTCTCCCTGGTCCAACACACCTGAATCAAATGGTTGAATTACTTTCTCAATATGCAGTCAAGTTCTCCAGAGTCCTGCCAGTCACATGGTTATTTCACTCACTTGTGTTGAAGCAAAGACACATAAACGTTGCAGGACACCAGACCTCAAGAACTGGAGTTGAAGACCCCTGTTCTTGGAGAAAGCCAAATCATGATGTCATGGCTTTGTGAGCTTCAACGTTTTACTTAACTGGAGGCACACCTAAAGATGGATTTAAGGGGAACACCCCCATCAGACGGCTTCAGTGTTCAATATCATATAAAAATCAGAATATATCAGATGTCTGAAAGATAATGGCGGACCTTTAAATGCCTGGTACATCTTTTTGTACAATACAGACATAAACAGCATGGGAATGTGTAGCCATCATCCTATTCAGGAAGGACACAGGTTTGGTGTAGCAGAGAGAAACGTTTCAGTGTTTCAACCACAGAACAAAAGACCTTGTTAAGATTCCAGCTGAAGCTCTAAAAAGAGTCTATTATATCATACCACTTTATTTCTAAAGCACTTAAAAAAACAACATAGCAGATGACTAAAGTGCTTAAAAAACATGTGAGAGAGAGCAGGAATAACAGAATAAAACAACTATAGGTTAATACATGGTAAGATTAAAAATAGTACAGGTACATACGCGGCGTAAATCATTAAGACACAGATGCCAACTCACTCTGGGTTAAAAGTCAAGAATAAAAAAATGTATGTTTTTAAACGGGTTTAAAAAAATCACATGAGATGGAGCCTGCCTGATCTCCAGCAGCAGTTCAATCCATGTTTCAGAAGCCAAAATCCTCTGGATGTATAAAAAGTCCTCCAAAGAGTCAAAAGCATCTGTTCTTCTGATCATACTATCCACAGTGAAATAAACCCTAGAAATCATGTGCTGAAAGGCCACTCAGACAACCATGCCAGGTGATTGCAAGGAATAAAAAATGGAGAGAATTTAAAGCTATTTGTATCAATATTTTTATTAGAAATTACACCCAAAGGAAAAGTAATTGGAGGAAATAGCTGTGTAAAATGGTTGCATCCTTGAGAAGACTAAGCCTAAACCAGCATACAATGCATCTGATACCCTAAAAATGTCTTTTGTTTGTCAAATCATATCTGCAATAAAAGGGAAACAAGTAATGACACAGGGGTGATAAGTATTAGTCCTGTTTATCTAAAACTGTTCATTTATATTATGTGAATAGAACCTCTTCAATGCATTTGAAAAACACACTGACTTATCAGCATGTTCAACCATGTATAATGTGCCATGGTTAGTTATCGTGAAAGAGAGCGAAAGGGAGGTAATTTATTTCTAGCCATTTAATTGGAGAATCTGAAGAACTAACTGTCTGATGACAGCTTTTTCAATAACCCACACAGCTAACAAAATACTTTTATAAAAGTAGGCAGTACATCCATGGAATTTAATAGAAGTTGCTCAGCGTCTAAAAGTTGGCCAGAGATCACATGTTATTGCTTTTAGAGGTTGAGGCCAGTGTCACAGTACTCAAAGCAACCCAGATAAACCATCTTATACCATGTGATGCAACCTTTTCTTTATTTGATATAATTACTTTATTGATCCCCGATAGGGAAAATTCATGATAGCATAGATAAAAACAATTTTGGATAAAGTCTACACTGTAAAAATGTTCTGTTGTATAGTAAACGTAATTGAATTAATTTAAGTACATTTATTACAATTTAAGTTCTACTTTATTTTATTTTAGCTTACCAAAGTTAACTTCTGAGCAAGGTGGGTGGCTCTCTCTCTCGCAAGCTCAGGTCCTCTACCAGATCTTAGCTGTTCCTAATATTGCGCTCTTCTGGACTGAGATGTGTGATGTTTCTCCAGGTATCGGTTGGAGCCACTTTTCCAGCGTTGGGGTTACTGCCCCGATGACCACGGGTCATCTGTTCTGTTTGCATCATCTGTAAGAGTAGCATTCACACACCTGCACATCTAAGCTGCCAGTGGTGTGGCTTTGATTGATACCTATCATGAGTTAATTTGATTGGATGAAGAATGATTCAGAAAGTGCTGATTGGACTCAGGCACACAGAGACCTGCACGCCAGGAGAATCTTTAAAGGAGCAATAAGCGATTTCCACCACTAGGCGGAGTTTGAGCACTGTCTGTAGAACAAAACAGGATGTGTATGAAAGCCAGGCCTTTCTGTACCTCGCTCCAGCGCTCTGCACCCATATCCCCTTCTCACACATTGGCTTCTATGAGCCTATTTGCAAATGATAAAAACACAGCAGAACAGCCTCACCTTTCAGAGGAACATGTCATGTGAAGAAGTAAGTAACTCATAGCTTTGTAATTCTGTTAGCAAGAGAATGTTTTGATCCGATGGGTATGCTCTCCGCCATTTTGTGCCTAGCAGTGGCATTTTATGGCCAGGGAGTGGTTAAGCCCTGAATGGCAGCTGTTCACGTGCATGTACGTGCATGTACGTACATGTGCGGCTGGCCCGGCTATGTAAACAACAGATTGGCAAACAAGACAGAGAGATATTGTGTGATGTTTAACCATAGTCCATCTAAAAAGATACCTTTAGTTCTTCACAAAACTATATTTTGGTTCTTTCTATCTAAAATAATGAAATAATGCTTATTGCTCCTTTAAGCAACCAATTAGAGACCAGCATGGAAGCCAGAAATTTATAAAGGTACATACTCCCTCAATAAAATAGAACCCAAAATGGAATTGGAATGCTGAAAAATCACATTTTATCAGAGAACAGATTACTTTTCATTTTGTAACTTATGTTTCCTGTGTATACATGTTTTTCCTGCAATTTTGATGGGACTGGCATGGGATCACCCCCTATTTACAAGCCCCCACTGTTCAGCACTCTCAATTTCAACTGGTGCAGTGGGTAGAAAAAGCTGCTTACCTTTGTCGGGATAAGACTTCACGCACGATTTGTGTTTATTCATTCTAACTATTCTAATTAGAATGAATCCATGTTAATGCAGTTTACACGACACAATCTTGTTCTATTATGTTAGTTTTTTTTTGATGCCTGCTGGCACCACAGGACCTTACCAACCTGCTTCCATCTCCAAGTTAACTGTAGCAAAAAAATATGTCTGCATTGGATTGTTCTTTTAATACTTAACAAGGTTTTTTTTCTTGTTTACATCAAGAATTCAAAAATGCTGCTCTTTGCAATAAACGTGGAGTGCTGGTGGGCAGTAGGCTGAGATCGGACCCAAAGCTGTAAACATAACACGTGGCGGCCACAATGGTTTTCTCCCTCCAACAACATATCACCCTGGAAGCTGCAGTATGGAGAAGAGATGGGTCTGTTTCTCTGTTCAGTAGATTATTACAGCAGGATGCCACTTTGATATAAATGTTCCTTGTGAATACATTTATTTTTTTTCTCACTGTACATCCGGTTTTATGCTTATTTGCAGGTTTTAAATGCCTAACCTGTTAAAAAGTAATTTATAATGTATTTGTTCAGGGTAAACAGGGTTACGTTATTGTCACTTATCAGTCACTTATCATAGGACATGGTTTTTAAAAAGGCATGGTTGTGGCATATGGTTCAACTGTCAGTTTTACAGAGATGTTGTTTAAATTGCCATTTTTGAAAAATTAGAAAGTTTTCTTGTAAAAAAAACCTGTGTCCTGGTGTAATAAAAACCATTGATTGGTGAATACGATTCACACAGTCTTTATAGATACAAGAGCCTTAGTGATACATGTCTTCTAGCAGCCTGTACTGTTGCTGTAGACATCATTGAAGTGACACATATCCACCCAATGTTTACCACCCTTGTCGTATATTTAGGTTTACTGTCATCCAATACGTGGAGAAAAACTGGACCATTTTAGACTACTTATAGTCCAAATGTTGAAACTGGCAGTCAAAGTGTAAAGCCTGTCGGGCAACCCTCCATTTGAAATGAATACCACTCCAGAGCATCTGAGAACTGATCTAATGGGAGCCACTAAAAATACTGTGTGAGGACCACTGACCTAGAATGCCCTTGGGAGGATGAGCCTCCACGTCCTTTAAAAACAGCAGTGCACCAACTGCAGGTTGCTGAAGTACGAGCCACCAGCATTGACTGGATAGGTGTTGAAACGTTTTCAGGAAGAACTGAACGAAAGTCCGGTTGCCCCCAATTTAAACCTGTTTGCAACTGCAAGTCTTCTGGGGTCTGGTCTACTTCTGCTCCTCTAGAGACTGACATTTCTGCTTATGGTTCTTTGCAAAATAGCTCAAACTGCATCCGGTTAGATGGAGAACATCTGTGAAGAGAAATTTCAAAGCCTTTCCATCAGATGCTAAATTGGGATTATAGTTCCCACTGATACGCAGGTGGCCCTTGATCAAAAGCAAATTATGAACCCCCACTCCACTGTCCTGTCTTTTGACACTTTCAGTGAGTTTTCCTCTCGGAAAATCCTTTATGTTGCTGCATCCATCTTCCCTTCCGTACAGAACAAAAACATCTTAGAGCATGATGCTGCCATCACCTTGTGTCACATCGTTCTCCCTGACCTGTGTACTGTGTTTCTTGTCTGTTTCTTGGCAAATGCTCTCTAAGAGACCTCTGAGGCCTTCTCTGAAGAGTTGTATTTAAATTAAGTTAAATTACTCAAAGATGGACTCCACTGACCATTTAGGTCACTACAGAAGGCACTGGATTTATTAAGGGTTGATTTTAGATTGTTAATGGCAGACTTGTTTGCTGGAGATGGGCACCACCACACTGTGATTCCTACATGGATTAAGTAAGTTTAGAAAATGGATGGATGAATGTACAGTGCTTATAAAAAATTTGAGTTCTTATCTTTTTGTGTTTTTGTTACCCTTATATATTTTAAATCTTCAAAAATGTGTGTCATAGATAACATGAGTAAATACAAAAAGGCATTTTCAAATTAATATTTTATTTATTAAGGGAAAAAAGCTATCTAAGACAAACTGGCTTTATGTGAAACAACTGCCAAGTGATTGCAATGACTGGCAATGAGTCTTCTGGAGGGATTTTGACTCCTTGCTTCTTTGCAGAATTGTTTTAATCCAGCCTCTTTGGAGGGCTTTCAACATAAACCATTTGTTCAAGGGTAAGCCATTGCATCTCAAATTAGTTTCAACTCCAGACTTTGGACTACGCCAAACCCCTATTTTTCGTTTTGTTTTGAGCCATTCAGAGATGTACCTGCTTTTGTCCTTTGGAGCATTGACCTGCTGCATAACTCAGGTGGTTTTTAGGGTTAAGAGTTCAGATGCCACAGTCACAGGAGGGTTTGTTAACCTGTCAACTGTGGCAAATAAGGCACGAGCATTATTAATGTTTTTGCTGATGATCTCCACCTGTGTCCAACGTTTCAACACTCCCCTTTTTTCACTTCTAACTGGTGGAGCACTTCTCCGCAGATATTTTTTTCTTCTGGGAAACAACCTTCACGTTAATTGGAGAAATGCAGTCAATGATGTCTGAAACTTTAGACTGAAAGTTATCCACTACTTCATCTACAGGAGTTACAGGACAATGTTGAAGTAGAAGAGTAAGCTTAACTAAAGGAAATTATGCTTTCAAAGGTTACAGAAAAGTGATCATATGGGGCAACATCAGTTACATTAACCTTGGAAATGTTTAGTCCCTTAGTGATGATGAAGTCTAAAATATGTCTCTGTTGGTTTGTTGGTTGTTGAGTCAAACCAAAATTTCACATAGTTCTTTGGTACCTCTGTCTTCAGGGTTGTCAGCATGAATTTTGAAGTCTCCCACAGTAATTAAACAACCGTAATCAACACATATCACAAATAGGAAGGTCATTAAAAATCCTAAAAAAAAATTGTTTAGGACTTAGGAGGCCTGTAAACATTCAAGAACATAGTTTGTATTGAGCTATTTACCTGGTGAGCTAAATATTCAAAAGAATCAAATTTGCCCAGAATCATTAAACACAGTGGCTACACTTCCACCTTTCCTTTGCTGTCTGCTCTCACAAAGAATATTGTATTTTATAAAGAGATTTAATGTTCTGTTGCTAGTTGTATCTGACAATGTATGGCTTTTAAGAATGATTGTTTATTAATGTTTGTTATCCTTTCAGCTTTGCTCTTTCTGTCCCATATTAGCACAGAGATTTTACAGCTATCTCCCATCAGGGGCCCAAGCTTGTCTTGGAAATTAACATTTCTGATAGAATTACCACTGGGGCCCAATGTGTATCACAGTGAGGTGATTTGAAGGTCCTTAGCACAGATGAGACTGAGGACATGTTCATCACCTGAGGTCATCAATCTCTACAATGCCTTCCTCAGTGATTCAGACACCCTCCCCCCTCTGTAATTGACATTAATTAATTCTTTTGCACTGTTTTTGCACATCATCACTATCACTTTATTTTAGATTTGAAATTATCCATCCATCCATTTTCTTACTCGCCTTATCCCTCATGGGGTTGCGAGGGGTGCCGGTGCCTATCTCCAGCATTCACTGGGCGAGAGGCAGGGTACACCCTGGACAGGTCACCAGTCTGTCGCAGGGCAACACAGAGACAGAAAGGACAAACAACCGTTCACGCACACATTCACACCTAAGGATAATTTAGAGAGACCAATTAACTGAAAAGTCATGTTTTTGGACTGTGGGAGGAAGCCGGAGAGAACCCACGGATGCACAGATAGCAAACTCCATGCAGAAAGACCCAGGGTTGGACTCAAACCCAGAACCTTCTTGCTGGTAGGCAACAGCGCTACTCACTGCGCCACTGTGCAGCCCAGATCTAAAATTATCTATCTGTCTGTCTATCTATCTATATAATATTAGATATACATATATATATATATATATATATATATATATATATATATATATATATATATATATATATATATATATATATATTAGGGCTGGGCAAGTTAACGCGTTAAGTTCGCGTTAATTCATTAGACTATTAACGGCGATATTTATTTTATCGCGCATTAACGCATGTTGCTCACATGCTTTCAGTCAGTGTCAGTCAGCAGGCGCGCTGACTGCAGCGCGCTGACTGCAGCAGCACTCTCCCGCTCCCCCTCCCCTCTCGTACATGGCTCAGCGGCGCCAGCCAATCAGCACGCAGGCTCAGCCTGGCCCGCCCACTTAGGTCTCACACAAGCTTAACAAAGAAACAGCTGAGAGAGACCGCAGCAGCGGAAAAACATGAACAGAGGAAGTAGCACCGTTTGGCTTTATTTTAATACCGTAAATGAAATCAAGCTGTATGTTTTGTAAAAAGCCGGTTAATTTCAGTGGAAACACAACAAATTTATCTAAGCACGTGAAAAAACATGAAAACGTCGAGCCCCAGAAACGGAGAGAGGAGACGAAACTTCTCTCACTGCCCCGACAGACCCACAGACGTCTCTGACTGAGGCGTTTCAGTCCTCCAGGGAACATCCAGGTAAATCAGTGGATGGATGGATGGATGGATGGATGTTACTGGAGCCCACACATAACATGTAATTAAGACCTTGAAAGAACCCAGTACATATATGAAAAAGTGTTATTTAAGATAAGATAACATTAGCTAATCCTTTTTTTATCCCACGACGGGGAAATTTATAGGATTAAAGCAACAGGCAGGTGCACACAACACAGACAAAATTACATAAGGATTGAAATAAGAGATAAGATTAATATAAGATATTAATCTTATAATATTAATATAAAGATATTAAGATTAATATAAGATAAGATTGATATAAGAGGTGGATTAGCGAAAAAACACTTATTATTATTATTATTATTATTATTATTATTATTATTATTATTATTAAATTGTAATAATAAAATAAAAACCACAAAACCCAAAAGGTCAACAGTTTCATGATACATCAAACTTAGGGACTGGCTAATATACAGCAGGTCAAAAAAGGCCATATTTTGGCTGCAGTGCTTGCTGTTCTCTTATGAAGAAAAGATCAACTAGTGCACTAAATTCAATAGATGGGTTGAAAATATCCAGTGTAAAATAAGTGCTACAAATGTTACAACACTTTTGTTCATATGGCAGCAGAACATTAAAATAAAAGTGCTCTTTACACTACTTTTGAATTCATTCTTGGAGTTTGTAAATACAATGCGATTAATCGCGATTAATCAGGGCGATTAATCGCGATTAAATATTTTAATCGTTGCCCAGCCCTAATATATATATATATATATATATATATATATATATATATATGTTGTTTGTAGCGTGTAACGAAAACAATTTCCTTCTGGGATTATTAAAGCATTTCTAATTCTAAGTCTGATCATCCATCATATGTGGAGGAGCTAGATTAGGAGGTCGGGGGCTCTGCGGCTTTTGGGAGATGCTGGAGATGCTGGTTTATTACCAGATCCTGTGCTATGAGGGTGGTTGTATGGAGAAGATGTAAGATTTATATGGGGTGTTAGTTTTATCCCAATCTTTCATTATGTTGGCCAAATCCAGGAAAGGGACATCTGGGCTGAATGGAGAGAGAGGTTTGGTGGTTGTAGTCCGGGCTGGTGTCTGGCGGAATGGAGGTTTTGGGTTTTCGGTTGGGGTTACCAGGGGGTCCACTTGGTTATGTTGAGTTCTGGGTTGAGTCCTCATATAGCAATGGTGAAGTCTCTGGTGATCCAACATAGTGGGAATATTACACTTTATGCTGCCCATGAGGAGTGAGTGCAATCAGTCTTGATTAGGGTGCTCGACGTTTTCAGCTTGGGGTTGTACACAATCTTTCATTTATTAGTTTTGCTGAAGATTTCAGTGTCACGTGTTCTACCGTGTGTAGGCTGGAGCCAAAGCAGGGCTGTGTTCCATTTAGTTTGTATGCATGCTCTGTATTTATATCAACACCAGTCATTGTTGATATAAATACAGAGATCTCTACCAAATGCCCTCAGCCCAGAATCCCGAGGGGCCTGATCCTGAGGAGCTCTGATGGGAGGTAGGACTCAAGAGAGCTGGGCCTCTAGCATAGCCAAGGGAGGTCAGAACATGTGCAAAGCTTACCTGTCATCACATGCGGGGCCATGGGCAACCCACCAATTAAGTCTGAAGCTATCCGATTATACCCCCTCACATTTACAAAATATGGGCCCTTGTGCTGTTTATTTTGCTTCCCGAAAGAATCCATTCCACTTGATTGATAGGAGAATACTTGTACATGTAAAACTCCACTACGTCTTTTACCAGTTACCAGTTCTCCAAGCATATAAACTGAGTGACAGCTGAAAGCTGGGAACGTAGCGTCTGTCCCACTGACATCTCACTGTGTCTAGCTTTGGCTTTTACATGGCCTTAAATGAGCTCTGAGCCATTTAAATGACTGCTCAACTAAACAAAGAAACATTTAGGAGAAATCTACTTAACTCTGCCTTACTAGTATGGATGACGTGTTTGCCACCCCTCATCCCTCCCCAGATACATCACAAGATTCCTGACAAAGAAGCAAAAAGTAAGTCAAAGGTTCCCAACAGGACAGTTGCCCCCCCACCCAATGTCTGTGCAGTTAGCTGTAGGTTGTCCCCCGTCCCGTAAAATATGGAATTGTCCTTTTGGTCAATGTTGCATCCGTTTTGAAGCAATATGGGATGATTTGTTGCGGGTTTTCATAAATGTCAGATAAACATGTCTGTCACACACATATCAAGATTTTTGCGTCTAATTATGAAAACATTTTTTACGAAATTAAATGCAGGAAATAAGCCCAGCAAAATTATTGTGGCGGGATTTAAACAGGACCCTTCTGTCGCACCTGTGCTGCTTTCATGGTTACCTAGAGACGAGCACTACACACCTGTCTCACGCTCCTTTCAATTACACTCCAAAGCAAAAACCCTCGCAAAACTACAGATGGGTGTGAGAAGAGCTAAATCCCTGGGTGAAGACCATCAGTGGGGACAAAATTCAAACTTTAGCATTCTATGAGCTCATTGGGTTCAGCTGAGATGCTATACAGCTAATAACAGTTGGCTGTGACCTAGATGAAGTCATGGCAATTCTGGATTTCGTTTGCTTTTTCATTCAACTGCTTGTAGTTTTAATGGTGTTTGTAGTGGTTTATGTGAGCATTTAGCCAAGATTAAGACATTTCTGTGGATACATCTGTGTTTTACTATGAGAACTTACAGGCTCTGAGTTGATAGTTAACCTGGGTCTCAAGATGATGCGGTCGCTATCCGTGGTGCTGAACCACTTTGAATTTGTGTTATTTTATTAGTAACCATATATCCTAATGTTTCTGTTGTTCTTTTGGTTTATAATGCATATGAATTTTGATGAACTTCAAACAACATAGTCGCTCTCTGTGGTGCCAAAGCACAAATGATGTTGTAAAGGGCCTGGTCATTTGCCCCGCTACCAGCCTGGCTCTGATTGGTTCCTCTAGTGATAACTTTTAAAAGTAACAACCATTAAGCAGGTACTAAACATCCTTTTTATTAAAGTAGCGCTTTGTAAGTTTTTGCCGAAGTATTAGCTAATTTGTGATGTGTCAAATGATTTTTCAGGTCAATATATGACACTTGACACATATCGATGCTCTGTGCAAGCTGCCCTTCTCAAAAACCCATGTATGTAATTTGAGAGGGTTGGATCCATCACTGAATGGATTATGTGACCTAGAGTGACACTGTAGGTCACATGTTTAGTTTTTTAGGGCAGTTTGACAACAAAACAAAACAGACATGGCACTTGCCTGATCAGACATATTTTTGGTTCTCTGATGTAAGATTTAATCTAGAGGGATGATGGTGGCCTTGTCTTTACTCGTAGCGCGATGACTGTCAATCTGCTGGTCCAGAGTGGACTACTATCAGATTCCAATCCAGATTTTTTGGCAGTGCAGTGTTTGCCTTGCCGTCTGGGACTCTAATCTCGGAAGTTCCAGATCCAGCGCCCCCTAGTGGCTAAAAGTTACACACAATATTGCTTTAAGCACATATTCCTGTATTAAAATGTTTTTTGTTGGTCGGATGGAATATTATATATTGTGTTTTCATTAGTTGTTAGCAGAACGTATCATGTTTTTGGAGGTAGAAGCTGGACCAAAGTGCAGACTGCAACACGGGAGCCACATGGTAGTAGATGAGATTTAATTAAAGCAAAATTAACTCACAATGAGTACTCAACGGAGGCAGGGTAAGGAACAAAAAAGTGGAACAGGGAACTGGAATACAGAGACAAAAAACTGAGGCAACATAACAGATTCGACAAATGGAAAGTGAAGACCGAGTGGTATGTGTGCAGGGGAAAAGATGAAAGGAGAGCAATGAAGAACTGATGGAGTTAATCAGATGGGCGTGTAATTAATCTATATAATGGGATTCAGTTATTAAACTGAGTTACTTAAATAAAGGAAGAACAAGATTTTGCACAGAAAACTAGTTTGATCGTTTATTTCATTTCATTGTGGTGAAAAAGCAACAACAAAAAAACAAACCTGTAAGGGGGCAAATACTTTTGCATGGCATTACATCCTTTTCTTTCCACCTCACAATTATACCAAATTGGTGTCGGTTTATCATATGAAATTCCAATAAAACACATGGAAGGGTTTTAGTAACTAGAATAATGAGAGAACGTTTAAGAGGCTTGGACACTTTTTCAAAGTACTACATTTTCCGTAAGATCAAGTTTTGGAGGTTGTCTTCAGATCAGAAGACAACCTCCAAAACTGACAGTAAGTGCATTTACCAGTCTCTGTGAGAAGGACAGAAATAGAGCTGTAAGTCAGGTTGACCGGAAGACCCTGTGGCTGATTAGTTATTTGCGTTTCATCTCCTGGTATCAAACAGTCACAGCTCTGTAATACACTCTCCACTTTCATCATCTTGGCTTTCAGCCACACCACAAAGCCATTTAATGTAGACTAAGCTGGAGTTTTGCAGAGAAACGTACTCTGTGTGTACATGACTGTGCGTGGCATGTTCATGTGGTAGTACAGAGGTGTGTGTCTGTGTGTGTTTTCTCTCTCAGGTCAATTGTGCTGAGGATGAGCAGTGCCCTGCAAATATTTACCTGACATTTTGTCTCAATCACGGTGCGCTGACCTGGGAAAAGTTCTCAAATAAGAGCTTGATCTCTCTTTGCGGAGTCTGTTGCAAACACGCATCGTTGTAGAGTAAGCTCTGTGTTCTAGAGTTGCTTTTATTTATTTATTTATTTTGTTTGTTAGGGTTAGGGTTAGCTCACTCATTTTACAGTGATGACTCTCTGGTTTGGAAAGATATCATTTTCATTCTTCCTTTTGACGAATGAAAGACTCATTGAGAGACTCATTGCTCTACTTGCTTTGTGCCCACAATGTCCAAACAAGTGATTGAGGCAAACCTTTTTACAAAAAGTGATATGTAACAGACAGGAGATTGATGTTCTAATTAATTAATAATCCACCAGTTGCTTAAAAAAATCACCTGAAAACAGCCCTAATTATATCTGATCGTTAAATTACACCCTGCTTATCACAAATTAGGCTGCTTTTGATTATTTCAGCACCAGAAGATGAGAAAAACGTCATTCTCATGACAGCTACCCTTGATTAACTTGACTGCCTGATAAGAGTTTGGGGAGCCTCCTTGAATAATTTTGCATCATAATCAACAAACAGCATTATTTGAACATATATGGGTTGTCAGCCCTCGGATGAAGAGAAAAGTAGAGGATTTTAGAGAATACCTCCTTGTTTACTTAACATTTTGATACTGAGAGAGCAATTGTGCTAATTAGGGAAGCTAGTTGTCCTTTAAATTAATTTAGTGGACTATTTTAATAAACAGCAAAAAGTACTATGCATTTATTTTGGTTTGTTGTTCTTTATATAATATAAAACTTAACAAGAAAAAAGGCCAGTTGATATAATTAGATACATTTATAATTATCAATTGTTTAATGAGAACAAGAAGAAAAGAACTCTTTTGATGTCCAGTGAAGCTGTATACAGGAAGGGACGGAGAAGACTGTACTTACTGAGGAAGCTTTGGTCTTTCAAAGATTGCAGCAAGATGTCAGATCTTCTACAAGTCTGTTGTTTAGGGTGTATAATCTCTTCTGCCATTATCTGTTAGGGAAGCGGCATTAGGCCCACTGATAAACAAAAAACCTGAACAAGCTTAAATATTTGCCTGGTTCTGTACGGGGAAATATTCATGAGGTTTTAGAGCTAATTGCAGAAATAAGAATAAAATGAAGAACAATCTGGGCAACCCAGAGCTTCATCTTTATAACCCATAACTCAGCCACAGCATCTTCAGTCAAAGGCTTCTGCAGATTCACTGCAACACAACCCTGTAGGCTACAGGAGATCCTTCCTGCTCACGGTTACTATTTACTCTTTAAAAAAGAGACTTTACCAAAAAGTCTTTTTTCTGTTTTGTCTTGTTTAAGATGAGTAAACTTTTTTCGAAATAAATTTTATGACTGCATTCACAGAATTTTCATCTCAACATAACCTGACAGACTGATTAAAAAAAAAAAAAAAAGAATCCGTCTTTTTTCTGATCAGTGAATGCACCATACATAACAGCTACCGCGCTTGTTGGCTTGGAAGTTGTTACCATGTGAAGCAAACTCAAAGTTAGCTATTTTTAGCATTAGTGAGATTTTCTAATATGAAGTCATACAAAACACAGAAGCTGCAAGAGGCTTTTTAAAACTAAAGCTTATTTTATACAGTGACACGTTGGCTGGTTATTCAAGGTGCTACAACAGAGCGAGACTTTGGTGGGTGCTGGGAATTTTTCTCCTTTTACATTTTGTACTTTTGCCATTTTGGTTGTTTCATAGTCAACGTTTACTTTAGTTTCTAATACTAAATCAAATGAAAGTGTATTTGTGTTACAGCTTTTGCTGTGTAATGTGTTTGGGTTGGTGACAGACTTATGAATGTTTAATGTTACATTTTGTGTTAGACCAATAAATGGGTCTATCCCGCAGCTATATCTAAATGATATCTACATAAAGCTTTAATGAGTGAATCTGTTCTTACTAAGTGGGATGAATTATCTCTCAAAACCATTCAGATCTGTCAGTGTTTAAAGAGAGCTGTAGAGCTCTAAGTTCAAATGTCTCTGCTGGAGAGCCTATTTAAATTTACTGATGTGCAAATTAGCTCATTTGATGTTTTGAACATAATCACTGCAGTCACTGAGGAAGTGCACATATGACACAAAAAAGTAGGGATGCACGATATATAGACCTTAACATTGGTACCGACAAAACTAAGCCGATATTGACAACCAATATTTATTTGCATCTTGTTGCCGTTTGTGTCTGTGTTTCAGGAAGGGAAGTTATTAATTCTGTACCTAATAACAGTTATAGATTGTTTTTGAGGAAGGGTCAAACAAATTATAGCAAGAACAACTTGGGGTATTTTTACAGGAAAAAATTTGAGCAATTGAATCCAGACCTTTTCTGATTTTTTTTTTTTTTAAGTTCAGAATAAAAGGGGTCTCTGAGGGACTGGCAGGCAGAAGATTTGCTCAATGAAAATTCTTACTTTTTGTTTTCTGTGTGCATTTGCAACAGTGAACACTATTGGAAGAAGCATCATTTCCTGTCGGTGGGGATTCCTTGTTAAACTCCCTCACCGCCTATTAAGTGGCAAGCTGCTCTTTTATGATTTTAGGAGCAAACTGGGAAAAATGTTGAAATTGGTGGCTGTTATTTATTCTTTTTGCTGTGCCTTTTTGCGCCTTTGTAAGAGTAATAACTGTGAACTCTTACATGGTTTTCAAAATTTTTTAGAGATAGAAATCTGAAAAGTGTAGAGTGCATATAATTAACCCTCCTAAGTTAGTAGATGGTAGACCCACCTGGTAAATCTATACCAATTTTACACGCATATAAACATTGTTACCCATTGTTCTATGCAAAAAAAAACAAACAAAAAAAACAGTCTGTCAGACTGGATAAAAAATGTCTGTGATGGTAAATTCAAGTCTTTCATGATTCCCCAGTGGTTTTAGGTCTGGGCTTTGACTAGACCATTATCCTATTATCTCAAACATTATATGCTAGCTCTGGTCGTACGTTTAGGGATATTATCTTGGTGGAAGTACATCTATACACAGTCTCATGTCCTCTGCATCTCCTAAGGTTTTCTTACAGCATCGCCTTGTATTTCGCTTTAGCCGTCTTCCCATCAATTCCAATGAGATGGTGAATTCAGTGGTAATTTTCCTCCGCACATAGCCTTTTGTACATAGTCAAAAAAGTTTTGCTCACATCTGATCAGATGACTTTTTTCACATGTACGCTGTGTACCTTAATGGCTTTTGTGTATTTGCAAATGGGATTTTTAATGATAAAGGGACAGTGTTTGTATAGCGCTTTATGAAGTCAGACGACTCCCCAAAGTGCTTTACACTTTGGGGATCTTACACTGTGAGAAATGTGGGATAAAGCTTTGATTCAGAGATGCCTTTTTATAACTACTGTATGAACAGAAAAACAAATCGTGTTAATTGTCGTATATCGGCATTCTGCTTAAAAATGTTGAGATATTATTTTTAGTCTATTTCGCCCAGCCCTACCTGACGAAGGTGAGCTGCCCCGGGGCAGATTGACACAAGCGCGGCTGCTATACATCGGCGGACCCAAGGCCCTCCGACCACCGCCAGGCTTATTTATGGTTTGTTTCAACACTGCCTTTCCTTTTGCCATAGAGGCCAATTTTGTGGTGTGTACAGATAATAGTTATGTCAACAAATTCAGTATATCTATGCTGCTCCTCCAAAGTTAAAATGGTCCTTTTTGCTGCTTCTCAGGTTCTTGCTTTTCTGTTGGTTTAGTGAACGGTCATGTTGGTTTGCTCTTGTGCCATACTCCATTTTCAGCTACTGGGTTTAACAGCCATTTGTTAGTTTTTCAGGCTTTATTTATGCTGAGATTAAATCATTTGGTATGTATTGGGTGGCCCCTAGACAGGATTTTATCTTTATTTTTAGAAAAACGTAGTCTGTGGATGTTTTACATGTAATGTTTTGTAACTTTATTAGTTGTTGTTTTTTGGCATGTCTTCCTTGAAAAAGAGATTGTTATTCTCAGTGGTGACTTTCCTGGTTAAATAAAGGTTTAATAAAATAATAATAATAATTTAGGCATAGCAGATTGAATAGAGCGGAATATAAATGCATCACGTTTTCAGAGTTGTCTTTGCTGGACTGTTATATAAAATATGGAAAAAGTTCACTTTGGCACAGCACTGCGTGTTTGATCTGTCACAGTTTGTTGTCTGGATTTTTCGTCACGCTTTTAGGCATAAGTTCCTGCAGTGTTCCTGCAAAAGAAAACAAGTTGCTTCAAAGAGATGACAAAGAAAACTTCCTAGGGTCCAAAAGCAACTTTAGGGAAAGAATATGCTTTCTGATACAGAAACTGTCTTTATTCCTTTTTGTCAAAGTATTGAAGTCACAATGAACAGAATCCTGGGGTTATAACTGGCTCAGACTGTCACTGAGAGCAGACTTTACATATCCAGTATTGTTAATGTTATCACTTAATCATGGCCCTTTTGTACTGTGATTCACAACGTTTCTATTTTCGACCAAACTCCTCGAAATAACTCTACTCCGTGATGTTTTCCCATTCATGTATCTCTCTTTATCTCTTATTACTAGCTCTGTCATTTTGACAACCTGTTACATCAGCATGTCACACAGGAATAGCAAGATTATCTTTGCTGCCATTCATCTTTTTTAATCTTTGGGCTGCTGCCTCTGGGAGAAGGCGATGTGTCTAAAGCTGTTCAATTATACATGCTATGCGCTCTCTTGTCTCACACTTTCTGGTTCCCCACACTAGAGGGGAAAGCACTGCAGAGCATTATGCATCAGATGTGTGTGGAGAGTGGAGGTGCTGGATGCTCTACGCGCGCTTCGTGATTTCATCTGGGTGCTGAGACTTTGGCATTCGGTTTACATTGAACTGGGTGAACTATGCCACCAGATTAGGGTGACGTGATGTTCAGCAGTTTACTGGTGTGCCAGGGATTCTTAACTTGCAATAAATTACCTTTTCAATGCATTTTTTTAGGTCAGTGGGGCACCATCGAAACAATTTGAAATCTGAGAATTTTCAATCTGCTAATCTTAGTGCAAATTCTCCATGATATAACTTCTAGGGTTTGATTTAAATAAAATCTTTAAAATTGTTATATATTATATTTAAACTTTAGCAAAAGTTTCCTTGAAAGGTGTAAAGGATGCACGGGGTACCCCCTTATCATCAATATTTGACATGCAGGGTTCCCTCGTAGAATATTACAGCAACCCAGCCTACATTAAACACTTAAGCAAAACAACTGTGTTTTTTTAAATAAATTTCAAAGACATTTCTAGCGAGAAGTATGTATGTTATTTTCATAATCTTCATTCAGGGAAGGTAGAAAATGTTTCATTCATTCGTTTAGCCAAATATTTTAATGTGCTCTGTCTCAGAAAGGTGGGAGGAAGTGATGTGTCCGAGATTCCGGTCCACAACAAACAACTTTTAAACAAAACATCAGCAGTTGTATGCATTTTAATGACATCTACAGCTAAACTTATGCATGGTATATTTACAATCTTTGTTCAGGGAAGGGAGACAACCTTTCCATTATCAGTTTCACCAAGGATTTTTCAGTACATTCTCAGAAAGATGTGAGACAGCTATGGTCGGTGCCACTGCCAACGACGCAGCCATACACATCACTGATGTGCTCCGACTTCCCTGTTCATAAAAAAAAAAAAACATTTAACAAAAACGTTGCAGTTCTATGCATTTTGATGGCATCTGTAGCGAAAAGTATGCATAATATAGTTATAATCTTCGTTCAGGGAAGGTAGACAATCTTTCCTTTATTACTTCTGCCGAAGGTTTCAGTGCCACGTGTTCTAACGCGTGTAGGCTGACTAAAGCAGGCCATGTCCAATTACTCTCCGCCGTATTTATAGAGGAAAACGCAACATTTAAAGACAGGATCTGCAATTTGTTACAATTAGATGACATTTCTAGCAATAGTATGCATCCTATTTACATCTGTCAAAGGACATTAAAACAATGTAAAAGGTGTATAAACTTAAAAAAACAAAACAATGTATCTATTTTTATTTACATGTTGTTAAAAATGTTTTTGAAATTTATTTAATACCATCTGACATATTAGATTTAGATTATTTAAGGGTTCGGTTCTGCCTGCTTCACCATGGACAGTTCCAGATCCTTCCACCATCCACTCAGCCCAGCTCCACTCCATGCCGGATCAGTTTCACCTGCTGCAATATTCAAGTCTAGACTCATTCCACCTGTCCAACCTCCTATATAAGCTCATTTCAGTCTGCTCTTCCCTGCTGGTCCGTCATTGTCCTTCCCATGTCTGCTCACGCCTCACGTCTCCCAGCGTCCTCCGTCCTTCATCGTGTGCCTCTGTCTCAGGCCTGCTGCTCTTCCCTCCCTCGTGTCTGCCTGCAGTCCTCAGCTTCTCCCGTGTCTGCCTACCAGCCAGCCCTCGCCTCTGTGGCTGAAATTTACCAACAAGTTTGTTCTGTCTGGAAATTACCATTTTGGAGCGGCCTAGCCAGAGTGATGACTTGGGTCTGGCAGCGGCCCTCAAACTGGGTGTAGGAGCCTAAATGCAGTTCATTTTAGTTGGAATATATTTTTTGTTTAAAGATTCCAAGCGGATTTAAAAGGATTGAAAATTGATATTTACATATGTACAGTATATTGATATTGGGTGAATAGGACTTTTATTGTGAAGTTTAAAAACCTGGTAGAGGAGGAGGGGATTTCCTGCTAGCGAGCAGAGCGGGGCAGTTGAGGAATGAGACGGAGATTGGAGCGTAATAGTTTTTTGACCTCGCCCTTCCCAGGTTACGTTGGACTTTGAAATACTTAATTTTGTGGATAAATATTAAGTTTTTGTAATGTTGCGTTAAGTTTTTTAGTAAAGTTAAAAGCAAGAAGTGGACTCGTAGATTTATTTTCAAAGTATTATTTTTGTGGATTCAAACCAAGGGATCCTGAGGAGCGTCAAGCTAAAGCTCCAATAAGGACAGTAAGAACCTACACTGGGGTCCCTGGACCCTCCACGAACCATGGGTTGGGTGTCCATGAAACATATCTTGTCGGGCCTTAGGAGGCACTGCTGAGGAGGTGTCAGAGTTGAGCTAAGTAACAAAATGGACAAATATTTAACTCCGTCCACTTCATTAAGTAAGGTAAAAGCCAAATCAGCTACAATTAGGAAGCATGACAACAGTTACATTGAGTTTAGCTTTATCGAGAATGAGGATCTAATCTCCACCAAATCTCTAATATTAGGTGTATTTATATATTTTTTAATGTATTGCCCTCATTTATTTAACAGTACAAAAGACTGATTAAAAATACTATCAGCATGAGGAATCTAAGGGGGACCTTGGAAAAACTTTACTGCTGCTAAGAGGTCCTTGGCCACAAATTTGTTTGAGAACCCCGTGATAGAGAATCTGTGGAGGAAGCTAAAAGATCAGGATGGTGAAAAAGAGGACTTCCAACCTCAAAGACTCCTCACCAAAGATAAATCATCAAAGTACCAGTGGGAACTTAAAAAAAAAAAACCTTAGAAGGGTTTGATGGTCTTGCAGCAATTAAAGATTTTTTCATGGATTGTTGAGACACACCATTTTATATCAAAATGTACATTAAAACAGATGAATTAGTTTTTCAAGACTGATATTTAGTTTATTTCTGAACAGTCACAGATGCCTTTGGCTCCAGGTTCATTTTTACAAACTTACCCTCTCCACCTGTGATGAAGACGAAATGTCTTACCTGAGCAAAACAGTTTGGACGCCTTAGACAATGAAACAGGAATTGAAGAAAATGTTATATAACTGGTGTTTACAGTGGTGGTGATATACAACTCGGGGCGCCTACTGTTTTACCCGTTTAATCAAGCCTTATCGTTCCTTCCTTGTTCAATTGTTTTCTCCAGCTGGCCAAGAATTCATTGCCTTAGAGCTATAATCTCATGGTAGAAGTGTTATGAGAAACTGTCTACGTTCATTATGTTTGAATGATACAAAATGCAGATAAATTATTATAGTAATAAATCATTTAGCAACACATCACATGCACTGAGAAGTGTTTGGAAAGGTCCTGTCTGTCGTCCAAACTGTGGGGTCAAAGGGCAAATGCTAAAGTGGCACTAGGCAGCTGGATTTGTTCATGACTGAATTAAATTACTCATAGACACACAGAGAGGTAAGAACATTATCAGGAACATGATGGGGGAAAAAGGGTTTGGATTGTTGAAAGAAAAGTCTACAGACCGACCAAATTAAAAGCATGCTAAAGAAGCATCAGCTTGATTTCACCACAAAGCAGCAAACAGCTTCTCCAAATATCCTTATTCCTGATCTCTGGGCAGAGGTATGCCATGTCAAGCTGGTTTGGTAGTATTTATAAAAATAGATCACTGAACAAAGCTTGCACAAGAATTTACTTGTGAATGTGTACATAATGCCGATATTATAAAAAATTTGAAAGCCAAAAGGTTGGGAACCTCATTCTGTCTCTTATAACATCAGGATAATCCCAACTACACTGTAAAAACTGGGAGTAGCCATAATCAATATTTAACAAAAAAATGTTTTTAACTGCCAGATCTAAAAAAAAAAGTAATTATTGAGCTAAAATGAATTCGAATTAAATAACTCTGAATGGACAAATGGGTTACACCGTTCTTTTGGGGTTGTAAAAATGAAACTAAAAATATAGGTAGATTTTAGTTGACTTTACTCAGAAACTCCTGAAATGCAGCAACCGATGGTTCAAACTCATTTGAAACTTTCTTGCTTTCATGAAGAAACTTAAAAAACCTTGAATGGATTTATAAACTTAAAGATAAACAAATAAGATAGATGAAAATGCAAAGAATCTTCATTAAACACTGAATAAATCAGTCGAGGTTTAACCGGCTTATACTTTGCAATTGAAACATGGGTCTCCATCTAAAGTCATCTTGATATGTGCGAAAATTGACGCAAGAACTTTAAGAAAGATTTTGTAAAAATCTCACAAACACCTACAGGTGCTTGGATCCAGGTACTTACAGACTCACTTCCATAAAGAAAACCCCTATTATTATCTTCTCCTGTCACTTTATACATGTCGTATTGATTAATAATGTATATTCTTCGGTGACGGTATAAAGGCTTTTATACCGTCACTATATCTTTAATACTTTATTGGCTGGTTGTGCTGTTCTTTTTACATCTCTCTTTGTAGGTGAAGAAGCAGAGTGAGGATGTTGTATTGTTCTCTCCCTTTTGTGTCCTCTTTCACCTTTTCTCCTTTTTTTCCTCTTCTATTGTCTTGTTATAGTGTCCATTTAACCAGAAATATTCCCTGCATAAATTATAATAAAGCTACTTGCATGCATAAATCAAGCGGAGCAATACAGCGAAAGCAGTACGGCTCTGCTTGTGAAAGTAAAATCTGTTGGGCTGTTTTTGGCATTAAGACAACAGTTCTTGTTGCCACACTGCAAGACATGATGCATATATATATATATATATATATATATATATATATATATATATATATATATATATATATATATATATATATATCATCAGTGACAGACTAGAAATCTTATTTTTTTAATTTGTTGCTGAAATTTCTACTAAAACATAATCAAGTTTGATCAAATCTTGACTTGTATTTTACAGAATCGGAACTACCTGTTCTACTTGTCCAAGTATTCCTAAACGATGAACTTAAGATTAACAAATTTAGTTCGAATTTGATTCAAGGGACGTCACCAATGGCGATAAGCTGCATTGCCCGCATCAAATTTTGTTAATGCTCTTAGAGCCCCCATTTCCTCAGATGAATTCAGACATAACTCTGTCATAATATCATATAACAAGTTACTTCATTTTGCCCACCATCATTACCGCTTGGCGTTTGAATTAGGAGGGCCGAATGTGTTGCTGCCAACAGATCAAGTCCTTGTTCTCCCTGAATGTGAATATTGGTTTCTCCAAAGCTTTGAAATGTTCACCTTCAGTCACCTGGAGAACTCCCGGGTGACTCCTCTTCCACTTCTGGTGACTTAATTAGCAAATTATGTCCAGAAATTCTCAGAGATTCTTACTTCCCTGCCTTTGACACTCAGCTAGTTAGTAATAGTGGCCATGCTGCTCTCCGCCAAGAGTTTGATTTGCTTTTAGAAAACGATCTGTCTGCAGAGACCTAACCTCAAAGATTCAGTCTAATTGGACTTTTTTTTTTTCTTCAAAGATGGAAAACATTCAAAGCTCTTTCCTCTCCAGGGTCAGACTCGAGGAACTGTTTTTAAATGTTATTTTCGCAAATGTCACTCTGGTTAATGTGTGCACCCCTTGAACAGGCCTTTAATTAAATAGCGGTGTTTTTAAAAACGGTGACTGAACTGTGCTTTTACCTAAAGAGCAGTGGTTTAAAATAACAGCAGAGCAACCAAACTCCTAAAATAAACATTATGAACCCAGCGCAGTCGATCCAATGATCTCTGCAGGAAAGCCGGCGTATCATAAATGAGCTGCAGTGCAATCCTTCTGTGATCAGCTTGCCCTGCCGCTGTGATTTTAAGATCGGGCACATCTTTCCACCTTTGCTGTTTTATGTACCCTGAGTGTGTAGTAATCATGCACCGTTTCACTCAGGCAATCATGAGCTGAGCCTTTAGAGAGTCGAGCAGCCTTTTGGGGACCGGTGGCAACCAGGAAACCGTGAGCTGTTAGAGGAAGGCTGATGTAAGACGTTAGAGTGGAAAAAAAAAAAAAAAAAGCACAACCTCTGCTCTCTGGGACAGCTTGTTTACCGGCGCTGCTGTTTCGTGCCGCTTCTTCGCGTCCTTCCTTTTCCTCCTTCAGGCGCTTTTGTTTTCCTCTTAAACCTTTTCGCCAGCATGTGTTTCAGATAGCCTAGTTTCAGGTGCTGCGTGGCCCTTTTCCAAATGAGGACCCTGTGTTTCACCTAAAGTGTGCATTTCCATTTCTATCCTGTGTTGATCTGAAGCCCCTGGTACCCTCTGGTGGCAATCAGCCTGCTCCCTATCACACCGGCTGGGAGCTCCAGGCGCGTAAACCAGCCGCGGGGCTGATTTCTGCACACCACCATTTCCGTACATTCCTGTCTCATCTCATCTCTCTCTATTTTTTTCATCTTTTCTTTCATCGGCGTTCCCTCTTTCCATTTCTCTATAAATTGCCACAAGTGATTTCTCACTGTTAAATCTTTGCAAACTTATTTAAACCCCTTGAACTCTTCCGCGTTTGCTCATGTTATCACTAACTTAAATGATCTTTAGTGGGGTTTTAGGCGATAGATCTTTAAGCTGCATCTGGTTTCTCATTAGCTCGACGGTGTCCTTGTGTTTTCCTACGTGTTAAATATAGTTTTGGGCTTTGATTGTTTCGTCGTTGTTGTCGTAGCCAAGATGTGCACCAGCTTCTCTTTGCAGTAGCAAGTGTGGTGTCACGGCGAAACTCACTCCTAGTGCCGTATCGCCTTTGTTCTTGTTAGTGAGATCTCTGGTAGCAGAGTTGCTGGAGCAACAGAGGAAGGGTGAAGAATAAGTCTGTGGATTTATGCATGGGAGCGGATGCTCTTCTGTGTTGTTTTGTCATCAGTGTTTTACACTCTTGATTCAGAGACTTTCACTCGCTAGCCCGGATGAAAAGGAGCCGCGATTGCAATGGCTCAAAATCACAGCTTCCTGTGGGTGCAATTAGTCACCAGCCCCCTAATCAGCGATGAGTGTGTTTTTAAACGCTAGCTTTTGGCTTGAGCTCATCCAGTTGGGCCGTTCCGTCTTTCCAAATTTAGTTAACTTTGAGGAAAAGTCTTTAAAGACTGCATTTTCCTCAGTAGCTTGCACCCGGTTGAACTGTTGTGAATCAAATCACTCACAGCGCTTCAAGCCTAGACAACCTGACTCTCCTTTTTTTTTAATAGAGTTTCAGGTCTGTGAAAAGCTTGTGTACTTCTGGATGATTGTTGTGAATTTGCTCATCTTCATTGTTCCGTCCAGTCCACATATGAATCAAACAGCCTGTGTTACCTGTTTATTACATTTACTTTTTCACTATAACCTTTTTCATTAACAGTTTAACCCAAACATGCCAAAAAAAAAGATAGTAAATCTGAATTACAAGGAAAATTATGTTTATTACGCTGTAATTAGCAAACATTGTGTATTTTTTGGAGCTTGAAGATGTAAATGTACTGTTAAAATTATAATGTTTTAGTAAGATACAAAAATGCTTTAATTAAAATCAAGTAAATCTATAGGTTGTTTTTATATTCTGTAAGCTACAAATATGCACAACAAACTATGAACAAAATTATACAGAGAGCCACACCAGCGGCTTGCAATCCTAGTGTCCTAAATCACTATTACGAGTTCTAAATAGTGATATTTTCCAAATAGACGGTTCCAGTAAACTATTCTAAGAGTTCCTGATAGAGTTTCAAATACATACGCCCAAATTTCCCAGAAACCTGTTCCCAAAGTTCCAAATAGCTATGTATGGATTTCTAAATAGCTTTTACATGAGTTCTAAAAACATATTTTCATAAGTTCCCATAAACCGCAGTTCCAAGAAGCTTTTACTAGAGCTGCAAATATCTCTTCCCAGGTTCCAAAACAGCCATTTCCTAATGTTCAAAATAGTGTAAATGTAACATAAGTAAAACTGAGATGTAATGAAACTACAAAATGATTCAAACAATATAGGATTGGTCCCAAAACATTTTTTTTACATACCTGTCCATCCCCTCGCAATTTTATACTGACCGAAAAACCTTTGTACAATCACGTTAGAATAACCTTCACTTTTACATAGTCTGTTAACGTCAGAGAGAGAAAGAGAGATTTTAGTCAGCTCTCCTGAGGGACGTTGACAGCAACACTCCAGGTCACCCAGTTTATCTGTTAGCATGCTTTTTCAAACATCATGTGGTTTGATCACTCTGGCATGATCAGAGAACCCTAATTACCTAATACAAGTTAGAAACTAATACCATTTCAAATGGTACAAAGACAAATCCCAACAATGGTCAATGTGAAATGACAAGTGAAATTTTGAGCGATTGCCAGTCATTTTTACAACTAATGAATTAATTCAGCTTAATTCTTGCTTGACCTTAATAACACTAAAAGCCATCACAGAAATTTTAAAGCCAATTCCACATCTGAGGAGATTGACTCTTTAGAGCACGCATGATTCCCTTCTTACAGAGACAAGCCTCCAGCAGAAACCGGCTCATTGAAAATTACCCTGCCGCTCTTGGCTGTGCGGCGCGGTCCAAACAAACCCGACTGTGGATAAAATGGAAAGAGACAGCATTCAAAATTGTAATCTCGGACGCTGATAAGAGTTTGTGCTCGTAATGGAGATGAGGTGGGCAGTGACGCGCAAAAACGTTATTAGAGATGAACATTGTTTATATCACAGGTTAGCGGGTTGTCATGATGTATCAATATGTGATGGATCATGAGCAGAAGACTGATTATTGCTTACCATTTGGTGGAAATATAGCAGCGGTCTATCGGCGCAGGGCCGGTTAATAAATCTGTCACGAACTGAAGGCGTTTGTGTTGGTTTTGTCGTTTTATCTTGGACTTCTTGTTTTTCATCGGGTCATTTTGGTTCTGTTTTGAGTTGTACTTCCTGTTTTACATCGGTCCTTTATTTTTTTCCTTTATATTCTTGTTGTGTTCTATTGATCCAACACTTGTTCCTGATCCATTTTGCCACTTCTAGCCTTGTTATTGTTGATTTTGCTATAGCTCGCCTGATTCTCATGTTCTTCTTGTGTTCTCCTGAATCCACACCAGTACACCCCCCCCCCTACCAACTGTTCTAGTTAACTGAATCACCACTTTTTTGTTCTTTTTTCTATCTACATTTTATTCCTACTTGCTTTTATTCTGTTTTATTTTGCTATATTTTACTCATGTAAAGCACTTTGCATTGTCTTTGTACTGAATTGCGCTATATAAATAAATTTGCCTTGCTTTGCCTTACCTCTAGTTTGCTGTCACTTGTTGACTGACTCTTCTGTTTGTTTCCCGTCCCACTCTGCTTATTCTTCATGTGTGGTTTTGTTTTCTTTTGAAAGAAAGTTTTTCAGTTCGGCTCCTATTAAAATACTGCCTTATTTCCGCTCTGTTTTCTCCATGCATTCGGGTCCTCGATACCAAGGAAATAGATCAGTTGTGTCAGCTGTTATGTGTCGGCCACATATGGGTAAACCACTTTGCAAATTCACTGTCTGCAAATCAATGAGCACAAAGCCCCTGAAACAGAACCAAAAATGTATATTGAGCACAACATTATGACCACTGACGGGTATGCTGAATAACACTGATTATCTCATCCTCATGACATGTGGTAGTGGGGAATATATTTGAGAAGAAATGAACATTTTGCCCTCTAAGTTCATGGGTCGGCAGCAGAGAGAATGGGCAATCATAAGGATTTTAAGAAGTTTGATTGGAGCCAAATAACGATAGGAAGCCACGGTGCTAAACTGGGGTTTGGACCTGGGCAGATGTGGGTCACTGATGCATTTGTGGAGCAAAGACTGACCTGTTTGGACCAATTCAACGGACAAACTACTGTAACTTTAAATGTTAAACAAGGACGCTCATACTGTTCACCAGAAAGAACAAACAACGAGCATCAGAACTGGCCCACTAGGGAATAGAAGATGAGCTGGTTTGATTGATCTTGCTTTCTTTCACATAACATGGCCTTTGTATGTAAAATTTAAAATTATGAGCCAAATTATGATTTAAACATTTTAAATATGCAGATATGCACAGCTATGTGCAAAATAGTTTTTTAATAATAACTGTGTGATTCAAACATTTAGGCTCCTGGGTAAACCAATCAGACATTGTGTGGATTTTACTAATAGTGTAAAATCCTAATTAAATCATCAGTGAAAGCAGTATTTGGTTAAACGTTTAAGACTGATGGCCAAGATCCTTAAAGCACAAAACAAAACAGTAACCAACCTAAAACTGACCCAATTAACTGCCCTGTGATATTTTAGAAAAGCCCCAAGGATCATCAGTCGCCTGAGAGAGAAACCATTCACAGCCTCGTAGGGAAGGAACCATTTACAGTGCAGCATAGCAAATCTACAACTAATCAGAGGCGATCTAGCAACAACCTGCCAACAACATAGCAGGAGGAACAGGCTGCTCAGGAGCCAGAGATAACGAGGATATAATTAAACTCCTTCTGTTATGAAGTTCTGCCCTTTCAAGAATAACTCTACAACTCTATTCAGCGGAACTTGAGCAATGTCAGGTATATTCTGGGGGGGAAAACATGGCAAGAGAACATTTCTAAAAAAGAAAAAAAACTCAATGAAAAGAAAATGTCTTAATGATCTGGAAAGCGAGCTCTGATGACAATCAGCTATAAATAATCATTTTTGTATTGACTTGCAAACGTATTCAATCTTTTTGAACTTTTTCACATTTGTTGTCTTGTGGAAGTTACAACCACAAGACACAATGTCTTTAACTGGTATTAAATGTAGTAAGCCAACACTAAGTGACACATAATTAGAAATGATATCAGTAATATAATATTACCCCTAAATAACCACTGCTACCTTTTTCCTGTAAAATTCATCTGCATAGTCAGAGCGCATGTGTGAGTAATTTAATCACAGTAAAAATCCAGCTGATCTGTGACGGGCTCGGAGGATTGTAAGAGAACAGTAGTGAAAAAAAAAACAACAACAATATCATGAAGACGGGTCAAGGAGAAAGATGTAGAGATGTTTAAACCAGAGTTAGGTTGTAAAACATTATCCGAAGCTTTGAAAATCTCCAGTGGCGAGTAAAATGACAGGAGAGCATTGGGTGATCATTAATCAGAGAAGCAGCCAAGAAACCCCTTTTTCCTTTGCAGGTCACCCAGGTGGGGGAATCTGTTGACGGGAGAACTATTACATATAGACTCCCCATACCTAGCATTTATGGAAGAGTGGCAAGAAAAACAATACAGCTGAGAGAAAGCCAGAGGAAGCTTGCTGTTTAACACAAGCCACGTATGGTACACAGCAAAAAATCCAGAAGGAGGATCTCTGGTCAGAATAAAGAGTAATATGTGACCTACATCCAAATACAATTCAACTTCCTTTCACTTCACAATTATATCCCACATTGTGTTTTGCCTATCAAATACAATCCCAATTGTATCTGATAGGCAATTGTGCCTATCAGATACAATTGGGGGGCGGGTCTTTGGCTCCTCACGACCACTACTGAGCATTTTACTTATGGATAAACCTTACATACACAAGTGCACTCTCACAAACACTTACAGGTGCTTGGATCCAGGTACTTACAGACTCACTTTTATGCAGAAAACACCTATTATTACCTTTAGCTGTCACTTTATACATTTTGTAGTAAATAATACTGTGTATTTTTCAGTGATGTTATCAAGGCGTTGGTTGTTTGGTCCTGTAATACATTATCGGTTGGTTTTGGTTTTATTTTTATATGTGTCTTTGCAGGTGTAGAAGCAGACTCAGGGGATGTTATATTGCTCTCTCCCTTTCTTCTCCTCTTTTTCTTTCACCTTTTCTCCCTTTTAGCATTTTGACTCATCAGTTTCTCTCCTTTTTTCCTCTTACATTTCTGTGTCCATTTAACATGAAATAGTCCCAACATAAATTCTAATAAAGCTTCTCGCATAAAAAAATAAAGCGGCGCACTATGGCGAAAGCGGCACTGCTCCACTTGTGATAGTAAAATCTGTTGGGCTCTCTTTAGCATTAAGACAACAATTCTTATTGCTTCATTGCCAGACAGGACACACAAAGAAAAAAAATACAATCCCAGTAAAACAAATATAAATTTGTGGAAGGAACAGGACAAAACGCAGCAAACACACCATGTGATATGGGTATTTCTACAAGATACTGCATGCGTCACCTTAATTGCTGAATCACGTTTTAACAACTCGTTAGGATTGGGTAAATTTAGCTTTAAACTTTATAATGTGCTGCATCTGTTTTAAACACGTTGAAGACTCAATCTACATCATCCACCTACTGCTTGGCCTTTTCCACAATCATTCAAGTGAATCAGGTTTTTAGTTACTGATGCATAGATGAATTCACTCTTATTGGCTATAGCAAAGACCTAGCTCCTCCAACAACCAGATGACTTTAAATAGCCATGTAGCCAGCAATGCTTGCGTCACTGCTAATTTTCTATCTAGCATTCAAAGTGTTGTTCCTGTGGCTCTAGCAGGTTACATGCACGCAGTATCCCCAGCTGTGGCTAAGACAAAATGCTAATCAGGGATAATGATTGACAGTATGTTGATTGATGCATAATTCAGAACCCGTTCGGCGCAGAGGCTGCTGTTTGCGTGTGTGCATATGTATGAGATCGACGACGTTTCGCAAACATGCACACGGGTTATGGTCTCTGTTATGACATTTCAGTCTGTAGCCCTGCTTTTGATCTGCCGGGAAACGATCTGTGTTGACTCCAACCTGTGTAGCACGTTTCTCATCCGTCTCTGTTGTGTTTCCGATCTCCTCAGAACTATCGCCACGCTGCTTTTCACCACCTCGTCATGGGGGATCAGGCCGGTGCATCATGGGAACTAATCCGCAGGGGGTCAGACGCAACATACGAGGACTGAAGGGTCGTCATGGAGACTGGCAGCTACACCTCAAGCCCGGCCACCGCTGACTGGGTGGGAACGCCGGCAGCCCTGGAGGGTATGGAGATCCCTCGGGATCACGGAGAAGAGGCGTCCCTCGTCAGCGCCGTGCCCTGGCACATGCCGTACTCCCTGGGCTTCCAGGTGTCGCTCACAGCCTTCCTCATGCTCGAGCTGGTGCTGGGCTTCAGCAGCAACCTCACGGTGCTGGTGCTCTACTGCTCGCAGTCTAATTTGGTGGACTCGGTGAGCAACATGGTGACGGTCAACCTGCACGTGCTGGACGTGGTGGTGTGCTTGCTCTGCGTGCCCCTCACTCTGGTGGTGGTGCTGCTGCCCCCGGGACCCAACCTGGCCTTGCTGTGCTGCTTCCACGAGGCTTGCGTCACGTTTGCCAGCATCGCCACCGCCATCAACATCCTGGTCATCAGCCTGGACCGCTATGACATCTCGGTGCGGCCGGCCAACAGGCTGCTGACGACGCGCAGGGCGGCGCTGCTCCTGGCCGCCGTCTGGGTCACCTCGGTCGCAGTGTTTTTCATGCCGTTCCTGGAGGTCCAGTGGTCCGTGGCGGCAGAACCGGAGGAAACAAGCCAGGCGACCTCCTCGCTCGCCGTCCGTGGAACAGCTAGGCCGGCGTGGAGGAACAGAACTCTTCTGTGTGTCGGTGGCCAGGGCTATTACACCGGTCTGGGGATGTATTACCATCTCATATTACAGGTGCCCATCTTCTTCACCACTGTGGCCGTCATGCTGTTCACCTACTCCAGAATACTGAGGGCTCTGAACATCCGCATCGGCTCCCACATGAGGAAGAGTCAGCGGAGCAGGGGGCGCCACAAGAGACAGAAAGCGAGGAAGCCGGGACTCAGGAAGAATGAGGACGAGGGAGGAGGGGAGCAGTGCACCACGGATGGCACCAAACAGCTCAACCATCCACCACTCATTCCATCCCTGTCTCCAACCCCGACGGCTACCTCTCCTCCAGCCCAGTCCTCTGCCGCTCCTCTCATCGCCTCCGAGGCGGGCGCCGCCGCTCCCCTGCCAGCCACCATGGGCGTCCAGGCCTCCGTCTCAGCGATCATAGCGCTGCGTCGGGCGGTGAGACGCCATCGGGATCGTCGCGAACGGCAGAGGCGGGTATTCAAAATGTCCCTCATCATCATCACGACTTTCCTGGGCTGTTGGGCTCCTCTCTCCGTGACCAACATACTGATCCTAAGCATGGGCCCCAGTGACATCCTGGTCAGCCTACGCCTCTGGTTCCTGGCCCTTGCTTATGGCACCACCGTCTCCCACCCCTTGCTCTATGCCTTCACCCGGCAGAAACTGCGCCGTGCCCTTCGTGCCAAAGTTAAGAAGCGGGTGGTGTCTCTGCTCCAGGTGGACCCGTCCCCCGGGGCCACGGTGATACACAACTCCTGGGTGGAGACCAGGAAAACCAGCCGACAGGTGCGGCTGGAAGCAAGCGAAGGCCCAGACCGCCACCTGGCCGAGGCCCTTTGAGGCTGAGACTCCTGGGTACAGCTGGGATAATTAAAGTCGCAGAATAAGGTCGCAGGTGCATTCCATTATGAAATTCACTGATGCGAGGAGCCGTCGACAGAAATGTGAAAAGCACGTTTTTACCTCTGGGAGAGGTTTAACTGGAAGCACCAGCAGAGCCTGGTTAGACACAGATCCGGTCACCTCAGGCAACATTTGAAGTCACTGTTGTGCACACGACTTCCACTCGCACAAATGAGCGGATATCATTTGTATCCTGTCGAGTACTGAGGGTTGTATACATATGGAGAGGCTTTACATAACTGTTCCCAAGAATGCGTTTTTTTCCAGAGAAAGATCTGATCTCCCACTCAAAAGACCTTATGTTCATCCACTTTGAATACATAGATAGTCTTCGAATCCCATAAATACTAGCTCTGCTTTTATTTTGCAGAGGAAACGTTTAGGAAGCCAGAAACACTGCCACATAAAGCTGGGGTAAAGGATTTAGAAATGGTCAATTGATGAAGATCACGTTATGAGACAGCAAAAGTGTGAATAAGCAATGCAGCTTGGTTTTAGCCTACACAGGCACATGTAACAGGTTCTTTATGGGAATTTGCATCACCATCTGATATTACTTCAAGTCCTTTTCTTTGTGGTTAATTATATAATTGGTGTTATACGTTACTGGAACCTTAAGACTATCTGATCCCCGCTTCTCTTTTCTTTTCTTTATGCTAACCAATACAGTGCCTTGCACTTCCCAACATTTTGTTGTTACAAACCCCAGTGCATTTCACAGGGGTATTATGTGATAGACCAACACAAAGTAGTGAAGTCTTTTTTTTTTTTTACAATAAAATCAAAAGTGTGGCATTAATAAGCTCTCATCCCTTTTTAATTCTGAGAATCTAAATAAGCTTGGATGTCTTAGTCGCAAATCATAGTAGCACATATTTGAATACATACTTAATTCACTGTATAGAGACTTGCCATAAAGTCATATTTATTGTATGTTTTTGTTTTTTTCTAAATTCTAGTAAGTACACGAGTAAAGTTTTTATTCAAAGACTAAATTGTGACAAAAGATGTCAACATTTAATCTGAGGAAACGAGTCATACAAACCTGTAAAATGGTTAGAAATAGCAAAAACAAAAGTACCTTAGGTCAATTTTCTATTTAAAAGCAATGGAGTTGAGATCTCCTCAAACAATATTTAGATCCTACTGAGTAGATGTCTTAACTCAATGGTGTGGTGCACTTTCAAAGGAACATGTGTGTACATGTTGTAAATATTATCCAATTGTGATTTATTTCACGTGAAATCTTCAGTTAAAGCCATTTACTCTGAAAGAGTTTTTAGGCTGACTTCTCTAGGTTAGAGTATTTCAGTCGCCGCTGCCATGCCAAGCAAACACGGGACAGCAACTGGCTGCTGTTCAATGGGATCAATGGGACTACTGTTAACGTTATTAATAGGACATGTGGTTGCTTTTGACTTTGTTCCTCCTTTGCGTGTGTGCTCACTGCTCTGATGACGTACCCACCCTGGAGACATGTGAGCTGTCACAATGCATTTTTGAATGTAAACACACGGAAAATGCATATTGTACCGTTTCACAGCAAGAATATGCTATCTTTATGTGTTCTCTATGGTGTTGTTTGATAGTAAATGTATCAGAAAACAGTGGATTTCATCAATAAATATATTTAGGAAAAACTTAGAGCTTAATTTGCTTCCTTTGTTGTGTACTCTTGTTTGTATGAACTGTGTGTTACATGTCACAAGTTAAATGTTGAGTTTTTCACTAAGAAGTCAACTTCAGCTCTGACGTTTACATTTTCCCTCAAGAAAATGTAGCAGGAATTGAACCATAGAACACTACTTTCACGTGTTTTCTGTAGAGTAGGATTTGCCATCTTACAATATGAGTTATTAATGGATTTGCCAAGTATTTACACTTAGAAATGAACTAAGTAGTTGTTGCAATATGTTGATTTTACCATTGTTTCTCTGAACCTCTCTATTTGAATCCTTTCATGGGGCCACGTTGTGTCAGAATCCATGTCCAGCGTTGGATCCCTGTGTGGGCTCTGCACGTCCACCTGGCACGGTTCTGCTCATGCTCCTCCCAGTGGACCCTCCTGCTCACATCAGGTCTAGCGATGCAGAAATAACTAAAACGAAACTTTTCGTGGGCTTTGTGCTGTGTGGGAGGGAGGAGCTGCAGGCCTCAGCAGGAAAGTGAAAAAAGAGGGTCATCTATGTGGGATGAAGCCTGCAGGGCAAAGTAGGCTAGTTCAGCAGAGAGAACAAGTAGGCCACTGATACCTCAAATGATTTTAGTGTTTTTGCACGGCTGGTTGAAAACAAATTAATAGCGAATGCACAACACTGGCTTTCTGTGAGAAAGAAGCGACCCTTTAGATCCGCAACCGTCAGACATGTATTTGATCTCAGCTATTTTGTGTCAGCCAGTCATCGCCCTTACCAGCACCAAAAGCTATGTTGTTAATTGGACTTTTTAAGCCATTAAGTCCTGCCTGAATTCACCCAAAACAAGAATGATGGCGATAATTGGGTCACATTGGGCAACCCATTAGATGCAAATTTGGCAATAACTATAAAAAAAACCTTTGAATCCTACAAGATGTTGGTTGATATATTCTTATTGTCTTTTCTGTACTGGAATGTGACACACATTGCATATTTTATTTTAGCTTTTAACCTTCCACTTTTCAACCACATTCTCAAGTTGTTTTAAACCCGGTGGTGTCTATTGCAGGACACTGGTCCTCCATGTTTTAAACCTTTCCCCAGTGTGGCACAGCAGATTTTAATAAATGGGTCATATTCAGGCCTTGGCAGAACTTGATGAAATCCTCCATTTAAGTTGTCTTGGAAGTCAAAATCCTGATCCTGATCACCTCTGAAGCCGATGCTTGGACTAAAAGATTGTAAGAAAAATCTACAAGAGCTGATATCAATGTAATCAAAATGGTAAAATATTAATAAAGATACTATCGCCCCAGTGATGATTAATAGGGTAAAAGGAATTTGAAAAATGAAGCCAAACAATGCTACTTCTCCTCTGGAAACATGACATCAGGTATAATAGCATTTTTATAGGAATTGAGTCACCAGTAGATATTACTACAAATCTTTTTCTTTTTAGTTGTTAACTGATGGTGCAACATCTTACTGGAAATTGCAGACTAGTTGATCTCATCTCCTTTTCACTTTTCTTCATGCTAACCCATTCTGGCCCTGCAGCTTTTACCTTGCAGTGACAGATTTTCATTTGTAAAATTGTAGTATTTGGTTTTGTTTGTGCTCCCAACTTGGAAACTGGAGATCTTTACAAGAATTGCTTAGGGACAAAGTTATTATTACTTTTCTTATGTTTTCTCCATTTCACTTGTGATAGCACTGGCTAGTATTAGACTTGTATAATAACTTTATGATCATTAGGTGTATGGGTTTATGTTGTGTCCCTGTTTTCGTCATTTCCTTTTTGTTTGTGTTCTCTAAGGTGTTACCATATTACTTCATTCATTTTTGTTTAGATTTTTAGTTCATTCTTCTGTTCTGTTCTTTTTAAATTTAGAATTGTTTCTGTTAGATCTCTGTAAGACATTTCATTTTGGTTTGAAAGCTTCTTGGTGTCTCAGATTACCTCTGTCCTTCTTAATTAGTCTCACTCCCTCAGCCTCCTTGCTTTCTTTCTGTCTCACCCCACTCCAGATAACCTCCATATAGACATTCCCTTAGTATCTAAGCTCACTTGTTGTCATTATTCATTGCTGAATTCTTTTGTTAACTTCTATGTACTCCATTCCCTCGTTTTATTGCCCCAACTTCTTCCTTATTTCTTGACATGTTCCTTCTGTGTTTTACCTGTAAGTTTTCCTCATTTTATTGTTAGAGTTTGCAGTTTACCCAGTTTGTTGTATGCTCTGGGGTCATTCACTAACAACATGACAGATCCCAGTTCAGTGGAAACTTCTCATTCCTGATTCCAAACAAACATTTGAAACATTAACCTGGGGTAATTCAGGAGCTGTACAGCTCTAACTCTATAGGTTTTTGAAGGCACCAGGGGAATGTAGTTCTTGTAACTTAGAGTTCAAATTTGAGGAAGGCCTCATTGTGTTTTAGTTGCATGTCAAAGAAAGAAAAAGTGGAATTAGCTAATTGTTGTGGCGCTGCAGGTCTGCGTTTCACAGGTTGCTTTCAGGGCTGAGGCAGGAAGAGTGTCCATAATCTAGCCATGGGTCAGAACCATAGGCAGAATCATGCAGAGGCGATCAGAGGGCTGGGCTACAGGCTTAGTCAGTAGGAGGTAGGTCCTGGACACCTACCATCAAGTGTTCCTTGCCTGCTCTTGACCTTGCTTCGTTCACTAGATTCTCCCGGTTTTGCCTTGCCCTTGTCGGACCCCTGTGTCCGACAAGGGCACAGGGGCCGGTGTCCAGATTTCTGAGGCCAACAGGGGTCCGACAAGGGCAAGGCAAAACCGGGAGAATCCAGTGAACGAAGCAAGGTCAAGAGCAGGCAAGGAACACTTGATGGTTTACTCACACGATGGCTTTGATGAATCTGGCAGAGACTGGCTGTGTGAAGCAGGTACATATAGTAAGGACAGCAGGTCGAACTTCAGGGGGCTTGCTTTTTGTATTTCCAACCAAGAACTTCTGAGTGAAATTTAGACTTCAGAGTACAAACAGTACCTGACAAAATATGAAGGAGGTAATTCCTCATCCCTCAATTTGAGTCCACTGTGTTGGAGCAGAGTAGCATCTAAAATATGCAGGACACTAGCTCTCTTGGGCGTTAGTTGGACAACGGTTATAGACAGAAGAAAAAGTACAATGTTTTCTGTACATTTAATATTTTTACTGTGTTTAGAGAAGTTCAGACTGAGGTATATTGTAAATTCTCCATCCATCCTTCCATCCATCCGTCCATCCGTCCATCCATCCATCATGTTTCACTTATCCCAAATCTGGCTGCAGGGGCAACGGGTCCAGGAGAGAAACTCGGATATCCCTCTTCCCTGCGACAAGTTCTGGACAATGAAATACGCTAATTAGGATAGCCACAAAAGTTTCAAATATATGCTTGATACTTTTGATCTTTTATTTAAAAACGCAAGAACAAGAAAAGCGTGTCATATTAGATTTCTTCTTGGAGAACAGCTTTCACTTGCGGTTTGGGTGGACAAATGATCAAAAAGCATGCCGAGGCCTACAGACCTGAGGCTACCAAGAATCATTGGGGGGTTACCAAAGGAACATAGCATGTATCTAAGAAGGAAGCACACAGATCAAAGGATGAACAACAGAGAAGTATGATGGTCTGAAAAGCTAACAGTTACTACCTCTGACCAAACAGCAGAAGAAAAAGCGAGAAATTCTCACTGAAAAAAAAGGCTTACCCCAAATTAAACATAATCAATCAAATGAGACGCATGGTACTATGAAGAAGTACGAGACGATGAAAACCCCTGAAAGCCACTCAGGACTCACAACAAAACATCTCTTTCTTTGAAATCTGCTCATCTCCGCCAGTCTGGTGGTTTGGTCTGGTGGTTTGGGGAGCTTGGAGCTTTAAAGAACTCTGCCTGCAGGGGCCTGTTGTTTTAAAGCTCCTTCAGTGTCTCTTTATATTTGTAAAAAAAAAAAAAAAAAAATCAGGATTTAGAGTAAAATATATTGTTTCATGGCCTTCTTATCTCAGCTTCCTTTTATGACGGCGGATGAAGCACGTACATGTTATTCAACTTTTCAGATGCTGCTGCTTTGTTAGTCACAATTCCTGCACACTAGACAGGTACCTTACGTAAGCAGAGACCTGCACCCCACTTCCACAATGACTCACATTACACGAGGTTGATAAATGAGGAAACCGACACATTTCTTTTTATAAACCGACAACGAAGATGAGATGGAAAGACAATCTGTATTTTGGTCGTATTCACACGAGAGTACGTACCAGAAGTTCTGGCAGCACAAACAAGCCAGGCTGGAACAGGCTCAAAGAACATTGCTGTTCAAACTGTCTTACCTGCTTTCTGTACATCTGAGCTGCTACCTAAAGAAAATGTAACCACACATTAGCATGACTGTATATATATATATATATATATATATATATATATATATATATATATATATATATATATATAACTCAAAAAACCTACAATAAAGACCTAAACAGTCCGTTTATATGAAACTCGTTTACGTTGTTGGTCGCATCATCGTTCCTCACCGAATGAAAAATGGTGTTATGGATGAAAACTCAAAATGAATACAACATTCATTCCCATTCATAGGAAAATATTCTTCTGCCCAGAGCCCTAAATACTGAAACAACAGGGATTAATATATAGAAATAAACAACAATAATGAAGACGGAGGTTTAAATCTCACAAACTGAAAATTAAAAATGAATAGTTTAATTGATAGATCCCCCAGAGGATTTTCAGTTAACATGCAGGGTTGTGCGCTCAGTCATTGGTCTTTGTTGAAACAAATCTAAACTGCAGAACAATTGGCGAAAATGGGTGTTAAATTGTGAAATCAGAATAGACAAACAAAACCCATTCAGGAGAGATTATTAGGGAACAGCGGAAAATAATTCGACTTAATCCACAGCTCTCAGCCAGTCTAAAGGTATTCTATCTTGGAGTTACAAAAAGAAAGTTGGCCACATCTGCTGTTTTATAGTCCACCAACCACCAACAGCAAGCACACAACAAATGTCAGTTTATTCTCTCTTATCAGCGTTACTTGGTGCTAACCTCGAAATGTTACCAAAGCAACAAGATGTGATCTGGTTGTTCGAATGCTCCTGGCACAATGTTCCCACATCCTGACCCTTTGAAGCAAGGATAAACCCGCCCAGCTCCCACAGTGTTCTTGCCATACATGGCATATTTTCAGGCTGTAGGTTTAATTTATTATAAACCACATTGCAACATCTTTACTTAGAAACCTGGTTTTAACACCCCACCCAAAGTATTAGGATGGTGGACTAATATAATGCAGTCACAGCAGAATAAAAGGCATGTAACATGCCTGCAAGCATAGGGGTTTGTTCTTAAAGCATCAGGACACAGTCTTCTTGGCAATATGTCTTGTGAAACAAAAATGTACAGAGAAAGGAATAACCAAAAGGAGAACTAAATGTTTGTAAACTACAAATTCAACGGATATTTTGACAGCCAATGGTGGAACATCAACAACAACTACACCGAAGAGAACAAGTTATTGGTTGGGCGATTTTAAGAGGACAGTTACACATATGAATGAGCCATTTCAGTTTTATCTTCTTTTTTTTATGTCCAGAGGGAGACACGTTAGCTTGATAAAATGAGCAGACCGGAATTTTGTTGCCAGTTTCAAAATTCCGCTCCTTGTAAAACTTTGATCTGTTGGTGCAAATTTCCGTCTTTTCCAATTTCTCTTTAAGAACGGTGACACAGAAAAAGTTTAGAACAGCTCTGAAAACAATTAGTTGTTACTTAGTGATACATTCAGAGGCGATGTCACAGTATCTGTGTGAGGGAGCAGTTGCTGTAAAGCAGAGTTTTATTATTAGTATTGTGAATGACGCTAATCATTTTGCCAAGGAGCAAAATGATTGATTAGCGCCATTCACATTTAAACTGAACTTTAGATAGTGATCAGTGCAGCAAACAATCTACAGTTTTTGTTTATTCCTCAGAGATTGTGGCTCTTTTCCTTGGCTCTCAGATTTCTTAAAGGTTGCTAACATTTCCAAATGTTCGCTGTCACACAGTGTAGCTCCAAGCTCTACAGGCTAAAGGATAAAACAGATCAGCTGCTGGTATAGTAACACCTTCAGCCTTCCTGTTATCTGTTGAAGCGTTGCTCTCTCTTGCTCAGTTGTATCCTGAATGAACCACAGACGCCCTACCTGTAGGAAACAGTTTCCTTCTTGGTGGCTTCTTAGCTTTTGTTACTCTGACTTCATTTTAAACTCAGCTAATAGTTAACTTTGAGTATTCTGAACTCAATACCACCAACGAGTGTTGCCAGTGCAGGCCACTCAGGTCTGTCGTGTTACCAGATTGAAAAAAAAAAGATTGAATTCTTCAGTTTTCGATTACACGGTCACCGGCAGGTCCGATCAAGAAATTGGCCAATTACAGTCACCGGTCATTTCCTAAGTTTTGTTTTTTTAACAGATATTGTTTACAAATTCATTAACCACGACCCAGGATTTAACATTCAAACATGTGGTTAATGATATTCTGTCTACACAAAATGCATTGCTCTGCACACCACTGATATTCACAGGAGTAAGTAGTCTTTTATTTCTTCTAAAAACTGGACCAACTGCATCATTACATTTGCAAAATGCTATTATCATTTCAAGAGCCAAACCTTATTGGTACTGGCACACCTGAACTCCCTCTCTCAGGGGCAATAAAGGATGTTTCTATTGTATCCAATGCTAATTTGCATCTCATCATCATCGCTCTCTCTTCCATGAACCATGATTGGGCCGCAGAGTAACAGGTCCAGAAGGGAAAACCAGAACTCCCTCTTCCCAGCATCACTCCACCTCAGGGGACCCCCAGTTATTCCCAGATCAGAGAAATAAAGCGCTTCTTCAGCACGTTCCACATTTGCCCCAGGGTCTCATTCCAGTGGGATGGGACCAGAAACCTGTGGAGCCTGGCACCAAAAAGGCATCCTGATCACCTTCATAAATTACTTTTGTTGCTAAATTACTTGTTGTGCTTTTATGAAGAACCAGGGACTCTGAACTGAACTCACCTCACTCCTCACACCATTGCCTCCTCACCTGGCTGAGCCAAAGCCCAGTTATAGAATGTGTTTTAGGGAATGTATTTAAAATGTGACACTTCTGTTCCACTGATGTCTTAGTTCATTCTGGACTTTGGTTCTTTATGTTTGTTGACATTACATAAACAGAAAAACATGCATGGTTTTCCTTTTCCCACTTTATTTATATAGTTTTATTTTATATTATCATTAGTTATGATGATGCATAAAACTGAAAAAGACAGAGATGATCAAATTTGTGATTGGTCTGTGTTGCTACACACATCAAATTCTAGCCTTTAGACTAAATTTAGATAATCCTTACCTATTAATCTAATGTGTTGCCTGTAACGGTGAAAAATATATTTGCAGCAGGAAAATACCCATGGTAATATACGGTAAAATTGCATATTCAAAGTTCCACGTCAATTTGTGCAGTTACTCTGTTGATGTTGATCACATGGGTAAATTCATGTTTGCACAGATAATAAAAGCTGCAGCTGTATGCTTTATATTGACATTATGTCTTATCATCTTAAGTAAGTAAGCTACTGATGACCACCCAAGACCATTCAAGGCATCCTGTAGTCTTCAAATTAATCTGTTTTGCAATCTTCTCTTAAGTAAAGTAAAACAAAAAATTGAAATATGGCTCTAGTCAGTGTATTCCTATTCTTATTTATTAAGCCTTTATTTATTCAGATAATCTCTTTGAGACACGAGTTTTCATTTACAGACACCTGGACTTCAGGGGTTCCAACAATGTTCCTAAAAACTATTAATTTGTCATAGTGGGTGGTCGTAACAGATAAAAACTGTTTTACTTTATTACCAGAGTTCCAAAGTTTGATGTTTGGTCGCCCTCTGGTGGAGTCTTTCACACAGTGCAGACATGGTTTTTGTGTCTTACAAAAGACTGTCAGTAAAAAGCCTAATACGGATATTCTCACCGTCCTTTTCATTACTGCTCTGCCCTAAATATTGTATCAAAATATATATTTTTTAAAGATCCTGTGAGGAAAAGTAATTTCCAAGCAATGAAATATTGATCAAAGACAATAAAGATTTCGGGCAGAGTAAATCTTTACCAAAATATAATTATTTTTTTTCGCTAATATCCTAAACACTTCATAAGTTTATCTGTAACTGAAATACAGGAGTTTCTTTTTTCTATACGTTTAAGCTAGACCACAGTCAATGAAGACATCAGTCATACGGACATCACGTTTCACCAGCAGGGGGCCTATGACATGGATATCATCCGCCGAAATAGCTCAGTTGGGAGAGCGTTAGACTGAAGATCTAAAGGTCCCTGGTTCGATCCCGGGTTTCGGCAATGATTCGGAAGGGGTCCGACTACATTTTCATTTTTGATCAAAGAAACCGACACAGTGATACAGACGAAACATTTTTCCCTTTTCCCTTAAACGTAAATAAAACAGCAAACTGTTCTGACCACACACCCAATTAAATAGGTGAATAGAAACAATTACAATTGCAATTTTCAGTTTCATTGTTTTGATTAGTCTCATAGAAAAGCATAACGAAGTCTGAGAGTTTTTCAAAAGTGTGTATTTAAAAGTAGAAGTGGGACTAATAAAGTCTTGGGTTTTAGAACGTAAAAGTGCACATAGTTGCGTTTCTTGCAACAACAAAAAAAAACAACAACATGATATTCACAAATTTTGTATGCATGACATCACCTTGGTTGGTTTGATTGCAGCCCTCAGTACAGCAGCATTGAGAGAAATAATTCTTACAGCTTGTCCACTGGAAGCACCCCTGTCAATCAAGCCAGTCATGCTGTCACACTGAATGCAAAATAGTTCAATCAGGAGTAGGAGTCTAACCTATTCAGGTAGTGGGGTTTGTTGATATTTAGTCGCAAAGATCTCAGCTTCTTTGGAAGATTAAAAGTTCGTCTTTGTCCTATTTTCCATAGTTATCTGCAGTCAGGCTGGATAGGAGAGAGTTGGTAGCAGAGAAAGGTTGTACAGTTGTGACATGGAAGTCCGGTATTTAGCTTGTTCCTCAACCGCCTCTAGCTCGTAATTCTCAAAGATGTGGACGAGTGATCCCAGGTAGAAGAGCTTTTACGTCTCCCACTGCCTTTTGTACAATCAGCTCTGTGATCTGGTAGCGATGTTGGCGGATTATTAATGGCCGAGGCCAGGATCAGGTTATGGTTCAACGGTCAGGGCCCTGTGCGCACGGTCCAGCTCAAGGAGATCAGAGGAGAAGGTTGTAGGTCTGGATCCCTCATGTTCAGGGACTGATTCTGATGTCGGTTCTCTGGCTCTTGCCCTCCAGGTTGTGTACTTTTAGAATTGCAAAGTCAGCATGTTTATGAAAATATCTCTGAGGCCATCTCTTGACTTGACTTTGATATATATATATATCTATACATATATATCTATATCTATATCTATATCTATATCTATATATATATATATATATATATATATATATATATATATATATATATATATATATATATATATATATATATATATATATATATATATATATATATATATATGTCTTTAGGGTTTTTTTCTACGGTGGCAAACAGATGCACACACGCGGCAAATGGCTGAAAGCGCCACTAACAACCAGATGCGCTGCAGCAGAAAGAACTGCAAAAGAAAAGTGCTGCTATCACAGAAAAGAGAATGATACAAACTTCAAAACACTCGGAAAAAGAAGCACAAAACATGCAACAGAAAAACGCTGCAAAAGAAAAGCTGCAGGTAACAAACACAACAGCAAATTAAAAAGTCTATAAGGACATTGGCCGTTTGTGCCGCGCCTTTTGGCACGTTTGCACCTGTTAGTTTTGTTCTCACCGGGGAAGTTGAGCACGAAACTATAACATGAACAAAATGCCACATATAGTATGTTACGTGATCAGGGAGCATTGTGGCAGATGAGCCTCAGACGGGGCGCGGATATTTGCTGGAGCTTTCCTGGCACATTGGGGATTCCGACATTGCCTCAGCTGTTCTGGCCCGTGTGAGTGCCAGGCTGTTGGTGTTTTGAGGCAGCAGGGCCTCAGTCCAAAAGAACATGCCTGGGCCACTGCCCACCAAACAGGTCAGGGATCTGCGTCATTGCTATTGAAACCTGAATGAATGGCCAAACGGCTCGCTCTGTGGGGATGTTCTAATCTGCAGTGCACCAGATAATGAGCAGAGAGAAAGTGCTTCGAAGCACAGGCCAAGGAAATGCATATGAGAGGATGGACAGGATGCCACACTTTTCATATTTAACTTGTAAGAAAAACTAAAATTTTTGTTTTTCTTACAAGTATGTGAATACTTTTTCAAAGAACTTAATGTGCTTTGATAATTATCTTATCTTACATGTGCAGAAATTTTCTTTCATAAATCAGACTGTCAAATAAGACAGCGATAAATACATACATATATTATTTTTACTTATGTTCTTGAGCTGCAAACAAGTTGATCAGAGAATGATTATGAGCAGACATTCAGAACTAATTTAGCTAAGTGTTTAATAACGGTACAGTTGGATCTGAGAAGGGCACAGATGCTGAACATAATACATGAATAAGCTCAGTTCTAACTAAGTAAACGAGTAAACGTCTCCCTTCTTTGTTGCCATCCACTTTGCTGTCATCTAGACATCGTACAAAGTGTTCCTTTCTCCCTCCCTTTTCTTCTCTGCGTGCTCTGTTTAGCTCCATTTCCTGGCAGCTTTGTTCTCTTTGGTCTTGGAAGGTTTCAAAGAATCCTTGTAGGTGTCGGTCAAACTCTAAAGCCGTCTGTCTTGGTGGTCGAGGAGAATCCTGCAGGTGGAGGGTGGTCCAGACAGCCGGACGGATGCGGGAGCACAGGGAGGGGATGTAATTGCTCTGATTAATAAAAACCCAGTTCGGTGTTGTTCCACTCCCAAGAGGTTCTCACAGACACTCTGGTTAATTTGGCATGGCTTCAGGGCTTACATAAGTGGAGCAGCGCTGACTTCTCCACACAGCAAACAGACTTGAAGGCTGTCTTTCCCCCCTCCTGCAAACCAGGTTGAGCTCTGACAGTTCCTATCATATCTCTAGGCCAGATATGCCCCAGGGCTTGCATCGAACTTTAAAAATATCTTTCACTAAGTGGAAATATAAACAGGCCCTTTTCATTGGATACAGTTGCAATACTGCATAGTGATAAGTCAATAGCAATGTTTAGTGTAATGAGACTTTGTGTATGAGCAAATATACATATATCCATCCATCCATCTATAAATATGCATATAGATACATATGAAATAACTATACATACATCCATACTCATTATACAATTTTCTCAAAAGTAAAACTATTCGTTTAAACAAATAAAGTTAAATAAGTGTCACAAATTAGAAAATCTTTATTTAGCCAGACAAGTCCCTAAATAACATTGGGTCTTGTGTAAACTATGTAAGATATAGTAGCATCATCACGATTAAAACTGAAGATTGAAGTCAAAATTAAAACAAAATGCAGAAGTACTAAAAAAAAAAACAGAAGACAGAAAATTTTTCATATCTGACAAAATACAAAAAGAAAATTTTTTTAAGAGCAGATGATACAACAATACATTTTTTTGGTGTTCAGAAGCAGTTTCAGTTTCAGCAGCGATTGCTACAAGCTTCAGCGTGCAACTAGACTATCAAAAGGCCAATAAAGAGTCCCACATGAAGGGGCGTTTGTTTGGAAAGCATGTATTCTGACAAGTTGCATCTAAATTTTTAAATACCCTAAATCTTTATTATCGAATATCTTGTAAGTTTGAGTTTACAGGCAGAAGAAGGCAGGTAGGCAACAGCAAATGAGCTTCAGAGAGCACCTGACATTTTGCAACTTGAATAAGGCCCCGTAACATAGTAGGTATTTATGATTAATTCTCCAATGTGTAAGAACGATAATGTGTGAAGCATGAACTAGCACTCAGGCATCGCCTAAATGTGTAGAGTGCAATGCCTTTTTATCAGTTTCTCCGTATTCGTTCAAGACACATATGAAACAGACTGACCTGTTACCTGATCTTAGATGAGCAGAAGTCACTGGATGGATGCCACTGGCTGCTTGCAGTGTTGTGAGAACAAGCAAATCCTTTTTTAATTTTTATCCTTAGGTCCTTATTAAAACCCAAAGTGAGTTTTTTTTCTCTCCCAAGAAACGGGTTTCAGGGTGAAAAATTATATATTTTTTCTTCTTTTCTTTCCCCTTAACACGTCCTGTCTGGCAGTGCTGCATTAAGAACTGATGTCTTAATGCCAAAGAGAGCCAAACAGATTTGATGGCGAAAGCATACTGCTTTCGCCATAGTGCTCCACTTGATTTATATATGCATATAGCTTTATTAGGCAAGGCAAGTTTATCTATGTGGCACTTTTCAGTAACGAGACGATTCAAACTGCTATTAGATTCTGTTCTGGGACTATTTAACATTCAATCGACACAAAAACAGGAAGGTAGAAGAGAAAAAGATGAGACAAAAGTGACAAAAATAGAGGAGAGGAAAACAAGACAAGAAGATAACATCCTGGGAGTCTGCTTCTACACCTGCAAAGAGATATATAAATAGAACAGCAAAACAAACCGATAAGGTATTACAGGTACAAACAATCAACACCTTGATATCATCACTGGATAATACATAGTATTATATGAGTTGTATAAATTGACAGCTAAAGCTAACTATGGGGTTTTCTGTACGGCACCTGAATCCAAGCACCTCTAAGTGTTTGAGAGAGTGCACTTGTATCTGTAAGGATTATTTATAAGAAAAATACTCAATAGTGTTTGTGAGGAGCCAAAGACCCGCCCCCAGAGTGCAGAGGCAGACACCGGGGAAACCAGAACCCCAGATATCTGAAAGGACCCCCAGAGGAAAGGGGCCCAAGAGAGACCAACACTGGGATATCTGCCTCCACCATCAAGGGGAGAGCAGAGAGGAGCCCTAGGAACCCTCCCCCCCAACAGCCAAAGTACCACGACGAGCCCATGCGCTCCACTGGTAGCCTGCTATGCCAGAGCGGAATCTAACCACGGGCCCAGAGACCCGAGGCCCATGGGCACCCTGCCCCCCGATGGGGCCCCCGACAAAGCCACGGAGCCCAGACCCTACAAAGCAGCTGCCAGGAGTGAGTCAGCACACACCCAAGCACCCAGCCCTGGGGGATATGGGCTCCACACTAAGTGCAGACCTGAGATGTCCCATGAGGGGGCAGTCCAAAACCCAACCTGACAAAAAGACAAACAGAAAACCGCGCACACATTCATATTCACACATTCCCACCCTAGTGCCCCCACATGCATACACTCTTACCCACACATCCTATACTCCCAGGTGCAGGTACCAGCACCCCAGAGGGGTATCCAGACCTGGGAGGTGAAAGCCCTATGGGTTTTTGTGTAGATGTCCAGTGCTTAACTGTAGGACATAAAGTCCTAAAGTTAAGCACTGGATACTTATACTTTAGTCCTGTTGTTGCCGCTTGTTTGTATACTCCACATTCATTTCTTTATGTCCTAGGCAGTGTTGCAACATCATACAGAGACATGGGTATCATTTTGTTTTTTTTTCAGTGTGTTTGAGCAAATGAGGAGATTCCTTCTGTTTATGATGAAGGTTTTAGGAATGACAAACAGAAATTGCTTACATTCTTCCTTGTTATCATTTTTGTTAAAGACGAGATTTCTAAACGCTTTAAACTGCATTCAGTGATGCCATCGCTTAACCAGGTTGATGGATGCATTGGTTGAGTAACAATCTTCTGTACACAGTTAAAAACATGGTGAAAATTAATATGACTGCAAAACTCTTTTTGTTATAAAAAAACAAGAAAATACAATGAAAAAGAGGCAACAAGATTCAAACAAATATCATATTTAAACTAAAATAAAATATACCAGTAATTTTGCTGAAAAACGTATTGTGCCATTCTTGTTACATAACCCACCATGATGTGACAAAGAAAGGTTGTCCAAGGGAGCAGACATTGACCTCCCTTTTGTCCTTTGAGACAAAAAGCAGGCTTTGTCTGTCCTGACTGACTGCATACAAAGTAACAAACCCACTCCATGTTTCTTGAACAAGTTTCAAGGACATCAGGGCGACTTGTTTCTCTGTTTTAATCTGTGGCGTTGCTGTCCCCATTGTTGCTGTTCTTTCTCTGCACTGTGCTGACCTTTGCAAATGCCTGGGTGCTGACCTACGTCATTATATCAAAGCGGCAATTGAGAAGTTTACTATCGTTTTTTTATCCTGCTTTCCTCCGCTGAACAATACTGCCATGGTGCTAGTTGAGCATTGGAGGCTTATGCAATTCTAAAAAAAAAATGAGCGGGATTCTGTCATATGACCTCTTCTGGGAAGAAATTAAGAAATGCTTTTCCAATAAATAATTTATATCAGCTGCAGGGGCTGCACAGTGGGGCAGTGGGTAGCGCTGGTGCATCGCAGCAAGAAGGTCCTAGGTCTCTCTGCATGGAGTTTGCATGTTCTCCCCGTGCATGCGTGGGTTCTCTCCGGGTACTCCGGCTTAGTCGTAGTCCAAAAACATGTAGCTGCATTACCGTGCATTACCGTGGCATAGGTATTGCAACGCCCATCAGCTCAAACCTTTCTGTGCGGATACGGTATTCGGCTTCTTGTGGATGTTTTCCCAGAATCTACTTATCTGGGGCTCACAAGCAGGTCAGAGTTGCAAAGAAAGAATCAGCATCCTCTACTTCATCCCTTTGCAAGTTAAAAGCCATATTAAGGTGGCTGACCTCCTCCCCCCAGAGAGTGACACTACCAGCTGCTGCCGTCCCGTCTGCCCCATGTAATGTTTTTTCCAAACTACCACAGTGTAACAACGTAAATGCATCACATCAATCAGCCTGCGTGCTTCTACATTTCACATCCTTGGCATTGACTCACGTTGGTCACAAGGGTTAACGACCGAGGCCGTGGATGCCACAAAGCCGCCGTGTGCCAGCGGAGCAGGGACAACGTCCAACAAAAGTATTGTTTTTTCTAGCCGCTGCCATTGCGTCCCTTGCGCGTCACTGCCAGATCGCGTTCAAGCATGCGTGTGTTTTTATTTCTCACATGGGCGGTGCGTCTGTGGTTCCCCCAGCATCTGTCAAAGAGATAACAAATCACTTCATTGAAAATAGAAGCTGAGTAATGGTGCGCCCCCGGCGATAACCTGAGATCAAAAGCAACTGCGGCGTTGGCTTCAGATCCAGAAAACAAGCGTATTTAGCAAAAAAAGGAAAGCAGCCTTACATTTGCTGTCTTTCACCACATCACAAACACAAGGAATGATCGTCTTGCTACTGAAAAGGACTATAGAAATAAACTCGCCTTGCCTTACCTATATCTATCTGGAGACTGCTTGCAGTCTTTCCTTCCTCTGTAGTCTCCATTTTATGACTTGTTAGATAACTTTTCTCTCTGGCCTCTGCATTAGAAAAGACACAATTTCAACTCAAGAAATCCATCTATCCAATTCCACTTGTCTAAAACTGGATTGCATGGATAACAGCTCTACAAGCTAAACCTAAACCCGCATGTCCCTTACGATACACTCTTTGCTCATTGGTCCTCAATTACATTCCTTGAAGGCCAGTGTCTTGCAACTTTTTTTTTGTTACTCTGCTTCAACACACCTGAGTAAAATAATCAGTTCATTGGCAGGACCCTGGAAAACTTGACTGCATTCACAGGAGGTCATTCAGTCATTAGATTTAGGTGTGTTGGATCAGGGGCACGTCTCAAAGTTGCAGGACACCAGCCCTCATGGAGCAGGATTGAGGACCACTGCTCTAGCTCCTCCTGGAGGATCTCATGGCGTTCCAACATCGAGGTGCAACTTGTATACCAGACAATGCTCCAGGTATGCCCTCAAACTTGGGCAGCCAACCAGCTCAGCAACAAGAGCTAGAATAGGGCATCAGCGTTGCAAAGAGGGACGTGGCATGTACACTCGTTTTATCAACATAAATGCCTTACAACATAAACCTCAGCAGTTTTTAAAATTATGACATCCGATTTGCTTGTTAATTTAACTGTTTACTTGAAAGTAAAAAAAGATTTTGGTCCCAGAGCATTTTGTACTGATATCCTTCTTGAGTTTCTGCAGGCAGCTGTTAACAGGATAACATCTGTGGAGAGTTTTTAGTGAGATCTCTTTAACTTTGCTAGGAACTAGGTATTTCCTTCCAGCAGATACCACTTACGAACCGATTCCAGTCAGAAACAACACTGGGAATAGATACTCTGTCTTTTTGAAGAGGAGAATGTACGAATGTGTTCTTATGGTGAGGATTGAACGAAAAACTGACTACTTTTTTTTTCCAAATTCTGAATCAACTGGGTTGAAAGAGTCAGCTCACTGGAGTTGTGGCTGGTCTAAACTTCGGGAACTACATATGGGACAGCATCAAATACCATAGCAATTTCTTTTGGAGTGACAGGAAAATTTTACGTAGCTTAAAAAATCAGTACATGTTAATAACTGCCCTCTCTTTTTAAACAGTTGACTCCTTTGTACAATAAGATTTTGAACCTAGTTAAAAAATTTATATATTTTTGTAGGTGAACTCCCTTGTTATTCCAAAGGAAGTGCTTGCGTGGTGAAAAACTGTGTTTGTACATTAAAGAGCAAGCCAGAAGAACCCGCCTATGAAATTCTGATAGTTTTACAGGGAGCTTTTTTTTTGCAGGGAACTTGTGAACAGCAGATGTTGTAATCCAGAAGAGGTCACTGCGCTGCAAAAAGGGAACTCAAAGTAAGTCAAATTTTCTTGAAATTAGTATATTTTTCCTTCATTCGAGCAGCTAAATAAGACTATTTGCCTATGGAATGAGTATTTTTATCCCTAAAATAAGATAAATAGATATCCTGCATTTAAAATAAGATGAAGGAGATGAATTGTTCTTATTTTGAGTGCAAAAATCTTATTCCATTGGCAAATAGTTTTATTTAGCTGCTCAAATCTAGGATAAATACACAAATTCCAAGAAAATTTTACTTACTTTGAGTGCCCTTTTTGCAGTGGTGAAGTGTTGTCTCTGCAACCCGGAGAGCTACTGGATCAGTAGATTTTTATCTATACTATTTAGCCACAAAGTTCACCAGTGTTTTTTTTTTTTTTTTTTTAGCAAACACTGCTATTTCTGACACTGCATGTGATATCATATGCTAAGTTGTTGCTAAGTTCCAGACACAATGCATTTGTGGCAATATCTGGGGATTTTAATCATGCCTCCCTCTCTGCTACACTTGTAGCGTTTCAATGGTTTGTTAGCTGCTCTACCAGTGATAACAAAACGCTGGCTTTGTTTTACGCAAATATCAAGGATCCACACATCTCTAAAGCAGGACCTCCTCTAGGCAAAACAGATCACAATTGTGGTTTTTCTTTGCTTGTCGTTCAAGCCCATTGTTCAGAGTTGATCTGTAATGAAGAAAGCTGTGAGGTGAGGATCACAGAAAGCTGAAGAAGCCCTGCAAGGTTGTTTTGAGGCAACGGCCTGGGATGCACTGTGCAAGAGGACATCAATGCCTTGACAGAGTGTGTGACTGACTATAAAAACTTCCCTATGGATAGTACATATCCCACCAAAACAGTGAGATGCTACGCCGATAAGAGAAAATTATTGAGGAGTATGCAAAATAAACTTACATTTAAGATAAATGACAGCAAGGAGGCATACAAGATCCAACAGATTCACACTCCCAAACTGGGGACAAAAATGTTGAAATATTTAAAACATGACATGAACTGATGTGATCCTATAATTTTCAACTTCCTCATAAAAAAAAAAAACACACGTTTCTGCTGAATGTTTATGACTATTGAGTAGGATCATGAAACATTTTGGGATCTCCTTAATATAGATGGCTCATATTTAGCGTTTGCGAATTACTGGAGATCAAAGGGATTTTCCCACCTGTGGGGGGCCTCTGACTGGTATGTTCGGCCTCCTTCGTGCTATGATAGCATCACAGCACCAATGGAAATTAGTCAGCTGGTCGTATCGGGTGATGACAAGCTGCCCCCTGACTGAAGACAAGTTTTAGCTCGACATATTTCCCAATCACATCTCATTTTCTTCTCCCACAGCATGCGTGTGTACTCCTACTAGTGGTGGACATACACATGACTTAATATGATTTTAAATTACAAATTCTACTCCGGTGCTGCCGTTTGGGCTCTGTTTGGCCAGATGAACGTTAAACAAATATTAATTGCTTGCTGATTTGTCAGCAGAGTTTAGTTAAGTCTTAATTTATGAATAAATGTGTTAAACGTAATCTAAATAGGCAATGTAGGACTCCAAATCCCCTTTGTGTGAAAGGAGATTCTAACGGAGCATTTAGTAAAGCTGTTTAATGTAATATTAATGTTGTATAATATGTTTGAAAGATTACCGTTAAATTCTGTATTTTGGATTACAGTTTTCATTTGTTTAATATACGTCTAATTATAGTTTGTATGTCAAAAAGTATAACGTGAAGAGGTTGTTAAAATTAACAGTGATTTGTGATAAAACATCTTATTGCTGGTCAAAGACTTTTTTTTTTTTTGCTTTACACAATTATTGTGAAATTCAGTGACTTCTTTTTAAAGTGTAGATACCGATCTCCACACACTGGAACTCCATGTTTCCCCTGTGCTGGGTGAACGTGGAGTGAGTTCTAGGAACTATGTTTATCCTCAGTTCCTGTTACAGTAACAAAATATGGGGACCCCACTTCAATAGTTATAGGAACCCTGAGAAATGTCCCCACAAGCATGTGCGACCAGCTCTGAGCTTTCTGGTCTAATAGTCCTCTGAAGGGTATAGGAATGAGAGAGTTCATTAAAGGTCAAAATACCTTTGATCTATCTGATTTGTAGGTGCATATGGTAGGATCAGTACAGGGTAAAACAATTATCAAACAAAATGTATTTAGTTGAAAAACTCATTCTAAGTTTTCTTCTGCACATTTGGTCCATAATTAGCTCTAGGCTTATTTTTTGCTTCCTTAATTGTTGTCTTTAGATTTTTGGAGCTTAAGGTTAAGGAAACTGGATAATACTGTTAAGTGTTCACAGAATATATATTATTAAGAGAATGCCTTAAGTAACTACACACTCATTAGGCAAATCTGCTGAAAGTTTGCGAGCAGAACTTTCATTCCCTGCAGCATATTTTCACAGAATTATTCTAATTAGACTATGAAAAAGAGTCTAATGTTAAGACATTTTCAGTGTATGAATAAAAACTGACTAGATGTTTGTAAGGTGATTTGTTGTGATATGTTTTTAGGATTAAAATTTCACAATTTTTGCAATCAGAGCACAGTTGCATTGTCAGAACCAGTCAATGAATATTATCAAGGTCACCCTTGTAAAAGAGGTTTCGATCTCAATTGCTCTTTGGCCTGGTTAAATTAAGCTTTGATTAAAAAAAATCCTATTTCAACCAGTCATTAAATGGCTTGGTGAAAACCCACTTTCCTGAAACAGTCCCTCCATACAGCCAAAAAGAGCAGCCCTCATACATAAATAACCACTCAAAGAGCTTCAGTGAATGAAGTCGGCATCATGGAACCACATTAAACAAGCTCAGCTGGGTCACTAAGCCAGACATCCTCTTTTCAAAAAGGGGGAACACATCATCAGATGTATGACGCTTATAAAAAAACACACACACAGCTATGTTATTCTTTCATTTAAAGCAACTTATACCGGAGGCTCCTGCTCTCACCACCATTAAGTACCACGGTGAAGTCTAGTGGCCTGTTCTGTCTCAGAGCACTTTAATGCAACCCGTCCAGTGGTGAGGAGTTTCAAAACACAGCTGGCTGGACTCTTAGACTGGCAGTCATAGCTACATCTCACCTTTGGTCTGCAAAATTGATACTACCCTCACAAAATTCATCCGGTGCTGTGGTTGAAAGGTTTAACAGCAGTGGGTTGACTTCAACACCCCTCGCCACATCTGCTCTTTCAGAAAGCACACTGAAGGGCCAGAAGAACAGACAGGTTGGGTGTCATTTTGTTAAAATTGGCTCGTTCCGCTTTGTGCAGGGAACGCACCTTTACTGAGGTAGAAGGCAATCCAAAAAGGTCAAGCTCTGCATAGTTGGTGGAGATGAGGGTTTCATCAGTGAACATTTAGTTTTAGCAAGAAGCAAACTTTGCATGCACTAAGCTCTGTTTTCCTGCAATGCTGTGACCCCTAGGAGCCACAGGCATGGGTGTTATAGACTTCCATAATGGGCTTAGACCTTTATTCCCATATTTGTTTAAATAATTATTGTGGTGACGATAGAAAGTATTTATTTATGTGTTAAGAATGCTTGCAATCCTTTTGTGGTGGACACAGATTGTTTCCCGGGGAAACAAATGTACCTCAATAAAGATGAAATTTATTTTTAAAACGGAGTACTTCACGGCAACTGTTTTGTTGGGCAGTACAAAGTAAGTGTGTTAAATCGTATTTTGAAACGTAAGCATAGTGTTTTATTGATGTTCTTATTCAACCAGCAATGGAAAAGCAGTTTTAAATAAATAAAAATGCTGTTCATGTTAGCGGCGTTCAAGGCTAGATGTTATTTTTACCGGATCACCATATTCTATCATATAAACTCTTTTTCTCCCCACTGTAACAATGCTATAATTGCTTATCCCTGGTACCCACAAATCATATTGTATCTCATTAATCTGAATCCAGTTTCAGGTCATACTTCCGCAATAAACATTAAAACGAACTCCCCCCCTCCCCCATTATGGATCCTTTTGTACTTCCACATTATACGAGACGATCCGCCAAGACCCTGGGTACTGTTTGCTTACTCAGCAGGCTCTCTGATTACACAAATCAGATGGTTTACAGCTCACAGAATTCAAATTAATTCAAATTTTTAAAGAAATCCTCCTAGGGCCGAGTTCATGTGTCACGATCCTCATTCTGGCTTTTCAGAACCATTCAGTACTTTAAATACGAGTTAAACACAAGATTATCTGCATCAGATTCTGCTGAGCAACGTAATTCACAGATCAGACAATAAGCTCTTGCAGTGTGTCTGTTCTAACTGTGCACTGCAGATGCATGCTGCTTCTGCTCCTGTCCTCTGTTTCCATTATATCACTACGTCGTTCCACAAACTCTTATTACCCTTTTACAGTTCCATGTGAGCACAGATGAACATTTTATGTTAACATTAATAATGCTGTGGTCATAGGTTTATAACCTGAGTTTGATCAGGGGTATTATACTTGATGGCTTCAACCCCTCACCCTCACCCACCCTGCCACTCCCACACCCCACCACCACTTGATCCCCCCCTCCCCTTTTATCTAGAGCCGCAGACATTTATTGCTATATTTTTCCAGGCAATCTCCTGTAATAATACTTTTTGCTTTCTATTAAAGTACCCATTATTTCGCAGTATTTCACCTCCTGCTCATCACAGGTGAGCTCTTGTTACATACACTGCAAAAAACGGATCTAAAAATAAGGAAAAATGTTCTTAAAATTAGTGTTTTTGTCCTTGATTTGAGCAGGTAAATAAGATTATTTGCCAATGGAATGAGTATTTTTACCCCTGAAATAAGAAAATTAGATATACTGCACTTGAAATAAGACGATGGAGATGAATTGTTCCTATTTTAAGTGCAAAAATCCTATTCTATTGACAGATCATCTTATTTACCTGCTCAAATCAAGGAAAAATACACTCATTTCAAGAATATTTTACTTATTTTAAGTTCCGTTTTTTGCAGTGTATAATAAAACCCATTGCCAAGTGTCTGACCGATTATATTTATTCTGCATCTTGTTACCCACTTGCCACCAAATTGGCAATAAAGAGAAGAGACTCCAGAAACAAAGCTTAGCTTTGATTAATTCATGATGAAGTGGGCTGATTTGGCATCATTCTTATTTTACTCTACTAACGTGGTTGAGGTGTTAGTGTTTGACTGACAACAAACTAGTGTACACTGGCTTCCTTCTGAGATCAAAATGCAGTGGGAAATAGCTTCCTGGTGCTAGTTGTAGACAACACCCACATTAGGTTTGTGTTACAGAGAGAAAGTAACACCATGCTGAAGTCTCAGGCCCAAGTATCAAATAATGATGTAGCCCAGGAGCCGACGGGACCTGCTTGACCTTCCTGAATGATTCAGACGCTTACCCTGTGCCAGCGGAGCTATGGGTGCCCTTCTTGTCTGGGACTTACCAATGTGTCACCATCCCTCTGTCATGGAAACGTGTGACAAGTTTTAATCCCTTAGATTGCACATCATAATCTCTTCACCAGCTTAAGTTTTCTGCTTAGTGTTGAGAGGCATGAAATGGGAAGTGTAGTCCTTTAAAGGTCATCATCAGGCTGTGTTTCTGGCCCGTGTCAGAGAAACCAGATGAAAAGAGAAGTTGGCCGTGGTATTTGTCATTGACAGGGCTGCTAACTAGGAGGGTACGACCTGCTCTGTGTGGCTGTGGTGTTATGTTGGACCTTTGCCCTCTACATTACTCATCCACCTCTGGCACCCTATCTTTGAAGCATAGTCCCTTAAAGTGTCCTTTTGTTGGGGGATTACTGAGTTTAAATATAACCCTGCTCTCACCTTCACTGCACTCTTGAAGCAGTTTTTGGTAATAGCAGCTATTTTGGGCAGGCATCCCACCAATGTTGGTGCGCATTTCGACCCTTGCAGCAGAGGAGCTGTCTCCCTTTTGAAATTTTCAAGTCAATAGCTCATCTGTTTTTGATAGTGCAGGACTAGTTGTTCTTTTTAGTTTACATACGTGTTCTGAGTGCAAAGAATATTGCTGCTATTTCGTCATTATCCTGACAGTTGGAGCTCTACTTTACTGAAATCCTGTTTTCTGACAGCTTTTTCTATTTTTTTGAACGCCTGACTGATTACACTCTTTGTATCAGACAGTTTGGTGTATATGTCACTACGCTTAAAGGAAAATGCTATGTGAGCCAGTGAAGGTTTGCTTTGAATTCGTCACTGGTCATTGAGATGGCATCCGAGGAGTTCAGTACCAAGGGAAATGCACATTAACAGCTCTCCCATGGCAAAAATATTGTTGTACTGTACTAATGTAGAGGCAGACAAAATTACTGGGAGACAAGCAGCAGCTTCTTTTTGTTTTGTTCTAGATCTTATTGCTCATAAGTTCCACTGGAAAGTTTAGATGCACCCACAATAGGTATTATTGTTGTTTAAATTCTAGGATTTGAGTTATGGATTCAAAACCGCAAGCTTAATGAGGTTAATGAAACAGAATTGGGTACACATCCGTGACTTACTTTGTTGCACACGTCAAATTCTTCAAAGGTTCAGGCTAAATTTCAAATTAATTTCTTAAGACCAAAAGTTTGTAAAGTGAGATAAGATTTGAAAAGAAATATCCTCTACACATGCGTACACGCAGACATAGCGGATCAAAAAATTAAATAGCCCATTTTTAAAAAGTACTCAAAGTTCTTAAGACTCCATCAATCACATACTGTGTGATGTAACTGTATGTTACATACTGTCTCCCTTAAGGGGACAGTATGTAACTAATTTGGCTTTTTATAAGTACATATTCTGGCAAAGTCTAATAACATCACATCAAAAACTGTTCTCATAACTTAGAATCATTAGTTCATAAATACATCGCTAGCAACATGTATGTTGCTAGTATCGCTAGTTCTGATTTCAGAAGTCAAAAGGGGACAAACTTGTCAGCCATATGCATATGTACCTATCTGTCTCCTGTAATGAGGACATGCTGTAGGTGTAGGAGGAGTAAAAAACAAGCAAAGATGGCGGTAGATCATTCTATGTGCCGTTTTCTATTGAAATGGAGGACCATCCATACTCTTTGCCGAGCGAGAAGGAAGAGAACGTAACCAAGGAAAGAAAATAAGTAATAACCGTGAGAAAACGACAGTCTATATCAACACAGCTATTATTACCAAGTGGAGATAATTCATGAGGGAATGCAGACTCAAAACTGATGTGGAGGCTTTCTGCTGTACAGGTAAATTAATCCAATATAAAGGCTCGTTTGTTCGTTTCACTCTAGTATCTGTGTGTACATGGAGGGATATTAGCGGTCCCGTTCTCTGTCTGTAGAGCAGCAGCAAGACAGACCCTCTTTACTCGTGTCTATAGTTACATTTTGAGACACCAAATTAGTGACTGCAAGTTCAGAACTGTGACTTTAGAAAAAAAACAAGCGGACTTGGCAACAGTGCCAAAAAACATTTCACACGACGACCATAGCTATTAGCAGTAGCTAATACATGGCAGACATGTTGATATTGTTACATTTATGATATTCTGTGGCTTCCGTAGTAGGTATTACGCGCTAGGTCGTTTGTAATTCATTTAGCTCACCACTAGATGGTACACCAGTGTGAAAACCTTACACAGTGGAGCTTTAAATCTCTTATTTATACAATGCTTCACGCTTGGGTCCTCCTTTACCTCAAACATGATCGATTGCAGAAAATCTCCTGAAATCACAAATCTTACTTTTAAAACCCTCTTTTCCTGTTTTTTAATCTCTTTTTAAAATGCACTATTATTTCCTTGCTTTTAATTCACTGTGATCTTGTTTAAAATACTATTGCTGTGAACCTGGTTTTTAGCTTTTGATGTTGTGTGTGTATGTTTTGAATGTTTTTAACTTGTTCTTTTTAACCTTTTCTTGTTTTAATGAACAGCACTTTGGTCACCCATGTGGTTTTTAAACTGTGCTTTAGAAATAAAGATGATTGATTGATTTACAAACTTTAATCCTAGATGCAAGAGAAAAAGCAATCCCTGTAATGACAGTAATCTCCACAGACATGACTAGCAGATTTACGGAAGCGTGTGATCTCAGTTTTTTTGCTGTTGCATGTTGCACAAAGTCTCACATTCAGACTCACACCTTGCACTATTTAATTGGAAAAAAGCCTTGACTGGCATTACAACATGTTGTTTTTTGAATGTATGCTAAAGGCAGCTGTCGGGAAAACAGAAACAAATATTTTTTGTTGACATAAAATCCTCTCAGGTGTAATACAAAGTATTCGGAAAATTAAATACATTTAACCTATAAAATAAGTTAAGATTTGAATATTTTTATTAATGATAATCTTTATAATTCATTACAAAAGTAAAGTAAAATATAAAATAAACTGAAACTATGGGTTACACAAATGGTATAAATTGACAAACAGGACAATTGACCCACAGCTGTTTTCTGCGTTTGAAATGTTGATTATTGATTGTTTCATTTAAACTTTAATAAACACATCTGCTAATTAAAATGTCAGGTAGATAACAATTTGACTACAAAAAGTTTTTTTCAGTTTTGAAACAAATGAAATGCATATTTTTTCCCTATTGAGTGCTGTGACCAGTGTTGACAATGACAAGCTGTTTTTGTCTCTTTTTAAATGTGCACATCAGCTGCTAGCTAAACATACTTTGTCCTGTGCACAAGCTTTTATTCCTGTTTCTGCCTTGAGGTGGCAAACTACCTTTGACAATGCAAACGTTGTCATCAACACAGCGTATAGTCGAGATTCATACCGCAAAATACCCAAAATGAAAGATGTATCAGCGTTATCATCTTAGAGGCATCAGATCGTAATTATAGCCCCTTTTGGCTGGTAATGCCTGTTTTTAGTTCGCCTATAAGACAAGGCAGTTTTCATTTTCTTTGGGTCCTGCTTTCTCTCTTTGAACCTCAGGCGTCCTTTAGTCAGTTCCCTGGAAGAAAACCAAACCTAACCATCAGCCCCTACTCGTCAACTATCATCAGCACCATCATCCCGGACCCCAGCGGTCTCAAAACCTGTGTATGAGACTCCTATCTATCAATAAATTATCATTATGCAGGTACACAGCTCTGTCTTTGGAGAAATTAGAACAGGGGGATATGAGGATAATTGAATTGTTGTCTATTGTCAGTGTGGAGATTACAGTGGATACAACAGATCATGCATTGTCTCCAAGAACATTTTTGTTCTAGTCGTAGTTATTGCGTACTAATCCTTGTTTTTGGTATATCAGATTGCTCGGTGGGCTGTTGCTTTGAAGAGATGAAGTGCTTGTCATGGCGCTTAGATGCTGCTGCTCTGGGGTGATTGAAGGACTGAATGCTTCCTTGACAAATAGATGGAGATAGCCGCTGCATTTCTGCAGATGGGGAGACGTTCTTGTCTCAAGGGGGGAAGAGTCATTGGAGGGGGCGAAAGATGGACTCTTTCTGTAATCCCCCAACATGTGCGCTCTTCGTCACGTGCTCACAAACACTGTACTTCTGAGAGCTGTCTATCTGGCAAGAAAACATGCTGGCATTGCACCAGACACTGCTTTACAGCGGTTGACATCCCTTTTCATGCTGAACCCAGACCCACGTTAGACCTCTCACGGGTCAGTTCCTTCATATAAGTGTGTTAGACTGCACAGTATTAGGAAAACGTACAATTGCAGCCTTGTTTTTGAGTGTGCCGGTTAAAAATAACTTCCCCTTCTTGTCTTTTTCTCTTTAGCCGTCATAATGCTCCGAGCGGTCTGTGTGCTTCAACAGCTTGCCCATTATTCTCCTGTAGGGAGAGTCTGACTGGCCAAACTATGCATGTCCTGAATGTTAGCACTTGGATCATTGCAGTTTATGATGTACTGTATTTCACGTAATCCTTTTTTATATCTTTTGTACGGCAATTACAACACATTTTCTGAAATGTGTGTAACTTTGTGGTTGCAAATCTGACTCGTGATCTAATTGTAGAATCAGATAAGAAAAAAAAAGAGATTACAATTCTCACTGGTTGGCAGTGTTTTAATGTCACTTTATAGTATTGGGTGATACGGAATCTTAGCTTTTATACCCCTTGAACCTCTCCACATTTTTACATTTCACTATGAGAAACTGCAATGCATTTTATGAAGATCTTATGTTATGGCCATACTGTGTGGAGCAGTTGGTAGCACTGTTGCTTTGCAGAAAGAAGGTCCTGGGTTCTAACCCCAGCCTGGGGTCCTTCTGCATGGAGTTGGCATGTTCTCCCTGTCCACATATGGGTTCTCTCCAGGTATTCTGGCTTCTTTCCACAGTCCAAAAATATGCACCCCTGCATGGATAGATTTTGGATGGAGGAATGAATTTTGACTGGGGCATCCTAACACATGCATCTGGTTCTTTGCGATATTGTCTGAACTGTGTTCCTTTTTGCTTGGTAGACTTGTGCTTGTTTTCTCGGTCAGATTGTTGTCAGTGTTTCTCTTTTAAGTTCTAGATACTTTTTTTGTTTCCACTCTCAGCCTCTGACACCCTAATAAGTATCATTCAGTTCATCTGTTTATCCCAGGGCTTTGAACTGGTTACAGGACAAACTCCGGAGCTCCTGCACCGCCGTCGAACCGCAAATTACAAAAGCCTCTGCAATTGATATTTAAATCTACTCTTAAGGGCCACCTCTTCTCTTTGGCTTTTGAGACAGTTTGAGGTGTTTTTTTATTTACTTCTTGTCAGTGTTGTATTTCATGTAGCTACTTTAATTGGATTGTTTATTTCTACATTTAATTATTATCTTAGAAATATATACTCTGAATTTTAATGTTAATTTTTTAATCAATTCCTTGTGTTCAGGGCCTGCTGTTTTAAAAGTGTAGGCCCATGAACTTGTGGAAAGTCAGAACTAGTTCTGTAATTCGCTGTAATACAGTAAGGCCTTACTGTATTACACTTATTACACTTTGCACGTGTGGGGCTATTTTCCAACGATTAATATTCATCTGGGTACCAATCACCATGGGCTTGAGACAGGACTTTCTACACGCTGTGTTGGTTTTAGGGTATTAAATGTCCTGGATGTCTTTTACTGCATTGATCATGTTACTTTTAATCTAATTATAAGAGGTTTCAAGCCGTGGATTTACACGGCTCTCAGTCTGACCTGTAACAGCTCGCATGTGTTTCCCACCCCAGAGTTCCTTTACTTTTTATTATTCTTTCTTATTATTATTCATGCTTTATGCTATTTTTTCCAATGCTTTTTTTCCGTAATATTCTTTATCTTAAATATTAGAGTCAAAATATTGTCTCCGTTCCCTCTTTATAAAGATGTAAATAGATCCGCATGGCTTGACATTGCGTTGGTCAGGCCTTTTTGGGTCAAAGAAAGCAGCCTCTAATTTATGTTTTGCCGCACACTGTTGTTTTATTATTGGCTTGAAGCCTTTGATGTGAAGTTCCACTAACGTGAGGTTGTTGTGTTTATAAGTCGCAAGCTTTTTAAGGTATGCAATAAGGTGTGTGGCTGTGGGAGCGGTTGTGTGTGTGTGTGTGTTTTTATATTTGGTGGGACAGACATGCCATCCTCCTAGAGGACGTGTAGTCCACAGGGAAGCCATCTCACGTGCCACTGTGCATGATGGGAGGTGACACACTTAAGACATATTAAGGATTATTTCCACTATTGACACAAAGGAACATGCACACCACCGGAATGGCTCTATAGTATTAGAGCTCCTATTTATGAACCTCTACAGTGAGGCTGTCAGTGGAAAAGCACCTCCCTTACCACCCTCCTTTTCATGACCTTGTCCTTTACATTACCAAGCTTTTTCATTGCAGCAACATCTCTATGTAATGTTAGTTTCCTCGAAGACAGCTTTCCGTTTGTGCTGTAAAGTTAGGGTTAAGATGCATTTATAGGGTATTTATAGATTGTATATATCTTTCCTGCATTATACATTATAAAATTCTGGTCTGGGGATTTTTTGTTTTTTGGTCAAAAAACAAATCTCCTTATTTTATTACTTGATAAAGCCTTCACTACAACTTCAATGTATTTTTCAGTAGGATTATGTATCTTTAACTAACACAAAGTACCCAAGTGCCCACATGTGAAGTTGTTTTATTCCTATTTTTAAATAAGAATCTAAACGGTCTGGTATATATTGTTATTTTCCAATACTTTGTAGTATTGTAAAAATTATAAGACTGAACTTTTTGTCCATTCCTGTTTACAAAGTAACTTAAACCCAGTCAAACCCAGTCAAATATATATATATATATATATATATATATATATATATATATATATATATATATATATATATATATATATATATATATATATATATATATATATATATATATAAATCCTTCCCATCAACTCTAAACAGCTTCCTTGTCCCTGCTGAAGCATTAAGCTCCTAACACCATGTCTTACTGTTGAATGGTGTGCTCGAGGTGATGTGTAGTAGAAATTTCCTGCAAAAAAGTTGCGCAAGCCTCCATCTTCAGCCATTATTTGTATTCTTGTTCTGTTTATGCAGTGCAAAGCAAAATAAACCAGTTATTGGCTAATTCTAGGATGCAAATACTGCATATTGAGAATGATAATGTGATTATTTAAAAAAGAAAAGGAAATCAGCTTATTTACCTCTGTTTCAGACCAATACTTGAACAAGCCTACAAAGTCTTTTGCAGCTTGTTTTGTTTGCCACATGAGAATGCCTGGCTCAAATAAAAATTGCCCTGTCCATTTGCTGTACATTGCATCCTGCTCTGCAAGCTCTAAAAAGCAAACCTTGTCACATTGGTTGCGAGTAAAGCTAAAAGATAGCAAGAGAGTGTTGAGTGTTGTCAACCTACAACTATGTTAAGTGCCCTATCTTTAGAAATACTAGAATGTGGGCCAAAAATGCCTGTATGGTTAGAAATTAGTTCAGGCACCAGTTTGATATTCATGCTTTAAATCTGTCGACAGTCATCATTTGTTCCCAGTATGTCACCTTCTCTGTCTTACTCTGAGGCTTATATGGGTATATTTTTGAGCTAACCTTTTAACCAATGAGAGCCTTTGTTTATTGATGATACACACTCAATAAGGCAGTTGTGATTTAACCCAGCTTAGATGCTCATTTATTGTCATAAAAGCTCAGAATAAAAAAAAAAAAACATCAACTGTGGAATAATGTAATGCTTTCCTTTAGGAGTTAAAGAAGTTTACGTTTACTTTTCATGGACCAGATGATCAGCCTTTTGAAAGGATATTAGGGATTAAGAATTGACTGTCCTATTTCGACTGTGCTGAGGTTCTTGGAAACTAAAAAAGCATGGATTAGTAAGGCCATTCTGACCGTCTCCAGCTGCAGCTTAGAAACTCAGTCAAGATCAACAGAGAATCAGTCCAGTTAAGGCATGTAAGAGCGGAGTCTCAAAACATGACAACAAACCAACGAAGAAAGGTTTAGTGTCACTGAGCAAATCAAACACTGCTGCAGTTTTTATTTTATTTTATTTTGTCGTTTCTTTTGTGTTCCTTGCTTAAGTGCATCCAAAAGCAATTCTGTGTCCTGCTGTACCTGCAAAAAGTGCTTTATCTCTTGTCTTCAGTCAACATAGGGGGCTTCCATCTTGAGTGAGTGGGTGTAACTGTTAAAAAAATTGCCAAAGGACAAACTGGACCACATGATGAACCCATAACCTATTTCCCATACAGTTCTTAGGCTTTACAACTTTAGACTTGAATCTTTAGCTGAACAGTCTGTACAGTCTGTACTCACTGGCTAATCACCATCTTTAGCTGCTGTCCTGCGGGGGAGAAAACAGAGGAACATTATGAAGCGCATCGCTTGCTCACACTGGGTCAAGATCGATATCTTTCAACAGCAGTTTTAGATGTCACATGTAGATCATAGAACCACACTGCGTGCTCCCTTGAGACTCTTTCTGAGATGTGTTCGTTATCAGCTGTCTGTATGACGCACAGTTTCTACCATATCTCAGGTTCCCATCTCATGTCAGTTTTTTTTTTAACAAAAAACATTTTGGGGACCAAAGGAAAAATACCTTTGTAGGTTATTAAGGCGCAAATTTTGCCTTCATTACAAATAACAAAGAGATGTAAAATGTTTTTACTGTCCCTGTTATGTTGGTCAGGCATAATGTAATGTAATGAAACCGGTAGTAATGACATACCCCAGTCACAGTAATACACAGGCCTTTCACTTGAGTCATATTGGCAGACACAACCCCAATACATTAACAGTCATTTGACACTGTTTTTGTTTCATATGTTTTATAATAATAATAATAATAATACGTTTTTAAAAAGTATTAATTTTTTGTCTTCCAACCTATAAAATGATAGATACTTTAGCTATATCTCTTAAAACATGTATTATATTTTCGCTTAAATATATACAATGCATCAGTTGACTCGAATAAGTGCTAAAAGAAGCAATAAACGAAATTTCATTATTTTTAGATAGAAAGAACTAAAAAATTGTTTTGTGAAAAACTAAAGGTATCTTTTTAGATGGACTATGGTAAAACGTCACACCCCATCTCTGTCTCTTGTTTTCCAATCTCTTGTTTACATTGCTGGTTGGTAAACAAGAAACCAACTGCATCCATGTAGAATTACAGCTAACAATAAATTGTTATATATATATATATATATATATATATATATATATATATATATATATATATATATATATATATATATATATATATATATTTGTCTTTTTGGCTGATTTATCGTTCTCTGCTCAGGTAGCTACAGTCTGCAGTCGGCTGCTGCTTATGGATCCCAACCAAAGTTTTAAAACTGGGTCACCCTGATCAGCGTGATAGGTGGCGTGAAATTATTTCCAAAAAGCTGTTTTTGCCTCTTTTGTAAGAGATGGAAAAGCCTTCTTTCAGCCATCTGATCAGGCTGTGTGCAGTAACATGAAGGCGAGCAGGACTTCTACTTTTCTTTCTGTTTTCTATAGCCAGAGACAGAACTCTGGCTGTTCTGGGACTTTCTCTGGCGTCTCACTAAAAGGATTTCAAACCTTAGAAACCATTAGTGTGGATAATGGGACAGGTTTGAATCGATTATTTAAAACGTTGGTGTAGCTTGAGATTTTTAGGATTTTTAATTAATTCTGTCTGTAACTCTTAAAACACTGTTGTACTTGTAGTCGTTTCAAATTTCTTCTCTCTTCTTAATTTTTTTGGTTCTTTTAACCTTCTCCCTTTTTTGATGCATTATCAGGCCCAAAAAATAATGGCAACATTTTTAAGTTCAGTTTTTTTTTCTTCAAAAAATTTAAATCTTTCCATTAGTCTGCACAAAACAGACAATTACATTAAAAATGCACTGCAACATTTTACAAAAATGTTGTTGCATATACAACAAAGACATGCTGCTGAGACCTGACTATTGAATGCCTTTGTCGGACCTCGGTGTCTGCACTCTGTTGCCAAAGGATTGTTTCCTTCCCATGTAATCCCCGTGTTTATGTGTCTGGTACGTTTGGCGTGTAGCAGGCGTTCTTTATAAATAGCCCCTCCATGGCCTGAATTGTCAATAACATGTTGTATTTTTAGTGAAGGGGGATTAGGTGTTTGGTGACCCGTGAGGATTTGGTTAGCGGGGTTTATCTGGCTTGATGTGATTTGAGATGATCAGCCTGGAATTGAACCCACATGTATCCAGACAGGTAAGATCAGCCTTTTTCCACTGCACACATGCCAGGGGAACCAGGACAGTAACAGTACACTCCACCGGTCTGCGTCTCGGTGACTTCATGAAGCGCAGCGTTTCTCGTCTTATGGCGTGTGATTTTTTTTATGTATGCACTCTTTTGGGTTTGTGACGCCTTTTGTGCGCTCTTTACACGCAGATATAAGTTACATACATTTTATGTTGGCCTTCGCGTTGTTGTTTTTTTGTTTGTTTTTTGCAAAGTTTTGCAAAGTTACAATTTGATCATGTCTCCTCATTTAGTTTTATTCCTTCATTCAAAATCCCAAATATACATTCAGGACTAAGCTATGGTATGTAATTGTGACTCATGCAGTTTATATATAAGAGGTTAAGGCGAGTTTATAGGGTAAAGCACTCTCCCAGTGCCTCCATGTCTTTCACCTGCTTTCCATCTAGATTCACTCATCACCCGTATAATAGCTTTCTGCTCATCTAAAATCACTGGCCTCACAAGGACAAAAGAAAGACCTCCCCCTTCCTGCTGAACTATACACCACCCCAAAGGCCTCCCTACTGATCAGCTACGTGATTCAGGTAGAGGTCACTTTTTTGGCTGATTAATCCCTGTTGATGGGATGTTTTAGAAATAGAAATTGCTAGAACTGGGTGCAGATGGTTGAGCAGCCTAGGCTGTCTCTGCCTATGAAGCAAGCGAAAAACTTTGTCAACAACACTTTGAGGTGAATTTCCACTTTTTTTTATCGAATGGTTATTGCAGGAGATTTAACGGGTAAATATAGTTACTTGCAAAAGAATGCACACCCCTTTTAACTTTTTCACTCAGAAATGTTAAGCTCAAAGCAGGTTCATGTGTTAGAATGGCTTAAAGTCCATGAATCTGTGGGAAGACTTAAAATTGCTGTTCAGACATTCTCCTTTCAGTCTGAACAACCTTTAGCCATGTTGCAAAAGAAAGGCCAGGTACATGTATGCTTACATAGATGATCATCTATGTAAGCAAAGCCGGTGGAGACATACACCAAAAGACCTGCAGCTGCAATGGCACTCAATGTCATGCACACTGAGGCACTTTGCATTGTCTTTGTACTGAAATGTGCTATACAAATAAATTTGCCTTGCCTTGCATGTTTTACCAAGGGTTGACTCAGGTGAGGCTGGAAACATGTTGATATCACACTTTTTAGATTTTAATTCTAAACATTTTTAGAGAACAATAGTCTTTTCCTTCTGCTTTATGTTAGTCTATCTTAGGGTGACCGAACTCCCTTTTTGCCCTAACATAACCACTTTTCACATTCTGTCTAGGGCATCTGTGGGGGATTCCTATAGATCAATGAAAATGTACAGTTTTCACAGCACCCATAGGCATATATGCTACAACTGACAGGTGTGATACGTGGACATACAACAGCCTTTTTTGCATTTGACATAATCCCAGAGCTGCTGCCTCGTGGCTGATTCTTCTCTGCTCACAGAAAGGAACAACAAGGCAACGCTGGTACGGCACTGAGGTTTACAAGATGTTAAAGCGCAAGTTTAGCTTTAACAATAAACTGCAAAAGAAACTTCCCTCATACTATCCTGGTTGGCACAAGTAGGCGGAGGAGTGCACTGTGTGCAAAGATGGTGTATGTTTTTCTGTGTATGACAAAGGTGCCGTAAATCTGGTCGCTCCCACGGACACAGAAAAACATGAAAAGGCTGTTTGAGTTGACTGTTACACCAGGAAATGTTACAATTATAAGTCTTTTTTTATGTCAACAGTGTATCGTAAAAGTGTTTCACAACTGGTGTCCTCATTTTTGGAAATCAAAGTATGAACAGTTTATCTTTTTACAGTTTTTGCTGAAGCAAGATCTTTAGCTCAGTCCTTTAAGCTGAACAGGGGCACCCTGCCAGCGGCTAACTGAGCCAACACAAACAGACACTGGAAAAATAAGCCACGGTTCAACAGGCTCCAAAAGGACAGGACCTAGCCAGGATTTAAACCACAGACCTTCGTGCCGTGATGTCTTGATGCTAATCATCACAATGCAGCCTGGTTAATCAACTTGATCACTTCTCCAGCCAAAAAAAGGACGTCTAGCTCCTTTAGCCAGGTTTTTAATTAGCTCTAATCAGGAGTGTTGGTCCCCTGAATGAATGATCGTTGAATCATAATGTTTATGGTTTGATCTCAGCACAGATGCTGTTATCTGGGGTTTTTGCTTTTTGTTAGCTATAAAATCATTAATACATACCTTGTGCCAGTTCTGTTAAGCACAATTATACATTTTAGAAAATTTTATTAAAACAGTGGTAATATTGATAATCATGATTAATATGCCCAATAAAGAGCCAGCATCGTTCTCCCTTATACCTGTCCAGTTATTTTTAATCTTTCAACAATATATCCCTGTTTAGTTCTTTACATTATTTATGGGGTCTTTACTTTTGTAAAATCCTAAGCCTTATTGTTATGATCTTCACATGGCTGGCTTTAAGTCCTCCCACAAGCGAAATCATCAGCGAGTACGTTTGCCAACCATTTTACAAGAAACATACACACAGTTGTCCGAGAATCACTCATTGCAAAGTATCCAGTTAAATTTGGAGTTTTGCTATTTGGATACAATTATACAATACGATACAATAATCTGTTGCACAGATTTCCTTCAAGTTTTGATGACCAAAGTTGCCCTTATTGTGTGTTCACTGGTCAATAGATTAAAATCCGCCCTCTTCCTTTTGTCAGACTCGATCTTATCAGGAAATGTTCTCCAGGTAGACATCACTCGGATGTTTTGTGGTGGTGATGTCTGTATTCTAGCCTCTTGTCTTGGTGTGTTCACGATCTGCGGCTGTTTGGTGTTTTGTTACAACACCTGTGTTGTAGGTAATTTTCGTTTATACCCAGTTGTATTTAAATTTGGGTTTTTGTTCTTTTTTTTTTTTCTAGCAGGTCATTTGTTATTACTTCAGTTTATTATCCTGCTCCTGTTTCGGTTCCTGTACCTGTGTTCCCTGTATTCGATAAGTCTGCGAAAATAATTTGCCATCAATATGCGTCTGCCATTGTCCTGTTGCCGCTTCGGGCCTTCGTTTCCACAAACCTTGACAAGTGTCTTTCTTTTTTCTTTTTTTTATATTGCAACTGCTACTTGCCTCGGCAGCACAACACAAAAGCTCAGCTGCTTCAGGATGTGTCATATTTCTTACAAAGCCATGGAAATAATTTTCCTGATGGTGGTCTCAGATTAGGAAGTTTGATTGAATAGAAATATTCTTGGATAACAGATTTGTTACTTGATTAAGGCCTGGTGGTTATTCGTTAACTCGGCACACAAACAATAGGAATCTCGTGGAATGTTCTTTATCTTTTGCCCTGTGAAACTGCTGTTTCTAATTTTTAGTAAGGCTGACTGTTCTGAACAACAAAAACAAAAAAAAACACTGCAAAAAACATTTTAGGAAGCTGATGGTCGCTGAGAGCTGCCACCATTTGTCACCCAACCAACCTGCGCCCTGGGGGTTGGAAAGCGGCCTTTCAGCACCTGAGGGGGAGGTGTAGCCAGTTCCCCCTGCAGTGCATAGCAGAATGCACCGCTTAGAGTGTAAAGCGGCAAATTATCCAGTCATCATCATTGGCCAAGAAATATTTGATCCCTGAAACCACGTTTCCTTCTAATTCTCCCCCACAAGGTCTTGCAACCGTGCCAATGCATCCACCGCATCATCACGCCCGAGTGGATTTGGCCGTTTGCTGTAGTTAAAGTAATTGCCTCAAACCTTGTCACCATAATCTGTTAATCTGTGGTACGCGTCATCCTGGCGATCATCGGGAGATGTGATGGTGGAAAACCTGGATAAAATGCATTGTCTGTTAAGATTTAAGACAGCTTATGGACTTTTATTTATTTGAACGGTCCTGATTGCATAGTTGTGTGTCACCAAGGCCAGCATGAATAATACTGCAGTTGTGAATCCTTATGATAAAGTCGATCTATGATTAAAGTCTGATAGGAAGCGAAAATGAAGTTTCAAAGGAATTATGATGCAGTTTGACTGCAATTCACCACTTTATCTTCTGCTTCACCAATTTCCCCGTCCCCATTTTTTTTAATAGATCCCAACTTTTGCAGGGAAAGAGAGGTACGCACGTTTCAAGCCGCATTTTGTGCATACCCAAGCTTTGTAAATGAGACCCCAGATCCATAATGTGAATTATTAACAAATGAAACAGCCAAAAAGCTATAAGGGCCCACACTAAAAGTCCCCGTCCCTCTCTGCACTGTGACAATGGCTCCGCACATTGTTAGGCAGTAAGCCTGTCAGTGTTTTGTATGAAAGTGTTGGAAAAAATAAGAGTCCAGCTGAGTCATGTGTTGACCCGAAAGCCCGGCTCCAAGCCAAGTCTCCTTCCACTCACATGCGGTACAAACCCGGTAACGAACCGAGAAAGCTTGTTTACACTACTAACGAAAGGGTTAGGATCACACAGCAGTGCGCTGTTTACAAAAAAAGGAAAAAAAACAGATACTGTCATCTCTGTCTTTGAGCAATGAGAACCGACAATATTAAGATCACATAACAGGAAGAAGGAAGGTAAGAAAACGGCATAGCTATTAACAATGTTTTTTGGGGGGAGCCCTGACTGCTGCTGTTGTGTGGAGAAGTCTGTGTGTATGTGTGTTATAAAGTGAGAGCCAGGACAGTGACGTAAACGGCAGATGGATACGTTGAACATTGTTATCGTTCTTACAGGTACTGTAACCCAATAAAGTGGACGCTAACCGGTACGCAAACACTTTCCAAACTTAGTGCGAACGATAATGCGATTTACAAAAAGTCAACATTGACTGCGTATGCTCCTTGTGTTGGTCTTCCGCTTATTTCCCTCCCTTTAAGTACCTCACTTTCTAGAGAAAGAACGTTGCCTGTCCTGTCACTTTGAAAAACCCCTGCCGTCACATAAACACAGAAACAGCTGAGTTCAGCCTCACCCTCCCAACTTGTTTTCATTCCTCTCGCCCTTCCCCCAGACTCCCCTCCTCCCTCCTCCCACTGTCTTTGTTTGCTTTGCCTCTTTGCCTCGAAGGGTTACCACCCAACAACCTGCTTTGGAGGCTCCCGATTGGTGGATTCTTGGTGATGGGGCGGGCTGAGCGTCAGACGTGTGAGGGGTTTTTACCACTGGTGAAGAGGCTCGCTCTCATCTGTCAGAAAGCGTTTAGTCTGCAGCGGAGCAGGATATGTCTCAGCCGGACCTGACTGCTGCAGCAGCAACGATCCGTAACACAACACTCTGAAGAGACGCAAAAGTGCTTTTCTATTTCCTCTGTGCTCCAAGCGTCTACCTGGAAACAAGTTCTGGGGCATCGAATACTGGCTGATCCGCTGGGCCCGTTTCCTCTGTATTTCCTCTTCTCTTTGTTTTCAACCAGCAGAATCCCCGAGAACCCGTACAGAGCACACACCATCACAGCCTCCACCTCTGTGGACAGCCTCAATGCGACATCACCAGTGGATCTGCAGTTCGTGAGCGCACCCGAGAGACAGGGGCCCCCACCGCATTCGAGCCCGTGTGCGCGAGGAGGCTAATGCCCGCCGTGGTGTGGTCAGCGCCAGAGGAGGATGAGTCCGGCCGTGGAGGCTCAGGCCCAGGAGGCCATGGAGGCAGAGCAGAAGCAGAAGCAGCAGCAGCAGAACCAGCTGCAGCATCAGCCGTGCTACATGGAGAAGGGGGTGATGCTTGAGCCCTTTGTGCACCAGGTGGGGGGACATTCCTGCGTTCTGCGCTTTGGGGAGCAGACCATCTGCAAGCCCCTCATTCCCCGGGAGCATCAGTTCTACAAGAGTCTTCCTGCTGCAATGAGGAAGTTCACCCCACAGTACAGAGGTAGTGGAAACTATTTTTCTAACCTATACGTGGTGACTGTTGTTTTTATACCCAGCACTCCTTAGTTATTTAGTCAATCTTTTGTCAACGATAATCTGGATTTTTTATTTTTTTTCTTCATACAAATACCGTACCTGTGCGTGCAGGTCCTGTATGAGAGATGCATTAATAGACTTTTGTGAAACACTTCCTGCAACTGACTGTTGTTTTTTTTTAAAAAAACCTGACAAAAAAGTACAACGTTTCCCCCACAAGAGGGTGCCATAGCTGACAGCTGCTATTATTAGCAGCCGGTTGTTTATTACACGTTTATAAATTAGGCAAGTGAAGTAAAAAAGCCTGGAGCCAGTGTTTGTTTTCTGGGCACATGGCAATCCAAAAAAAAAAAATCCATGAAGCTGCTGGTGAAGGTCACTGGAAAAGATAATGATTCAGGAGACCTTAGAAATAGCTTGGTTCACATAGTCTATAAAGTTGAATGCCCGCAGAGACATAAACTTCTCACCCCCTGGTTAGATAGGATCTCTGCATCTCCCACATATTCCAGCTCACTGACATTTTTCAACCTTTTCTATTGCAAATGAGCACCACACTGTCTGAAGAACATCAGTGTCACCATGCCTTTTCTCCACCTTTACATGAGGCACTGGGTTAACGATGAGAGGTTAGCTGTTTATGACATGAGCAAAGCTGGAAGTTGTGTAAACATACAAATAATAGAGGTTCATCGTCTAGAGATGTGGCACCTTTGAGAACCTTGTGGTTCTTTTTCTCTCATGAGAAAAGAACCTACTCTTTAGCATCTCACAGCTTGTTTTCTTCTTAATGAACTGTTTTAGAAAATAGTTTCCTTTTTAAATTGTTGCTTCGATGTTTGTATGTCATCTGAGCCCATTTTGAACTTACTGATGATAAAAACAGTCAACTTTGAGCCATCCTAATTGCTTCACTCAGTAACGGTGTCCACACTGACAATTGTTGCTGTGCTCAAGTAAATGTGTTTGCTGACTGGAAAAATGTCTGATTTTTGAGTTTTAATTAACCAATTTTTGCGACGTTTCTCTGTTTTTATCACAAAATAGGGATCCTAAAAATATATTTCCCTCTTTTTTTCTTTTTGTTTTTAAATGTAAGCCTTGTTGAAACAGATGTAGAATATATGTTAAGGTCCTTTTTTTCTCCGCCCCCCTCTCAGGTGTTGTCTCAGTGAGCTTCGAGGAGGATGAAGAGGAGAATCTTTGCCTAATCGCCTACCCCCTGTGCAGTGACCAGCCTGCAGACGTAGAGAACAAAGACTCCTCTGCAGACAAGGACAAGAGGTGAGGCAGGAGTAGCCGACACAGCCCCAGTTACATCAGTGAGCATGTTAACCAAAAAAAAAAAAAATACCATTTATTAGAGCAGTTGTCACGGAAATGTTTCAAATGCTGTTTGTTTTTCCATTCATTCGACACTCTGTGATCGTCCTTTCATTCAGCGGGCACGGGGTGCAGGACTACATGGAGCTGGAGCGGTCGAAGCAGGCTGAGGTTCTCCGCTACAGGCTGGAGCACAGTCACAGTAACGCCGTCCCACAGCTCAAACACAACCCTTGGAGCCTCAAGTGTCACCAGCAGCAGCTGCAGCGCATGAAGGAGAACGCTAAGCACCGCAACCAATACAGTATCCTTCATTGGCTGGAGGATCTGCATATGAACAGATCTGAATATTCATACGTTGCTGACACGTATACACTTACCTGGAGCCGCAGCTTGTATCTGAACCCTGCCGGTCGTAGGCTGCTATCCGTTTCTTAGCACAGCGGATATGTTACACCATCACTCCCATCGCTTACTTGACAGTACTGTGACCTGATGTTCTAGTTTTAACAATGCTATGAACCAAAACATCCAGTCTTTTCATTATAGGGCCTTATAACGAGGGTTTAGTTTTTTTTTTTTAGTAAGATATTCTGTCTTCAGCTTTGTCCACCTTGACTCAGCGACTCAGAATTCATCCTGCTAGAGAACCTGACCTGGCGTCACACGGTACCATGCGTGTTGGACCTAAAGATGGGCACACGGCAGCACGGCGACGATGCCTCTGAGGAGAAGAAGGCCATACACACCCGCAAGTGCCAGCAGAGCACGTCCGCCTCCATAGGAGTCCGCCTCGGTGGCATGCAGGTACGAATATTCTGACTGCATGAAGAGAAACATGGCAGGGGTTTGCTGTTGGATAATAAGAATACTGCTCCACAGATTTTTATTTTCCTGCCGCCAACAGGCACTAAGCTAACGTTAGCTTAAAAGTGTAAGCAACAGGTTGTCGGTCTATATTAGGCCCTCTCTGTACAGTTACATAAAATCCCAATAAAATACAGGACTGTCTCAGAAAATTAGAATATTGTGATAAAGTTTTTTTATTTTCTGTAATGCAATTAAAAAACATGAAATGTCATACATTCTGGATTCATTACAAATCAACTGAAATATCGCAAGCCTTTTATTGTTTTAATATCGCTGGTTATGGCGTACAGCTGAAGAAAACTCAAAATATCCTATCTCAAAATATTAGAATATCGTGAAAAAGTATACTAGTAGGCTATTCAACTAATCACTTGAATCGTCTAATTAACTCGAAACACTGCAGGGTTTCCTGAGCTATGAAACACACTCAGCTTGGTTCAGTAAACTAAATCACAAGTACAGTATGGTAGTGGTTAAGAGACGACATAAGATTCTCACAGTAACTGGTGTACTGACCATGGCATTACTGTCCTTGATTGGCCTGCCAATTCCCCTGACCTGAACCCCATAGAGAATTTGTGGGGTATTGTGAAGAAGAAGCTGAAAGACACCAGACCCAACAATGCAAATGAGCTAAAGGCCGCTATTGAAGCATCCTGGGCATCCATAACACCTCAGCAATGCCACAGGCTGATTGCCTCCATGCCACGCCGCATTGATGCAGTAATCTGTGCAAAAGGATTCCCAACCAAGTACTGAGTGCATTAATGGACATTTTCAAATGTTTGATTTTGTTTTGCTGTTATAATTTTTTTTTTACTTGGTCTGAGGAAATATTCTACTATTTTGAGATAGGATTTTTGAGTTTTCTTCAGCTGTACGCCATAATCAGCGATATTAAAACAATAAAAGGCTTGCGATATTTCAGTTGATTTGTAATGAATCCAGAATGTATGACATTTCATGTTTTTTAATTGCATTACAGAAAATAAAGAACTTTATCACAATATTCTAATTTTCTGAGACAGTCCTGTACAATGAAGTTCAAAGGAGTTTGTGGTGACAAAGTATGAAAAAGTTCAGGGATTATATGTTTTTGCAAGGCATTGTTCTAAGTGTAGAGGTTCTGGGAAAAAGTCCGACATTTACTTATTTGAAAATCTTTGGGTCTCTGCAGGTGTACCATTCGGACTCCGGCCAGCTGATCTTCATGAACAAATACCACGGCCGCAAACTCAACCTGCCAGGATTCAAAGAGGCTCTGTTCCAGTTCTTCCACAGCGGACGGCGCCTGCGACGGGAGCTGCTCTCCCCGGTGCTGAGCCGGCTCCGGGAGATGCAGGCTGCCCTGGAGTCCTGCGAGTCGTATCGCTTCTACTCCAGCTCTCTGCTCATCATCTACGACGGGGCGCAGCACAGGAAGCACACGCGCCGACGCGCCGACGACGGCCTCTCCGAAGACGAGGACGAGGAGGTGGAAGCCGAGCCTAAAATGGACGAGGGCGAGGACGAAGAGGAGGAGGGCGAGGGGGCGGGCGCGTTCGGCTTTCCCAACAACCCGGCGCCGTCTAGCGACCGCAGCGGGGGCTCTGGTGTTAGCCCGCCCTGCTCAGACCTCCACAGCCCTGTGGTGGATGTGAGAATGATCGACTTTGCTCACACCACCTGTAAACATTACTGCGAGGACAGCGTGGTCCACGAGGGCAAGGACAGCGGCTACATATTCGGTCTCCAGAACCTGATCAGCATCATCTCTGAGCTGGAGGACCACTGCACAGACTGACTGCTAGAATAAAGCGCAGGCCTTCGAACTGAAAGGCAGAGACTCAGACCCCTCAGGCCTGTGCAGGAACTGAGGAGAGGAGAACTTTAGCGCTGCAGCGGTTTCTCTAGCTCTTCCTGTTCTCGCCACTGGTGCTTTTTGTTGTTACCGTTGTGACTGTCAGCCGCCAGGAAGTGACACAGACTGCGAGCAACAGAGAGGAGCCACCACCTGTGTGAACGTGGAAGAGATCCGTCGTCCTGTTTTAACCCCAGTAACCAATGAGAAGTAGGGCCGGCCGTAATCTGAAAGCCATTCAAATGTCTAAAGCAGGTGTTCTCGTGTCAGATTTCCAAAGAAAGTGTCGTTTTGCACACGCAGACGTGCTCTGAAAAGGGAGAGCGTGTGTTCGGACAGAAACGGGGAGGAACAGCAGGAGTTGGATGAGGACAGAAACTGAGAAGGGGCCAGCTCAGGCCTCCCTTCTTCTTTTACATGTTCATCCTGCCACCGTTCTTTCCTCGTTCGCCTCCCGCAGCTATGTAAATCTCAGAGATGACAGAGAGATATTTATTGTATTTGTTTCATAAAATAAACTAAAAATATCCAAAAAAAAAAAGACTGAATGGAGAGAAGTACATTCCACATGATTAATGTTGCAATAATGATATTAATTAATATTGTTATTTGACACAGTCGGATACCTCTGCCTACTCTTTTTCCCATGTTGTCCACGACTTGTTGGAGGGAAATTAAAACCTTTGTGCAAGCAGCAGTGTCTCCTGGTGTCTGTTGTCGTCTTTGTAGGCAAGGAGACAAGTGATTTCCTGCTCACTCCAAGTTTAAAAAGCCACAGCAATCAAATTTTAGGCAAATCCTGGCAGTGTGGGCTTGTTAACAGGGTGTGTGGAAGCCAGAGCGAGCCTATGATGAAAGAGTCATTCATGGCTCTACAGATACCTAGGGACACCAGAAATGGGAAATGCCTCTAGCGCCTACTGCAAAAAGGGAACTAAAAGCAAATACATTTTTATTGAAATGAATGTTTGTCCTTGATTTGAACAGGCAAGTTTAAGTGATCTGCCAGTGGAATAAGACCTTAGGACTTTAAATAGGAACAGCTTATCTCCATCATCTTATTTCTAGTGCAGTATATCTATCTCATTTTAGGGGTAAAATACTCACTCTATTGGAAGATAATCTTATTTACCTGCTCAAATCAAGCAAAAATACACTCATTTCAAGAAAATGTTACTTAATGTTAGTTCTCTTTTTACAATATACTTATTAAAAAAAAGGTACATGTTCACTCATCATCATCTCATTTTAATTTTGAGCCATTAAGGACGCAGTTGATCTGATTATACAACAGCTTTAAAAAAATAAAAAATAAAAAATCAAACAACGATGTAAAATTATTGTGAATTTCTCCAATCCATTCAGGTCATGTATGATAATACAGACTGAAACATATACATGCACCTTTCACTCATATTTGCGTAAATTTCCCTCAGCGAGTTCCTGAAAAAAAAAACGGCGTGTTTGTAGCCATTAAAAAGCTTTTATCATAATTCTGGATGGCTATTGGACCGCTCATCTTATCAGAAAAGGTAGCGCTCATTTAGATGGTTTTCTTTCCTCCCACAGACCTGAATGTTAAGCATAGTCGATAAAGTTTCCGCAGGGTTGAGGTTGGGGCTCATCCCAGAAGCTTAATGTCACCTTGCTTCATCTCTAAACCAGTTTTAATGTGTGTTTGGATTATTTTCCAGGTTGGAACATCTAGCTGTGCCCAAATTTCACTTGTTTGACCCAAACCCTCCTTTGGGTAATCAAAGTAAATTTGTTAGGATGGCAAGGACCAGCCCAAGAATCAGCAAAGCCAATCATAATCTGAAAGATGCTGGAACACAAGCATCACCTTCTACGGTGGACTGAGTTTGACATCTCAACGGAAGGAAAATTGTTCCATGCTCCAAAATTACACTTTTAAGCTCGACTGAAATCTTTAGCTGCCCACATGGACAAACCAAATAGAACTGGAGAAATGTTTGATGGCAAGATGAGCAAAATAGATCAAGCAGTTTGGCAACAATGGAAAGCTGGGGGATGGAAGGAGTCAAGGTGGGGGGTCTACCAGCTGTCAGGCATGATGGTGGCACCATCATGCTGTGGGTAGGTTTCACTGCCAGAGGTACTGGCGTATCAGACACAGAGGGAACGAAAGGTAACGAAGAATTGGGCACAGCTCGGTGTTCCAACATGAGACTGATCCTGATCCCAAAACTCACACCAAAACTTCTAAAACGGCCCTAACCTTAATTCCACTGAAGATTTGCAGATTATGGTTAAAAGCCAGATTCATGTCAGGAAACAAACCAGTTTAAATGACTCATTCCAGTTTTAACAAGGCAAGGAAACACATGTTCAACAAGAATTAGGCCAGCAACTATTTCTAAATAGTGTTGTTTCTCTGCAACTTTCAAAAGAACATTATGTTAGTTTATATTTTATTTTCTCCGTTATTTTCACGGGCAAATCATACTGAGACTCAATTAGGGGGTAAGTATGTTTTTGTCAAATCCACAATAAATGCTAAACATGTGCATCTATTTTCTTAGAAACCATTCATCATTAAATTTGAAGGTTTTTAAGAAAAATGTTCATTCCACCCCAAACAACAGTCCAGGTTTCATATGTGTTGTTGAAAGGCAGAAATTGGTATAGCTTTAATGCTCATGTTGAACATATTTCCATTATTGACCAACATTTAAAATGTGACGCACACACGCCAGCCCTGACAAATAATGTGTAATTCTTTCTATAATTATGCGCAGGAGTGCTGCTAAAATCAAAAATTTTCCTCAGTATATGTTTCAGGCTTTTATTCCCTCAGTCAAGAAGAATTTTTATTGCAGAGAGAAATTGTGGATTGTTCCAACAGAAGGCCGTTGACGACGTTGCCCTCCGGGCTGCCTCAGCCTGCCTCAGCCAGTCGCGGTCATCTCCAACCGGTCTGAGGCAGACGGCGTGAAGGCGACTCATCTGCTCTCAGAGTCACAGGCGCATCACTTGTCTGTGTGAAAAATAAATAAAGCTCATATGTAGACGAGGGCTTGTGTCAACAGAGTGCAGAGGCCATTAGCGCGCTCTGAAACGGCCTACGCTGCTGGTACAGAGTCTCAAAGATCAACTCACCCTGAGCTTCTTACAGATTTAACGCAAACTGTTAACTTTACCCTTTGAAATTATTACAAAATTACAAAGAGTGATGACCTTGATCCCTTTACCTTACATGTGTTGGGTTTTAGATGTTTGGGCCACATGTGATATGACTTGTAACATATTGAATGACTGTAACCAGTATTTTTCTAATTTATTGCCACTATAGGTAAAAATTAGTAAAAAAATAAAATAAGTCAATTATTATGTCTTATTGTAGCATTAGGTTGCCTTGAAGAATCTAAAAAAAAAAGACCTTTAATTAGATGCTATTTATTCAATGGGAAACAAAATGCCAAGATAAGAAGTAATTATTCTTACTGAAATCACAGTGATTCATCTGGCAACTCCTTTAAAATAAAGCTGTTTTTAATACATGCTTTACTCTTTAAGTTAATTTAAGGTCTCGGAACATTTCATTTGTTACTAGATGGAAAACATGTCCCGACACAGAGGCCCAGGTCTCTTAGCCACTCTTCAAAATGAGACAGACAGGAGATTGGGCCCTTCAAGTAGGGCAAATCTGGTTTGCTCTTCCTGAATTTGAAAATGGCTGAAAGAAAATAAGTACTCACCTAAACTGGTTGGTATTTACAGTAAGCGCATCTTCATCTTCAGCACGAGATTAAAATACTGCAACAAAAACCTGTCTGAAAAACATTAAAACATCTATAGCAGGGGTTCCAATAAACCAGGGAGGGGGGAAAGTATTATTGGGTGCAAAGACTTAATTAAGTGTCTGCAATACGGCTCCTCCACATGGCCCAGGTATCTTTAGCGAGACCCTGATGTTCACTCTGCTCTGTTCTTTATACAGGAAACTCACTCTGTACATAAAACTGAAAATGATGACAGTAAAAAGCAAAGAGGGTGTTTATGTGTGAATGGACAAATAATAACACATTCTAAAGCAATTTGTAGAATCTGAGGATAAAAGGTGCTGAAAAGAGTGACATATTTATTTATTTATTTATTTATAGTTTGCGTTCTCTTATTATCCAGTCAGATAACTGTAACGGGCTCATTGGCGAGCCATGGCAGGTTTGCTGAACCGGTAATCCCATTGGCCATAGTGGGTCAAACCCTTTGTGAGTGAGACGACAGACACCGTGATCTCTGAGAGTCTAGGTCAGGGCAGCAGTGGTAGAGCACATACTGTACTTGTACGGATATCGTGTTTCATTTACTTATTTAGTTATTTATTTGAAACCCATGAAAGGCTTAAGAACGAGATTATAGGAAACTTAACTAAAGTGGCAAAGGAAAAAATATTTATTAAAGCCTACGCAAACATGCAGTTTAAGTAGAAAGCAGCTTGACAAAGTGTTCAAACGCCTTCAACATTTCCATAGTTTTTCACATCAAAACTAAAACACAAAGTAGTGCATGGATTTCAATGTTTTTTGTTGAAAATTAAAATTGGAAGAGTTATTCTGGCTCCTTTTACTACCAAACAAAATCTAGTGCAACCACTTTCTTTCAGGAGTCTGTTCATTGGTCTTCTCGAGGCTGCTTATTCTGTAATATTCTTCAAGGAAAGATCTGGGCCTACTCAGAGCAGTTGTATTAACCCTGAGGTTAAATCATCTACAGCTAATTTGGGGACTCTGGACGTTTGGTTGCACAGGATTTTATTCAGGATAAACAAGGAACTGAACGCAAACTCCCACCACATTTTTTTAGCCTCATATTTGTGCGGAAAAAAAAAAAAAAAGCTTGCATCGGTTCACTTCCATTTCACAGTTATGCTTTGTGTCGGTATATCACGTGAAATCTCAAATAATGGATACTTTGCAAAGCGCTGGATCCACTTCTGAAGCGTGGGTGATGTTTAAAGGCTGCGCTCTGGCACGGGGATGAGAGAACAATGGAGGACAGGACGGCGAGATAGCTGGATAAGCCTCTCCACTCTCTGCTGGTAAGAAGTGGGGGAGGGGGACGGTGTTACCAGCGTTACATAATAGCCTTAGGGTCAGTGGGCTGCTCTCAGCCATCCGAATGATCCCATTCTGTCACCGCTCCGTGTGCTGTGTCTGTCCAGCTCTGGGTGCAGCATATTTTACAGTTTCATCGCTACCAGAGAACGCTCACCTCTTGAATTGTTCCGTATCGCATGTGAGCCTGTGCACCATTATCGTCCGTCGCCTCGTGGAGGTTGCCGCCACACGTGGAGCTCTTGCATAACAGCGCGTAAAGTCGCTATGGCAACAGGAGCCGAGTTAAAAAGAGTGTCGAGTTTTCGGGTCCCCGTTGTCACATCCTCGTTCGTCAAACTAGAGCAACACTTTCTGTCGCCGTCTTCATTCATTAAATCCACTCCAGGTCTGGAAACGAGTAACCAGAGCAGGTGGTGCATTGCCACATAAAGGCGTTTTGACACACATTTCTATTACGAGTGTAAAAGGCCTTACAATCAAAATGTTGTGCAAGCCCGTATCTGAAGCTTGCTCTATCAAGACAGCATAGGGAATTGAATAACTTCTCTAAATTCATCCAGTCTAAGGCAATACACCACAGTCCAGAAGCTCCTCTTAGCTGTGCCCTATTTGCAATATTTATCCTTGACGTTTACACTAATGAATATATGACACAGCACACGATGTTAGGGAAAACGCGGATGTTTTTATTTATATTCTTATGTTTGCTTTTTTTTAATGACTTTGAACAAGTGGTTGTGTCTCTTCTGTGTATTAAGTCTTTAGATAATTTTCTCAATCGGTGTCCATTTACATGAAATCTTGTTGAATACGCAAACAAACCATACGATAACTCAGTCACACACCCTTTATGTTTTGTCTTTAAGATTCCATTTTAGTTTTCCATGTGGTCCTCAGCATGATCAGTATCTCCAGGGATTGCTCTGCTGTTGCCCATTACAGAATTTACTGAATGCACATCTCTTCAGAGACCTAGGAAGACAAAGTTGGGCCTGAATGCACGCTTTCCACAAAGTTTACTTTTCCTTAAAAAAAAAAAAATCTAAAATGTATCTGTCCTGCATTTCTATCCCAACAACTTAGATAAATTAAATGGCTTCTGCATTTAAAATGTACAATAAGCATTTATTTTTTGTTCAAGACATTTATTGAGGTATGTTCATTTATGAAAAGTATATCTGTTTAGATTAATCTGTTAATGGAAAAAATAATCTATAGATTAATCGATTACTAAAATAATCAATAGCTGCAGCCCTATTGGACAGTAAGGCCTGGCATCACCTTTTTAACACTGTAATATGTACTAAAGCTGGATGCCACCCATTTCTTGGACATATTAAAACGTCTGCTGGACATGTTCATCACTGCTACAGCATTTACACCATTGTTTTTTTTTTAAATGAATCATTTAACATTTATTTATACAGGTATTCTCATTTGTATCCAAGATCTCATTTTCAAGAGAGACCTGTTTGATGAAACAAAATGTGATTCAAATATAGCAGTTTTGACACATGAACATTGCTGAATGTGTGGCTACAACATGCTGTCATTGTGCAACACTTTGAATGGTCTTGTTAGTCAGAAGTGCTTCATAAATAAACTTGCCTTGCCTTGTCCTGATGAAGACCCGCTCACCTCTGTATGCCAGATGTGTTTGGGCCTCACTGTTTAATAAATGGTCAAATGGTGCAATCTGTTGCTTGTTTTTGCATACTTGAGGATAGATTTACATAATTTTAGAAACTGGTAAACCCAGATCATTTGTATTTTTGTCCAACCAAATTAAACACTACATGTAAAAGAGGACACACTTTTTTTAACCCCCCCCCCCCCCCCTAAAAAATCACTTTACACACATACAGACTGAAGTGTTGGATTTGCAGCTTCTTAAGTCAGAGTTTTCTCGGCAGCCGCGGCTATTGATGGCAGGCATAAACAATTTCTAAGATCTTCTGCTGGTTTATGTCTCATTTAACCCATGTCTAAGATAGTACTATATAACCTTAATTTGTTAACATGTATCTTTCGTGTTTGGACGTAAGTAATGGTGAGAAATACATTATATCAGCTTGTATTGCTACTCTTGGTTAGCATTTGCATAAACTATAAGACCTCTACTGGAATGTTCGTTGGACAGATGAGAGATGTGTGGCCATAATGAACTGTGTGAAACACAGAATGTTAGCATGGATACCTCATTGCACTTGTAAAGCATGGTGGTGGAGGCATTACGATTTGGGCTTGTCTTGCTACCAATGCCCCCGGGCACCTTGCAGTCACAGAGCTGATTATTCGCTCCTCTGTTTAGTAAAACATGAAACTTTTGGCCCAAACTGACTCAGGTAAGGAATAATACCATGTATTAAAAGGGAATGGGTCAGAGATCACATAAAACAATACGAGAGACTGATAGTTACATAGAGGACACCAGGCTATCGGCTAAGCATGGTTTTACAGGCAAGGGATCGTGGAGCATATTTTGCATTTCTTACATTTCAGTCATTTCAGCCTCATTGTTGAATAAATGGTGAAATGGTGGAATTTGTTTTGTTTTTTCTATACTTGAGGATACATTTACATAATTTTAGAATATGGTAAACCCAGATCATTTGTATTTTGTCAGACCAGATGAAACTCTAGACGTAAAAGAGGACACACTTTTTTTTTTTACCAGGAATGCACGCCTATTGTACCTTAAATAATTTCTTTCAATCTACTTAGATGTTTTTACAGCCACAAATTCATAATATCTACAATTTGTTATCGAACATAAATTCAAAAAATGTCCTCCTTTGTGTGTTTTTCCTTCTTCAGCCACAAATACTGAGCCCGGTTCTGCCGGAGGTTTTCCTTCCCGTTAATGGGGAGTTTTTCTTCCCACTGTCGCTTCATGCTTACTCAGTATGAGGGATTGCAGCAAAGCCATGTACAATGCAGACGACTCTCCCTGTAGCTCTACGGTTCCCCAGGAGTGAATGCTGCTTGTCGGGACTTTGATGCAATCAACTGGTTTCCTTATATAGGACATTTTTGACCAACCTGTATAATCTGACCCAATCTGTATAATATGATTGAACTTGACTTTGTAAAGTGCCTTGAGATGACATGTTTCATGATTTGGCGCTATATAAATAAATTGAATTGAATTGAATTGAATTGAAATAGGTAGATCCTGTCTAACCTTTTTATAAGAGCCTGAAATTCAATAAACAACAAGCAAAATAAGTGTCGATTAATTCTGCTTTCCAAAGAAGGTAATTTCACTCAACCCAAATTCATTAACATTGTCATAATGACTGTTGATTCATATTCTGGAAAATTAAACCCGATACACGATTATGATTATCAAAAACCGAACAATGAAATTACCTTAAAAATTAGATATGATCTACTGGGATTAAATACAATATATCCAGCATGATGTAATTAACCATCCCATGTAATCAAACCAACTGTTTGTGGGAGCGTGACATGTCAGCACAGGGCATGGAGCCTAAATCTGATTATAAACTCACAGAAAAAATCCAGAAATGAACAGTACAAGCAGGAGAGGAAGGCAAACCGAAGCCAAGATGTAATTAGGTTGTTACATAACTGTGGCAGAGAGGCTGTCCGCCGGGCATCCAGGCACAGAGCCGGCCTCGGGCTCCTGGTGTCTCTACTGTGTGTTGGTCCGCCCTGTCAAACCTATTTACACTGACTTCCTATTTGCTGTAATGAGCCATCACGGGCATGAATTAACTCCAAACAAACTCTTCATGTAGGGTCACCCATGAAGGTTGGATAAAAGAAGACAGTCTGCTCTCGCGGATCGGGTTTTGAGTGTCAGCGTGCCGTTTTTATTTGCAGCGCCAGGTTTTAAATGGATTAACCGAGGATTACAGGGAATTCAAAGGCGGGTGGATAAATGATATTAACACACAAAAGCAATGGGGGAAAAACACTGTAGTCATTAGTGTCTGCCAAGATAAGTGCACCCACAGCCTGACAGGGTTTCACAGCTAGACGTGATGTTCTTATGGGAAACCAATTCATTATAATTCATCATTCCTGTTCCAAATAATCTCGGATTCTCTTTGCCCTCCGACATTTCTCCTTATGGCCAGGATTCTCTTGGATCTTCTTTTAGTCTGATCAGTCTCCTTTAAACCACTCCCAGCTCCTGTCAGGCTATTCTTTTTGTTGTCCATCCATTCTCTGCTGAGAACCCTGCCCGGATGCCCTCAGACACTCAGAGTGAACTGCGCTGTTTACGTTCACTCATTCCTATAAATAAATAGGACTAAATATGACTCATCTGGAAGAAAAGCAAACTTGGCTATGTGCCGGCATCATCGTCGTCATCGCAGCACATCTTCCTCACAAATTACCCCCCCCCCTCGCCACCCCCCCAGGGCCGCTGCACTTCTGTGTCACTCTGCACTACATCACTATTTATGTGTCTGTTGATGTGTGGGTGAGAATCAGTGAGTTAGGCATGAGCCGATGTGATGTATTTTATGACGGCATTATTTGTATGAGTGAGCAGGCGAGGTAAATTAACACTTTGAATGTCCCACGTCTTGAATTCTTTCCACAAATGAAACAAATATATAAATTGTGGACGTTAGATATGCAAATGAATGCATTGTCTGGCCTAAATGCACTGCACCTTGCAGTAATGGTTTACCGTGCCTTGTAAGAGTGTTGATTACTTTCAACAACATATTGTGAAATGGAAGTAGAATGATGCATGGTTTTATTATTTGGTTTGTCCAAACAATAAATGTATAAAGTGTTGTGTGCACATGTGTTCGGATGCCTAGGTTGATGTTTTTGTTGAAGAACCTTTCTTTGCAGCCGCAGCTCCAAGTCTTTTGGGGATATGTAAAATATGTCTGTACCCGTTTTTCCACATCCTGAGACTCATTTCACTGTTTCTTGCAAAATAGTTTAAGGTCAGTCAGACTAGATGAAGAAAATCAATTTTCCAGACTTATCACAGATTCTTAATTGGGTCAGGACTTTGACTAGACCCTTCTAGCACATACATTTGCTTTTGATCTAAACCAGGGGTGTCAAACTCATTTTGGTTGAGGGGCCGCATACAGCTTAATCTCAACTCAAGAGGGCCACACGAGTAAACTCATTGCAATATTAAATAGAACTAATAAATGTGGACTTTTTTATATTAAATGAATTTCACTTTTACACAATATATTATGTATAACCTCAGCGTTTTTAAGAAAAGTATGTGCAATTTCAACAATACTTTTACTCAGTTAAACATTTACTTGTGCATTATGCATAAGAACTGATCAAAGTGATTGTACAATGTTGAAAAACATTTATTCACATTTTTGGAACTTATAAACACTGTCCTACATGACAAAATACATCAAACAGATAAAAATTAAGAAATGATTTAAATTTTTCCACACCTAAAGCTTAATCTGCTAATTAAAACACAGCGCCCCTCGTGGACAATATAAGAACTGCATATTTTCAATTAAACGAAGTACATGTTTTTTTTCAATAATTGTTTGACACCCCTGATCTAAACCATTATGTTGTATCTGGCTGTAAGTTTATGGTTCCTGTCCTGTTAGATGGGGAACCTGTGTCCAAGTGAAGGTTGCACCAGATTTTTTTAGGAGGACCAGAGTAGAAGGAGCAGAATACAAATGTATACTACACTTGTCATTTTTGTTTGTAAAGACAATTCATTTAGAAAACAAAATTGATAACCACGTCTCCTTTGTCCATCTACTACCAAAATATGTGCTATTTTATGTTGGTCTGTTACAGTAAATCATGATAAACTGCATTAAAAGCTTGTGGTTGTAATGTGACAAACTGTAAAAAGGTTCAAAAGGCAAAAAAAAAAAAAGAAAAAGAAAAAGAAAAGGCTTTGCCAAATGCTCTGAGAAAATACATGGACTGTAAAGGAAATGTTATCACTACATATCTATGAATGGGTTCAAAGTTGACTGCTGACAGATAATAACTATGTTCAGATGGCTGTTTAAAAATAGGATCAGAAATCAACCAAGATTTGAATCCATCCAAGTCAAATTCAATTAATAATTGTTCTGACGTTTGACAAAACAGCCACTTAGAAGTTAGATTTCACAGATTATCCAAATTCTTGCTCTATCAAACTTAATCATCATCAGCTTCCCGGATGGCAAAGACTTTAGGGTCCAAATTTGTCTCACGTGTCGGTTTTATTATACCTGGTGTTAGGCCTTGAATGGTGGAGTGGCTGCAGGATAAGAGTTTTCAATCCATCTGACATGTTCTCCGTGTTCCACGTCAGAGCTACAACCACTGATCAATGCCATACCTGAGTTATGAACGCTAATAGCAGCTCAGCTTAGTTTCTGCTCACTTCATTTCCCTTTATCATAGAAAAGCATGAGTTATTTGAAGGGCAGTGAGGACCAAGGCTCTGGCATGCACAGTGACCCACATTGTTTGTTGTTAGTTGTGTTAGTCTCTAGGTGACTATGCCTGGGTACAACTTCCACAGCTTGTTCGTTTTTGAATACCCTAGCCCAAGGTTCAGTATGTGCCCTTATCTTGTTGGTGTACTTGGTCCTTCTAAGGGCAAAAGGTGTTTTGTATTTGTTATTCATCGCTTGCGGCTCCATGTATTACATAAAGCAAAGACTAAGGACGCAGAGAACGTCTGATGCAAGGCCACGCAGGTCCACCTGCACTGCAGGGAGGAAACAGGCCGATATGAAGCCACATCACCTTTACTTCTTTATCTGGTTTCCCCAATAATTACTTATTGAAATTATTGAAGCATTGCTTTATTCCTAATTTACTGTCCAATTCATTGAGAAACAAAGTGGATTTTGTGTTTAATTCAGAGTCAAACAGAATTCCCTCGCAGCTAATAGTTGAGGCTGTTCATGGAGTCTGGGCCACAGAGTAGCACACTATTTACATCACCATGAAAAGCAGAGACTGGAGGGGTTCTCTGTGGTGTTTGCTTGTCCTCACCTCTGTGTTAGCTCACAGCTCTTTGGTCATTATGTAACCACCCGAACAAATATCTCTCTTTTTAAATCAAGATTAGCGGCCTTCAGACCACTCTTCGCCTCGTGTGTGTGTTTGTGTGTGTGTGTGTGTGTGTGTGTGTGTGTGTGTGTGTGTGTGTGTGTGTGTGTGTGTGTGTGTGTGTGTGTGTGTGTGTGTGTGTGTGTGTGTGTGTGTGTGTGTGTGTGTGTGTGTGTTTGCTCTGTTGTATTATTATGGTCTGGGCCATGAGCATTGCATACCACCGGCACTAAGTTAATATCCTTTTAAACACAGCAATCATGAATTAACACAGATATTAGAGTGAATAAATTACGTCTTAGTGTCCCACTTAATCTTCTGAATTATTCATTTAGATTTGAAACATGAATTTTACAAAGGCAACGCGTAAGAAAACAAATAAATATATGTGAATGACTGAGATGACAATCTTGACACACACCCTTAAGGCAACTGCGACCTCTAGTGGTAAGAGGTGATATTACTACCGAAAGCAACCTGCACTTCTGAAATGTCTCTGAAAGCTTTTTCCTTCCATCTCAAAGTTTAAAACTGACCTGTTTTTTTGTTTGTTTTATATATATATATATATATATATATATATATATATATATATAGAGAGAGAGAGAGAGAGAGAGAGAGAGAGAGAGAGAGAGAGAGATATAGATAGATATAGATATAGATATAGATATGTACATTAATGGACACTTTCTCAATGATTCAACTCACTGAGAAAATCCGTGGACACTATTCCTGTGATCCAACTGGTTTATCTTCAATAAAGAGAAAAAAATAGAGCTTATACCATTGTCTAAAGGTCAAATAAAAAAAAGTAATACTTGTATTTAGGCCCCATGTGAGGTATAACCAAACTTTGTGAGTGCTTGGGTCCCATATCTTGCCCGTGGGAACCAGGAGAAAATGAATTTACTCAAAACATGTTGACAAATGCAACAGATGCCGTCATATTAGGGGAAACCTTTATAGTTTGAAAGTTATATTTGAAAGGGTAATGTCCTAATTTCTTCTGGATACATAACCACCTGACGTTTAATCTAAAAAGCAAATAAAAAAAGGAAGACAGGGAAAGGAAAGGGAACCTTAAAAGTATCAACGTTTACCAAGCTGATTCATTCAATTCACATCTCATTTAAACACACAATACTGAGTTAAATACCCAAATTAAAATGTTCAGTTAGGATTAGTTATCAAAAAGAAGCTAATTTTATTCAAATATGATTGAGTGTTACATATACCAACTTTTATGACTGATTAAACTGTAAATAATTTTCATACCTGATATTTAATTCCCCGTAATTGTTTATTTTGTGTTTTTTTAGTTTAGCTGAACCATGAAGCGTGGGCACGCAAACCAACATTAGCAACCTTTCACAATGTGAAAGGGTGCGAACCAGGGTTGTATCATCAGCAAACATGATTGGAGAAAGAATACTGGAGACATTAGATAAATCGTTTATGTAAATCAGAAACAACAATGGCCCAAGAATGAGGCCTTGAGGAACTCCACAAAGTATCTCAGCTCTGCTGGAATTGAAACTCTTAAAGCTTACTCTTCCTGTTCTCGGTGAAGGTGGAGTCTTTTCTTTCTGCCCTGCTTCTGCTTTCTGTCAATCTTTTAGGAGCCTCTCTTTGCACATCTTCCAAATTGTAAATTATGGATCTGGTCAGATAGTCCCTCAACGCAATTGAACACATTTTTTTCAACAAGGAGCCTGGGCAAAGGAGAGCCCTTGTGCCGCAACAGGACATTTGCAGTTGGAAAACACGATGGACTCCTGGTATACGTGGAGGATTGGGTGTCTTAGGTCGAGCATGTTGAAGAAGCGTACATAATTGGATTTATGATAACAGGATTTCTGCTTTTTGGAGCTGGTGGTTAGCTGGTGTATCGAGAAATTCAGAAACCATAAGCAGCGTTTTTTGGCCATTGCAAAGGCCGTCCGTACTGTGTGAGGGGATATGCTGTGCTATAGCAACACTCAGACTCAGATGCTGTGTGAGCAGAAAATGGCAAACGGGTTGCAATACTTTTACAGAATCGCAGGCCAGTCGCGGTTCTTGAACTAGCGGGAGGGACTAGATCTTAGAGAAGTTGCCAGAATTGACCACAAATTTGGCTGTTTGGATTCGCCATTGAGATGTACCGGTGAGACTAAATATCTTCCAGTTTACCAGCCAGCCTGGTAACATGGAAGTTCATTACTTTGTTGAGCGGTTCTGCAGCACATACTGTGATGTAACTCTTCCACATGACACATCCTTTAAAAATATATTTTTCATAAATTGTTATATTATTTACTTGAAATTGTTGAAAGAACATGCATTATGCGTTTTGTGAACTCTGATGTCACAATAATAATAAATGATAAATAAATCAAGATGAGATATTTGAATATTGCTCACTGCACATATGCCTACATATAGTTGTGTAAGTTAGTAAATAGTAAATTACATCACAGAAATCCCCTTGATTATGTCTGATGTTTTTGACCAGAGGACACCACGGGTTGGCGGGGGGGGGGGGTCTTTGAGGTAAAGTGCCCAGGGCCACCACATTGTCTTAATACGGGCCTGCCCCGTTAAATTTTTGTAGTTTCCGGAGCATAGATATGGAGGACCAAGTCTTCCATATCTAAAAATAAATACAGAAATAAATAAACGCTCAATAAATAAATAAGCATACAATTAATTGCCACCAAATTAATAAATGTAGGTAGAAATTAAATTATACAGTGAGACATAAATGTATACATCTCTTTTAATTAGCTTATTTATTTATTTGCCTTTGTAATAATTACCTTATTTATTTATTGTGCGTTATAATCTTCAACTTTATTTATTAATTACTTATATTTTTTAAGTATTTATTTATGTGCATGTTATAATATTTTTGTCTGTTTTATTCTTCCTTTGTATTTTTTTACCCTATATATTTCTGTGATGCTATTTATTTCTGCCTGTCCTTTTTACATTTCTGCCTGTCCTTTTTACATTTCTGTATGCATTTCTGCCTCATTATGCAAATGAGGAGGGGCTGTGTCTTAAGGGCTCAACTTCTTCCCATTGGTTGGTTAGCATTTTACTGCATCGGTCAAATCTACATGGCTTTTCCCCGCACTAAAGCATTGTTAAGTAATGTCAAACTCAGTAGACAGACGTTCAGTGTCCAACCTCTTAAGGAAAGCTGCTAATAGACTGGAAGAATTAGAACGCTGTACATTTGGGATCTGAATGTTTTTTTATGGTTTCAGATTCGGCTTTTCCAGATCAATAACTCATCGGCAGATGATTTCTTCTACAAAACAGACACCTCTCCGCAACCACAGCAAGGCAGACACTGAGCTACAACCGTAGTTTCCTCAAAACGAGTCTCCCATCGCGCTGGGTGAATTACATTGGACCCTATGCAGAGCTCGCTTGATAAGAAAATACTGTAGTTGATTATAAAAGGCACAATATGAATTATCAGATTCACATCCAGGCAATAAAAAGCACTACAGATTATCATTATTCTATCCATGTTGGTCTAATTTGTGAAGGAGGCGGAGTTTCATCAAGCCGATCCAACATTTCCCCCTCAGCTGCAACACTTGGGGTTCACGCTGCGTCTTTAAGCATGATCCAGCACCGCAGTGAAGTTGAATGTTGGACATTCAAGCTCCGCAGAGTCAGCGGGATCTAGCTCATGGTTAATCCGATTGAGGGACTCCGATTTCGGCCAGCGTCTCTCAGCTGCTCCCTCCTCCCACACGCGGTGGTGCAGTTAGAGACTGTCAAAAAACTTTTGAACCAAGCTCTCTTGAGAAATAAAAACCAATAAATGTATTATCTTGTGACCAGCTAAGATAAACTAATATAAATTGATGTCAATAGGTAAAATCTGTAAGGCACATTTGTTTTTATTCATTTTTAAGCTATTTTTAATTTTCAAGACAAAAATTGGGACTTTTCCTTACAGATGTTTTTTAGTGGCTTGATTTTATATTAGTTTTGTCATAGGTGGTCACAAGATACGGAATTTATTGACTTTTGTTTCTCAAGAGTGCTTGGTTCAAATGTTTTTTGACGGTCCCTAAATGCACCACCGCGTGTGGGAGGAGGGAGCATCTGAGAGACGCTGGCCGAAATCGGAGCCCCTCAACCGGATCAACCATGAGCTAGATCCTGTTGACTCCGTGGAGTCAACGGGACTTTTATAATCAACTACAGTGTTTTCTTATCAAGCGAGCTCTGCATAGGGTCCAATGTAATTCACCCAGCGCGATGGGAGACTCGTTTTGAGGAAACTATGGTTGTAGCTCACTGTCTGCCTTGCTGTGGTTGCAGAGAGGTGTCTGTTTTGTAGAATAAATCATCCGCCGATGAGTTACTGATCTGGAAAAACCGAATCTGAAACCACAGAAAAAACATTCAGATCCCAAATGTACAGCGTTCTAATTCTTCCAGTCTATTAGCAGCTTTCCTTAAGAGGTTGGACACTGAACGTCTGTCTACTGAGTTTGACATTACTTAACAATGCTTTAGTGCGGGGAAAAGCCATGTAGATTTGACCGATGCAGTAAAATGCTAACCAACCAATGGGAAGAAGTTGAGCCCTTAAGACACAGCCCCTCCTCATTTGCATAATGAGGCAGAAATGCATACAGAAATGTAAAAAGGACAGGCAGAAATGTAAAAAGGACAGGCAGAAATAAATAGCATCACAGAAATATATAGGGTAAAAAAATACAAAGGAAGAATAAAACAGACAAAAATATTATAACATGCACATAAATAAATACTTAAAAAATATAAGTAATTAATAAATAAAGTTGAAGATTATAACGCACAATAAATAAATAAGGTAATTATTACAAAGGCAAATAAATAAATAAGCTAATTAAAAGAGATATATACATTTATGTCTCACTGTATAATTTAATTTCTACCTACATTTATTAATTTGGTGGCAATTAATTGTATGCTTATTTATTTATTGAGCATTTATTTATTTCTGTATTTATTTTTAGATATGGAAGACTTGGTCCTCCATACATAGACAGGTATTGAAAACAAATCACAGATCAGCACAACCCCTGTAAGTGACAGTGAAATGATTTATTTCTTGGAAAAATGTATGTTTATTTCAGATTATGTATTTTAAGTTGTTTAGTTCAAATTTTGAGGTTTATGTAAAATTATTGTATTTTATTTCTTTTGAAACCATTTGTTGAAAGTTATCGCGAGATTTGCATGAGAGAAGGAGCAGAAATCTGGGAAAGAGTAGCAGTCTCGTAGTTCCTGTAGCTGTAAAGGTATTTGTATTTATGTTTGTAATATTTTGTAAATTTATTGGTTATGGTGTTTTAATTACTTAATATTTAATTTAGAGTGGACAAAGAAGAATTAATCTATTTAAGACCTCCGAAGTGGCAGGCGGTCACGAGGTAACTTTGTTACAGTATGTGTCACCTGACTGTCTGTAAATGTATCCATTTCTAAAGCTTGTCTTTATTTTGTAGTTTTCACGGCATTTATTAAAGAGCCCGTTTTGAAGGAAGCCGTGCCAGTGTTGTCACTTTGGAGCAACAGTGAAAACTCCTCCAGCCAGCGCCGGTTACAAACCGTTAAGACGACAGCAGCCGCAGTGAGTGACAGTGTAACTCGCCCAGCCAACGCCGGTTAGGACCGTTAAAGAGGACTGCCGCTGCAGTGAGTGACGGTGCCGTGGTGTAACACAAGAGGGCGCCATTTGTCAAGCTCACCGTTTTCAAGAAACCAAGCGCAGCAGCAACGTACATCAGAAGTTCGGTGGAAATGAATTAAGGACAGTGTTAAAAGTAGAATAAGAGTGGATTAGGTGAAGTTTAAAGCCACATAAGTTTCTACAACACATTTGTCAAAAGGTTACTTATTCTCTACTGAACTTCAAAGTGATGTGTTGTTGTTAAGGAAAGAGTGCTGTGTATGTATCTTGAGGTCAAACTAAGTGGGAAGTTAACAAATTTCTTTAAGTTGAAATACATCTGTATTAAGAGTGAATCTCATTACAGCTACAGTATAAAGTAATATTCAAGTCACATAAGTTAGAAATTTGAAGGAGTATTTTGCAATTTAAAAAGAGCATTTAGTGACGTTTAACCAGACTTATAAAATGACTGACAAAGATCATAAAGAACTCTATGCTCTATCAAGTACTGAAATGGAGGAAAATGATACTGAGCAAATCTCAGAACCACAGACTGTTCGAAGAAGTGAAAGAGTTAGAACGTTAACCGAAAAGGGTAAAGAGCTTCAAGAGGAGAAACTTAAAATGCTTCAACACAGATATGCAGTCGGTTTTGAAAACTGGAGATATGAAGCAAGACTGAGCAAAGTCATATTAAGAAAAGAAGCTTCAGACAGTGCATTAAAGGAGCTGATTAACAATGTAAACGTCACCTGCATATATATGCAAACTATTTATGAAGAAATACGGCAAATACACACTCCTGGTGCAGACGCAAGGCGCAAAGTAGATGCATGTACATCACTTTCAGCATTTATTGTCAGAAGAGCTGAGAAACAACTGCAAGGAGACTCTGCAGAAGACGACGAAGAGCCGTGGCCAGATTTTGGGTCATGCTTAGGATCTGAAAGTATGACATCAAGGTCAAAATCCAGAAGCTCTAAAGGTAGTTCAGGTAGTTCACAAACAACCAAGAGATTGGAAGCAGAGGCGGAGGCAGCTGCATCTCAAGAAATATTAGCAGTTATGGAAGAGCAAGAAAAGGAAACGATTGAGTTACAAAAATTAGAACGCGAGAATTTGGAAAGGCAGCAAGCAATGGAAGAGCAGCGAAGAAAGATTAAACGCTTGGAAGAAGTTAAAAAATTGAATGCTGCAAAGGCACGAGTAAAGGTTTATGATGAAGCTGAAAGTATTTCTGAAAGTCAGAGTTTATCACAGAGCATTAAAGCAGAAAGTGAAATCCAAGCAATCCCTGTCACAGCGCACAGTTCTTCTCCAGCTCTAAATATTACCCATTTCCATAATGCTAAAATTGTTGAATCTATGCCACATAATCCTACAGTAATAAACCAAGCCCAACAAAGTCCTGCTGAACAACCTAAGGCCACCATAAGCCAAACACTTAATGCATCAAGTCCACCATTCATCCCTCAAGCCACACAGGTTTCCTCTGCTGCAGCTCAACAACAGTCAAATTATGAGCTAGTTGGCATACTAGCAGAAGCAATAAGCGCTAATCGTCTTCCAACTCCAGAACCTGCATTGTTCACTGGTGACCCCTTAAAGTTCAAAGATTGGCAGTTGTCCTTTGAAACCCTGATAGAAAGTAAAAACATTCCAAAGAATGAGAGACTCTATTATCTCAGAAAGTATCTTGGTGGACCCGCGAAGAAAGCAGTTGAAGGTTTTCTTCTAGTGGGGACAGATGAAGCATATGACTCAGCTTGGAAAGTGCTGGAAAAACGTTTTGGAGATCTATTCACCATAGGAAAATGCTTCAGAGACAAGCTTCACAGTTGGCCTAGAATAAACTCCAAGGATGGAAGTGAGTTGAGAGAATTTGCTGACTTCCTGAAGAATTGTGAAGCTGCAATGTTACACATAAGGTCACTGGAGATTCTCAATGATTGTATGGAAATCCAGAAACTCTTGCTAAAACTTCCAGATTGGTTGACCACAAGATGGAACCGGACAGCCATGAAAATAAGAAGGGCTAGTGATGGAGAATATCCATCTTTTCATGTGTTTGCTGATTTTGTATCCACTGAAGCAGACTTAGCATGCGATCCTATAGCATCAGTGGAAGCTCTTAGAAGTTTGGAAATAAGTAAACCCAAACAATTACGCAACCAAGTCATCCAAGCAAAAACGCTAACAACAAACTCAAACAACACAAATACTGTGACCTGTCCTTTCTGCAAAAGAAATGGTCACATCCTTGATAAATGTTTCAAATTCACAGAAACCCCACTCCAAGACCGTATCAAGTTTGCACAAGCAGAAAGGCTGTGTTTTGGATGTTTAGAGAGAGGACATCATTCCAAGAAGTGTGACAAAAGGAGCACATGCGAAAAATGTCAAAGGAGACATCCAACATGTCTGCACAATGACGCGTTCATTGAACGTAACAGGGTAATACCTGCAGTGAGTGAAAAGTCTCCAGACAACGACGAAGCTGACGCTGAAGAAGGAGACAAACCATCGGTGGCGATCTCTAACAGGGTAACTCAAGCAACTTCAAGCACGTTGACATCCTCTATTCTACCTGTATGGGTTTCATCAAAGAACGACCCAGACAGAGAGGTTTTAGTTTATGCACTACTTGATTCACAAAGTGATACATCCTTCATCTTGGATGAAGTAGCCCAAGGTCTTGACACAAATAAAAGTAAAGTCAATCTGTGCTTGTCAACTATGTCTACCAAGTCAACAGTTATACCATGTGGCAAGCTGGTAAACCTTCAAGTTAGAGGATATAAAGATGAAAAAAGAATTACACTGCCACCAGTATATACAAGAGAGTTTATCCCTGTCAACAGATCACATATCCCAACGTCTGAAACTGCCTTAAAGTGGCCTCATCTGGAAAAGCTGGCAGATAAGCTACCTCCACTGCTCGAATGCGAAGTTGGTCTACTTATTGGCTATAATTGTCAACAAGCCCTCCTACCACGCAAAGTTCTTGCAGGCAAAGAGAACCAACCTTACGCACAGTTAACTGATCTTGGCTGGAGCATAGTTGGTTGCTCATCTCAATCTCAAAATCACGATGTCATCGGTACAAGTCACAGAATAATTGTTCGTGAAGTATTCCCTGTTTCACAACCAGCAGTTGAACTCAAGAAACAAGTACATTTTGTATGCAGAACTCAAGTAAAGGAAGCCAGTCCAACTGATGTGATTAAGGCTTTGGAATCCGATTTTTCTGAACATGCGACAGATGACAATCCAGTTTCACAGGAAGACATTTTGTTCATGTCAAAGGTGACCAAAGGTATAAAACAGAAGAACGATGGTCATTACGAACTCCCGTTACCATTCAAAACAGACAATCCGAATCTCCCAAACAACAAGCAAAGTGCTGAACACAGATTGTCTTCATTGGAACGTCGACTAAGAAAGGAAATGGTGGGAGAAGTTGAAGGGACAGATCCTGAACTCCGTACAGGTCATGCACACACCGTGCAGTCAAAACAAGTGAGCCCTGTTCTAGAGCGTCTAAAGAAGTTCTCTGATTGGTCGAGAGCTGTAAAGGCTATTGCCAGACTCAAACGATGCATAAAAGAGTTTAAAGGTGTTCAAGAAAGAACAACCAAAACAACAGATCTTGAAGAGAGAAGAGACACAGAAGTTTTCATTATCAAGCTAGTGCAAAAGGAAGCTTTTACTGAGGAAATACAGAAAATCAGATCTCAGAAGGAAAATTCTCTGCACAAGCATGGCAGACTAAAGCAACTAAATGCTTTCTTGGACAAGTCCGATGTTCTCAGGGTGGGAGGAAGATTGTCCCAATCAGCCTTGCATCATCATGTCAAACATCCCGCAATTCTTACCAAGGAGTCCCATGTATCAGCTCTCCTCGTTAAACACTACCATGAACGTGTACATCATCAAGGAAGAGGCATGACCATAAATAAATTGCGTGCAAATGGCATATGGATTTTAGGATGTGGAAGTATGGTTTCTTCGCACATTTACCACTGTGTTAAATGTCGGCGATATAGAAAGACCACAAATGTCCAACAGATGGCAGAGTTACCAGAAGTAAGAACAAAAACAGCACCTCCTTTTACATATTGCGGTGTTGACTGTTTTGGCCCATTCATGGTAAAGGAAGGAAGAAAGGAAGTCAAAAGATATGGATTATTGTTCACCTGCTTATGTTCACGAGCTGTGCATATTGAAACACTTGATGACTTATCAACTGATGCTTTCATGAACGCTCTTCGGGTTCTGATTGCCATAAGAAGTCCTGTTCGACAACTAAGATGTGACCAAGGGACAAATTTTATGGGAGCCAGAAGAGAGTTTTTGGAGCCAATGAAGGATATGGACCAAGAACCACAAAGAGCTATTGGTTGCGAGTTTGTGATGAACGTTCCATCAGCTAGCCACATGGGAGGCATCTGGGAACGGCAAATTCGAACAGTACGAAGCATACTAACAGCAATGTTAGATAAATTCTCAAACAGACTTGATACAACTAGTCTAAGAACGCTCTTTTACGAGACAATGGCCATCATTAACAGCAGACCCTTAAGTGTGGAGTATCTTAATGATCCCTTGGGTCCAGAGCCTTTAACTCCCAATCACCTATTAACGATGAAGTCTTCAGTTATTCTCCCCCCTCCAGGACAGTTTTGCAGAGAGGATTTGTACTTGAACAAAAGATGGAGAAGAGTACAATTTCTAGCAAACGAGTTTTGGCAAAGATGGAAACGAGAATATCTGCTAAATCTCCAACAGCGACAGAAATGGCAGAAAGTTTCACGGAACCTCCACATTAATGACATTGTGATCCTACAAGATGATAATGCTCCAAGATGTAAATGGAAGCTAGCTCTAGTAGTAGAGACTCTAGAGAGCCCAGACGGCAAGGTTCGAAAGGTGAAACTAAAGACAAGTGAAACGACATTTGACAAAGGAAAACCACTGACAAGGTTGATATATTTAGAAAGACCTATTCATAGGGTAGTGACGTTACTTGAGACTAATACAGAGTAAAACAGACTTTAATTCTGACATTCATTGAAAAATCACATTGAAACAAATTAGTGATTTTGGTGGGAGTGTAAGTGACAGTGAAATGATTTATTTCTTGGAAAAATGTATGTTTATTTCAGATTATGTATTTTAAGTTGTTTAGTTCAAATTTTGAGGTTTATGTAAAATTATTGTATTTTATTTCTTTTGAAACCATTTGTTGAAAGTTATCGCGAGATTTGCATGAGAGAAGGAGCAGAAATCTGGGAAAGAGTAGCAGTCTCGTAGTTCCTGTAGCTGTAAAGGTATTTGTATTTATGTTTGTAATATTTTGTAAATTTATTGGTTATGGTGTTTTAATTACTTAATATTTAATTTAGAGTGGACAAAGAAGAATTAATCTATTTAAGACCTCCGAAGTGGCAGGCGGTCACGAGGTAACTTTGTTACAGTATGTGTCACCTGACTGTCTGTAAATGTATCCATTTCTAAAGCTTGTCTTTATTTTGTAGTTTTCACGGCATTTATTAAAGAGCCCGTTTTGAAGGAAGCCGTGCCAGTGTTGTCACTTTGGAGCAACAACCCCAGCAACATTCATTTCACCCAAAATAGAACAGATGAGCCCTATGTTTCCTATGGGGAAAAAACATAAACATTTAGCGAGATTAAATGGGATAAAGGGAAGTTTATTGACAGTGCAATGTCACCAGCTTCTTCAGCTGCACACACTATGACCCTTCCATCTCATTATTTATTTATTTATCATATGCAGTTTGGTTGATAGTCTTCGTTATTCGCATGTAGAAACCACCATCAGTGTGCACTGTGGGTTTGGCTCCAGCTCCGCCTGCTGGAGGTTTGAGAAATGGACACCCCTCCGAGAATGAGGGGTAACAAGAAGCATCGTCGTGTCATTTTTTTGCAGTCTGCAAATAAGGCAGACTATGGCATTGTTTTGAATAAACAATGCCATAGCTTAACGTGCTCGTGTGTTCATGTGAAGTTTTAAACAGATTTATAAACCTTGACCACTTCGAGGGTTTCCTTGCCGTAACTCAAAGCAGGGGAACATTTGTAAACCTATTGGATATAACCTGTTCCACGATTTGTAATAAATAAGAAAAAAGAGAGATAAATGCCTCATAGAAATCAGTTTACAATTTTTTTTCTCCTGATCCCTGTATGAAGATAACTTTCTATCGCTGGATCAAAGGCTTTTCTTTTTTTGTTTTCACTTGCTTGATCGCAAAGCAAAAGGTACACAAAAGAACCGTCCCGCTGATCTGCAGCTTTAATCAGATAGGTGGGGCTGGCTGGCTGAAAATGGAAAGTCTCCAAATCACAGCCGCCGGTCACCTCGTGAACGGGTCGCCCCCTAGCGGAAAGGAGGACTTTGTGAATAAACAGCAGCCGATTTAAAACGCAAAACGTTCAACAAAAACATGCATTTGTCGCGTCGAAATGGTCCTCGCGTCACCCTAAAGGGCGCGCGCTCCACAGACAGGTGCGCGTGCCGCCCGCGGTGCACAGCGTGGCCCTCCGTCTGCCCGTCGGAGAAGTGACGTGTGCCTGCGGCTTGTCTGGTGACGTGTCTCTCCGGCTCCCTCTTTCCTCTCGCAGCGGCTGATGGAGCCACACTGACTCCTCTGTGCACTCGAACTGTTAACAGCCACACAGCAGGAGTCGCTCCGAGGACACCATGGGGAGTGAGTACCTTCCTCTCTCTTCCTCCTGTCTGCCCCTCTCAAAGGTAGCACGGCAGGCTGCTGCGTTTATCAACCGGACGGGCGTGAAAGAGTGAGCTCTCGCAGGGAAGCTAGTTAGCTAACCTTCGCCAGGTTGGGGTTGGAAAGTTGAGCCTCCTCGCATGGAGCCCCGGTTTAAAGCTTTGGCCCTCCGCACGTCGCCGCAGCCAGGGTCTACGGGTCGCGGGGAGGGTTATAAAGTCCGCGGGGGGGTTTTTTGGACGCTTTTGTCCTGGTTTGAGGCAGAACCCTGAAGTTAGCATCTAGCTAACGTTAACTCAGCTGACCTGAAAGGCACACCTGGTGGCCTCTCTTTTGATTGGCTTTGAAGCATTTCTGTCTGACATGTTCTCTAACTGAGCCCACTGTCTGGGCAGCGCTAACGGGACCCCCGGGCTGCTGCTCCGGGCAGCAACCGGGGGGCTGGCAGGGTCAACCCAGAAGCTGGAAACGGTGTGAAAAGGGGCTGCAGGGGGGGACAACCAGAGGCTTTTCTCCACAATGTTTCAGAGTCAACCCGTTACACACCTCAGTGTTGTTGTGCTATGTTGGCAGCTGGTTAGTGATGACGTTGCATCAGCGCTCACCTGCTCGCATAGGTGGAGGTCAAACTAAAATATTGCTGACGCAGCCAAAGAAAGCTGCCTGTCCTTACATTTGCTGTAACCCACATGCTCTGTTTTCCTCCCTGCAGTAAAATTTTTGGAAGTCATCAAGCCTTTCTGCGCAGTCCTGCCAGAGATTCAGAAACCAGAAAGAAAGGTAAGCTCTCGCCCCCCTTTGTTTTTTTTTTTTTTTTGGTGGATTTCTAAGTTTCTTAGCGTCACGTCTGTCAGAAGATCAAGGGTCTCGCAGGTTAAAAATAGAGGTGTCATTTTAAAAGTTGGAAATTTAAGTTGATTTGTCTGAATTAAAATCACAGAAACATATTGTAATTTGAAATGCTATGTTAGATGATGTCAAACATTCCATCTTTGTTGAATGTGTCTACTTTTTAAGTGGTAACTAAACTTTAACGTAGTTGCAGTGATTTTTATTTTATTTTTTTATTTTTTTCTTAGATCTTATTGTGTTTTCAGTGTTAAAAAAGAGAAATAGAGAACATTATTTCGTGGAACTAGAAGACATTCTGATTGTAATGTCTTTTCAAAGTAAATATTGTAGATAAGTTCTTAAATTGGTATCAAAACTATTTCCGACTTTTGACGGCTGCTGGATGTTGCGCAGGTTACGAAATCCAACCTGTTGAGTTTTCTTTTGGGAAATAAATGCTGATTGGTTTTAAAGAAAATTCTGCTTTATCTTCATGTAACTCATGCACAACTTTAACCTAAATTTTAACAGTACTCGCTAATGGTACCAGAGAGGGGAAAAGTGTAAAATTAATTTCTTTCAGCCTCTCAGAAGTTTTGGATGGAAGGGTGATGATGGTGGTTGAATCAGAAGTCAAGCGATTGGACGCCAAACGACGGCCGCAGACTCACTGGTGCCGTTCTGAATGTGTCTCTCACACTGTCTCAACTATTCCCCCGCTTTTGTTGTTGCAGATTCAGTTCAGGGAAAAAGTACTATGGACCGCCATCACGTTATTCATCTTCCTGGTGTGCTGCCAGGTTAGTATACACCGATGAACGTGAAGTGAGGATTTGTCCCGACATCTTCTTTTTGGGGACATTATGTAACATTTTTGTTTTGATGTTTTTGTTTTTCAGATCCCACTCTTTGGCATCATGTCATCAGATTCAGCCGACCCTTTCTACTGGATGAGAGTCATCCTGGCCTCCAACAGAGGTGTGTATGTCAAATATCTGCGTCTCTCTAGGTACGTTAGAGAAAGCACAAGAAGCCCTGATTTCCGGAGAGCCACAGGGAATCTGTCTGGTGACTGATGACGCTGACTTCAGCCTGGTCCACGCAGACTGGTGCTGTACTGGCCGGGAAAAAAAATCATAAAAAAGTGTCCCGATCAGTGAGCACAAAGTTACTTTCTGCTACTAGCTCCCTTTAACAGCAGCATTCTTCAGTGTGGAAAATGTCGCTGCAGGAAGGAAACTGAAACGTATCAACTTTATGCATCAGTGAGATGTTTCAATCTAGAGGAAGCACAAAGATGTATAATAAAAAAAAAAGAACATTTAAAAGGAAGCTATTTTCTACGACGTGTGTGATTTGTTCTGGCTGTAAGAGAGTGCAGGACTATCAGCGGATAACAGGAAGGCTCAATAGAGTACTACAAAATGTCTTTGTTTCATCCCTTTGAGTTATAAACCTCTGTTGCAAAGCATGCTGGGTCTGGAAATGTTGACAGACCTCAAGATGTTTCAGAGTTCTGTTAAGGTCCCTATTCTCGGGGTAATGCTCACTCAATGCATTGGTAGTAACACTAGCAGTAATGTCACCTCTGCCTTCATTATAAATAAGTGCTCCAGCAGGGAGGTTGTATTTCTATCTTCCTATGGTATAGTTTAGAACCAGCTGAAATCAGTATTGGTGAGTCAAGCTGTTTATTAAAAGCTAAAAATCGACCACAAGATCCTGATTGGTGCATTGTTATTTTTTCCTGTGTAATAAAATCAGATAAGAGAGGACTAGAGGGGGCGCTGTCTTACGCTACGAGACGAAGGTCGACCGCTGGCAGCTCTTTGGTGCCGATGCTGATCCTTGTCTTTGGTCCCCAGGTACCCTGATGGAGCTCGGGATCTCGCCAATCGTCACCTCAGGCCTGATCATGCAGCTGCTGGCTGGCGCCAAGATCATCGAAGTCGGTGACACTCCTAAAGACAGAGCTCTGTTCAACGGAGCTCAGAAACGTACGCCTGCTTTGGACATCTTCTGTGGACGTCTTCATTTGATACCTTATTTGTGTTTATGTTGTTATTCTGTTCTGTTTAAAGTCGTTTTTCTTTTCTATGCTTTGTGCAGTGTTTGGAATGATCATCACCATTGGACAGGCCATCGTATACGTCATGACCGGCATGTATGGAGACCCTTCAGAGATGGGTGCTGGCATATGCCTGCTGATCATCATTCAGGTTATTACTAATCATAGTAAAATATAGTTGATGTTTTTTTTTTTTTTTTTCAGTTTTAGACTTGGAAAGTGAAAATGAATCCTTGTTAACCTTCATGGCCTTTTTTGTTGTTGTTTTTTTCTCCCCAGCTCTTTGTTGCAGGTCTGATAGTGCTGCTCCTGGATGAGCTTCTCCAGAAGGGCTATGGTCTAGGATCTGGTATCTCTCTCTTCATTGCGACCAATATCTGTGAAACCATTGTCTGGAAGGCCTTCAGCCCTACTACTGTCAACACCGGCAGAGGTACCGTCAAACTGTCCCTTTTTACACCTAGAAGTAGGAGAAGTCGTGTGTCTCCGCCGTGTGACGGCGATTAAACCAGCGGACGGTGTGTGTTTCTCCAGGCACTGAGTTTGAGGGAGCCATCATCGCTCTGTTCCATCTGCTGGCCACCCGCTCAGACAAAGTGCGCGCCCTAAGGGAAGCTTTCTACAGACAAAACCTGCCTAACCTCATGAACCTCATCGCCACCGTCTTCGTGTTTGCTGTGGTGATATACTTCCAGGTGCGGCTGCGACGCCACATCAGCTTCTGTCGTGCCAAACGAGTTTAAATCGCATGTTCACGCTCCCGTCTTTTTTGCCGCGTCGCCAGGGCTTCAGAGTGGACCTGCCTATCAAGTCGGCTCGCTACCGCGGCCAATACAACACCTACCCCATCAAACTCTTCTACACCTCCAACATCCCCATCATCCTGCAGTCTGCCTTAGTGTCCAATCTGTACGTGATTTCCCAGATGCTGTCGACGCGTTTCAGCGGCAACTTCCTGGTCAATCTCCTCGGAACCTGGTCTGTAAGTATATTATGGGCATTATGTGACATGACGCCGTTCATAGACCTGGAGCTTTTTCCACATTTTGTCACATTACAGCAACTGGCTTTGGCGTTTATTGGGGTTCTTTGTGAAAGGCCTACACAAAGTAGCTCGACAGGAAGAGGAGACATCTGTCAGTCCATCTGCTGCATGTATCCATGATCCTTTCAGGTTGTTGGCAGTTTGATTAGAAACAAATCAAGCTTGCTAGAGAACATGTCGACAAACCGGGGCACACAGCAGACGGTCGGAGACAAAGTTGGAGAGAGGTTTAACTCGGTTTAGATCATAAAACAATAGCCTAAGCTTTGAAGGCATCGTGGAGCTCTGCTCAGTCCATCATCTGAAAATATGATGAGCACAGCATTACTGGAAACGGACCAAAACATGGCCGTCCGTCCAGACTGACTGACTGACTGGGCGAGGAGATTGTTAACCAGAGAAGCAGCAAAGAGGCCATTAGCAACTCTAGAGGAGCTGCAGAGATCCAAAGCTCAGGTGGGAGAATGTGTCAACAGGAAAGCTATTAGCTGTGCGCGACACAGATGTGTCTGTTATGGATGAGTGGTATGAAGAAAGCTGATGTTGAAGGAAAACTAGAAGCTGTCCTATTTACAAGTCTCCCCAAACGTGTGGAAGTGTGTCCCCTGGTCGGATCAGACAGAGTTGAAGCCATTTGGCCTACATGTAAACACTGTGGCACGTCACCTTGAACTCATACTGGGAGGAAGACCTTGACTGGTGACTGGTACAGAGATCCACCACTCACCCTGACTGAGTTGTTTATTTGAGAATGGGCCAGACTTTTAGTCTCCAGACGTCCACAGGTCGTAGGGACTTACCCCAACAGACTTTCAGGTGTAGATGCACAGAAAGTGGTTTCTTCAAAGAGTCCGAGAGGCTGAGTAAACATGCGCACCACACTCTGCTGATTGTATTTGTTGAAAAAAGAATGGACTATAGCCATGTATCTTTTTATTTAACAATCATGCACTTCTTTGTGTTGGTCCCTCACATTAAACCTTAGAGCATGCTGGAGGTTTTGGTTAGAACTTGACAAACTGCGCTTATCTTCCAGGGGTGCGATCACTTTTTTGCAGGGCACTGAAAAACTAGTTTAGGTTCTGACGCAGCTTTAAGACCAAGGATTAGGCCTTAATGCTGATGACGTTTAAAAGGGTGTCATACATGTGACGTGATTTTTGACCAAACCAAAACGCTTCCAGGACACTTCAACTGGGGGACCAGCTCGGGCCTACCCGGTGGGCGGTCTCTGCTACTACCTTTCTCCTCCGGAGTCGTTTGGTTCTGTCCTGGATGACCCAGTGCACGCCGTCATCTACATCGTCTTCATGCTGGGCTCTTGTGCCTTCTTCTCAAAGACCTGGATCGAGGTGTCGGGATCTTCAGCCAAAGACGTAAGCGCCGTTCGCTGCACCGCACAGCTTGGCCTCCTGCTGGGTTTGACAGCGGTAACAGCGTGTGATGTCATGTTGTGCTTCTCAGGTGGCAAAGCAGCTGAAGGAGCAGCAGATGGTGATGAGGGGACACAGGGAGACCTCCATGGTCCATGAACTTAACAGGTACCAGACCCAGTTGGTATTATGCAGCAGTGATGGTAGACTGGTGTTCTTTTTTGTTTTGGCTAATTCTGGTGCGTATCTGCAGGTATATCCCCACAGCTGCTGCATTTGGAGGGCTCTGTATAGGAGGGCTGTCTGTCATGGCCGACTTCCTGGGAGCCATCGGATCTGGGACAGGAATCCTCCTGGCCGTCACCATTATCTACCAGTACTTTGAGATCTTTGTGAAAGAGCAGAGCGAAGTGGGCAGTATGGGAGCGCTGCTTTTCTAATATCAAATATGCCAATCTCCTGACACCCACGAGATACAAAGAATCCACCAATTCTTTTTTTTTTTATTTTGCAAATTTTTTTGTTGCGACCTCCTCCTATCAGTGTATTTCACAGCAGGGATAAGTCTGTATTTTTTTTTTTTTTTTTTAACTCCACCATTTTTGCTTTCCACCATACAGCTCCAGCTTAAGAAAAGTGTTTTGGTTACTTTCAGGGTTAAGCATAGTATTGGTTATCATCAATCTTTTTTTTTTTTTTTCTGTCGAGGTCTCTGCAGGCTGCCTGAATCACCCTCTGGCTGCCTTACCGGCCTAAAAACGCTTAAAAGCACACTGTTGTGAGTGGCTGTCTTTGACTTACCTCAGGCATTTTTCATTGTAGGCGTTATAAGGAACACTAAGACAGCAACAGCATGTGAATCCTGATCTCAAGCTGAAAGCCTTGTGTGTGTGGACATTTTTTTGGGGGGGGGGAGGGGAGCCGCTAGAAAGCCATGCCATGTAAACCACCCGTCAACCATGTCTGAGGTTCCAAAAAAGCCCGGAGTCCAGGATGTGGAAAGCATACCGAGAATATGCTGGTACTCCTCATAAGTGTCTCCGGTTATCTCAGACAAACTTATTTGTAACGTTCATTTTACTTTTTTTTTTTTTCTTTTTTTTTTTAAATCACAGACTGTTTATATCGGCACCCGTCTTTACGCTGGGTACAGCGTCTGTCCACTGGCCCTGGGCCCTCAGCAGAACTCGTTTGTGTCATCATGCTCTTTTATTCCCAGACTGATTCGCTGCTGAAAAACTGCCGGGATGGTCGGGATGAGGGTGGGTTTGATAGGGCTAAGAAAGGGGTTCATTTTTGTTTTTACCTTATGTAAGACATAATTGTGTTATTAAAAAAACAAAAAAGAATGTTTTCCAACACAGTTTGTGGTTTCATTTTCTTCTCATGTTAAACTTCAACAGACATTTATGAAATGAACTACCGTGTGCAAAAAATAATGCACGGTACAATTCTGATCAACTTGTATAAAAGTCGGTGTAGAACAGAATTTAGCAAACCGGATAACAGGTGTTCTGCAAAAGCAGCCGCTATTTGCTCCTAGGTGGTTGGCATCATCTGTTGGACGGTCCCTTCAGCTACACCAGAGGGCAGCGTGCCTGAGTAGAACAATTTGCTTTGGGCAGTGCCTTCCACAAGTATTCATACCACATGACATTTTTTAGAGTTCACAGCTTGTGCATTTGACTGGAACTGTGATAGACAAACACAAAATGACAAATAGTTGTTAAAGTGGAAGTAAAAAAAAAGGCAATTTTCACCTGTTTATATATGTTAAATCTGAATTGTGTCTTTGTATGTATCCACATTTTTAGGACCCAAACCTGGGCAACAGTTGTTTTCAGGAGTTTTAGTTAAAAAAAAAAAAAAACGGTTCCAGTTGAACTCCAAAGCCGTTAGAGGTTTGTGAAAAAAAAGCATCTTGAAGATAAGAGTATACCAGACAGCTGTTGAAAGCATATGTCTGAGCATAACGTGTTTGGGAGCTGCACAGTAAAGGAGAGGAAGGGTCTGCCACAGGTGTTGAGGACAGCGCATTGCATTGTGGGATGTCGTCTACAATACCTGGACATGGTTTACCCTGTACAAGTCCAGAGAAGGGCCAGACGGATTGTCACAGAGCCCACCTACCCGGGTAAAGCCCTCTTTGGCCCACTTCAGTCAGGTAAACGCTTCAGTAAGAAATGAAAAACTGATAGACTCAAAAAAGGCTTCTTTCCAAAAAACTAAAAAAACGGTAAGGGCTGCTGAGAAGTTTGTGGTCTGTCACATGTTACAATCACCACTGGTAATGCCTGTTTGCACACTCATTTCTCAGGTAATGTCTAATTGTTCAGTTCTGTAAATGAATGCCAAAAAATATTGCAGGGTGTTAACTGTGGGGCTGAGTGGGAGCGTTGAGTGATTGATTCATTCAACATCACATTAATTCATGTCATTCACAAAGGGATTGATATTGGACTTTTTGGACTCAGCTACGATTCTTATCAGAACCTAAAGACTACTTTTGCACGCTTTAAGCTACCCAGGTATGCTTGGTCAGTACAAACAACTGATTTCATTTTACATCCCGAGCTGGTGTCGGTGTCTGTCTCACAAGCAATTTCACCGCGGTCAAACGTGGAAACAATATGTTCTTGAGGTGTTGGGTATAAACCAGTGTCCTGAGCTCTTAAGTCTCTTAAGTGTAACTCGAGTCTCCTTCTGTGCCGCAGTATGATGCTGCCACCACCATGTTTCACCGTGGGGATGGTGTGTTTGTTTGACATTTAACATGTAGTCCAAAAAGTTAACTTTGAATCTAAATTACACAACTCAGATCACATCAAATCCCAATAAATGTGGCTGTAACGTTCATTTCCATTGGAAATGGTTTTAAACTGAAAATAAAAAAATCCAATGTTTTTTTTTTTTTTTTTTTTTTTGTAGCACATCAGATTTTTTTGTTTTGTTTTTGAAAATAACATTTACATCAAAATGTCAGATCTTAAGTAACAGCAACAGATATAATTAAAAAAAGAAATAGCACTACCGGAGAGGCTCTGTATTCTAATAATAGAATGCAATTCAGTAGGTTTCTCAGTGGTCTGTTGACCGGTTTTAATTGTCTCAATAAACTGCTTGATCTCATTATGAAAATCAGCACGGCATGTTCTCCACAGTATTTGCAACAACAATTTTGAGATGTTAATATTGATAATAGACGGTTTATGAAGTAGTCAGGGTTTTGTTTTCACCTTCTTCTTGCTTACGGTTTTCAATTTCAGAGACCGACGCAAACCCACAAGGGTATTTTTTTTTTTAAATTAAAGAATAAACACGTTCAACAGCATTATATAAAATATACAAATAACAAACAAATATTTCAGGGGGCATGCCACAATAAAAAAAAGTAAATAGTCAGGAGGAAAGACAAATAAATTGACAAACATATGTGCTAAGGAGGGTCAAACCACTGAGCTGGGTCAAACACATACATACATACAATAACATTTACATAATATATATATATATATATATATATATATATATATATATATATATATATATATATATATATATATATATATATATATATATATATATACAAACCCCCAAGCATTTATTCATTAAAATCCGTTTGTGTGACGTCATTGTTGTGCGCCAATGTGCGGACGCTGCGGGGGGGCGGAGTCTCTCCGGCGGTCACACAGCGTGTGTCACCTGCTAGCCTGTCAAATGAAATCTCGATTGTTTCAGCGTGCCTCTCGCTCCAGTCGTGTTTTATCGGGAAGGACGGTGGTCCGCGGACAGGAACACCAGCAGACATGTCGTACTGCAAGCAGGAGGGTAATTTTTAACGCTGTTTTCGGTCACGTTTCGGCCCAGGGCCGCTTAATGTCAGGGAGCCAGCGTGCTGCGTGCTAGGCTAACGTCTAGAAACAGCGACAACTTCCCGCAGCCTCCAGTGCTATAGATCGCCGGCTTAGGAAGGAAACTTCCTCTAGCTGGAAATATAGACAGGAAATAAACTTTGTTGCTGTAATACGTTATAATCATGTTTATTGTGTGAACGGGTATGGACAGTAAATCGTCCATAGGGCTGTTAAATTAGGCTCAATAATCCTCTGAGCCAGCGTGGCCACCAGGGGGCGGTGTTACGCTATGGTTCAGTGGAACAGGAGCCACTGTTGCAGATCAGAGTTTGGTCCTGTAGTGAACCGAAACTGGCTAACGCACCACATTCACTTTCAGCCCTTCTAAGCGTTGTTGTTGGTGCATTTTCTCTGAAGGTAAGGATCGGATCATCTTCGTGACCAAGGAAGACCACGAGACCCCCAGCAACGCTGAGCTGGTAGCAGATGACCCCGACGATCCCTATGAGGAGCAGGGTGAGTATTCTATACACCTGCATGGATACGTTTTTATTTTTATTTCACTATACTACTTAAATAGAAGCCATTGGCCGTGTCAGGATGTAACAACGCTTTTCAGTTCCTGTGGAGTCTTTTTATAAACTCCCCGTTGGCATGAATGGGGTGTTCATTTTGGGTTTTTGCCATGATGCATGTGAACCAATCACTCTGGGTTTGGGATCGTTGCCCAGTCGTCTCCGTCTTTAGCTGCTGATTTGTTGTGAAGCTGAAGAATTAAGAGGTCCTCCCCCTTTGTTAGCCTTCAATCTGGTGAATGCGCCATCACCACTGATTACGAAATAGATACTCAGCATATCGCTACCGCCACCATGCTTTACAGTGGGTACAGTGCTCTTACATTTGAAAGCCTGATCTAGATGCCTGCCAAGCATAATTATTGTCATTGTGGCCAAATAATAATCTCCCTTTTTTATTAATAATATTGGGAGCAAACAGTTAAAGAAAAAAAAGTAAAGGCGGTCACTAAGGATTCACGCTTGCATTTTTGGAGAAATGCAAGCGATGCTCGGTAAACTACAGACCTTCACGCACGCATCGACTCAGATAAACCATGTTCATGTCACATAACCCAAACTGACAGACGCGACTGTCTCGTCTCTGCAGGCCTGATTCTGCCCAGCGGAGAAATAAACTGGAACTGCCCCTGCCTGGGCGGCATGGCCAGCGGACCCTGCGGCTCTCAGTTCAAGGAGGCGTTTTCCTGCTTTCACTACAGCAAGGAAGAAGTGAAGGGCTCCGAGTGCATCGAGCAGTTTCGCGGCATGCAGGAGTGCATGCAGAAGTACCCCGACCTCTATCCCCAGGAGGAAGACAAAGGAAGCTCCTCCCAAGCCGAATCGGGCTCTGCTGCTGCTGCTGACGGCTCTGCCTCATTGTCCGAGAATGACTCTGCTGCAGAGGCGTCGCCTGGTTCACCAGACAGCGTGTCGCTTGCAGACAACCAGGCGGCTAGCTAAAGCCAGTCGCAGAGGGACTCTTGTTGAGCCTTGGAAGGCTCGGAACAGCTGATGGTCATTTTACGGAACAGCGGAGGACTTGAGAGAGTGCAAGACAAAAAAAAAACACTGAAAGGTAGTCCCCGTGTCTTGAGCAGGGGCTGAAGTTGGAAGTCTCTCATTTTCTATGCAACAGCAGTTTATGTGAGCTAATCGGGAGCACTATTTTTAAAAACAATTACCTAAAATCCAAAGTGACATTGGTTTGAGCTATAATAGCTTGATGTTTTAACAGTAGTATCCCCCCCCCCTCACCCCAGCCAGACATGTTTCGATGTGTAACATCAACGCTTTATTGTCGCCTGAGACCAAAATACGTGGAACAAGAAGAGCGTGGCTGCTGTAAACCGTCACTGTGATGTATGTGTTCTGATGTTTCTGAGTAGAAACCTCCGTCCCTGCCTAGAACAGCAGGCGACGACTGTGCGGCGTCGTTAATGGTCCTGCTGTCCAAACTGAACGTCATGGTGGTTTGTGAAGTCCCCATCAAGATTTCAAGGTGTCTTGGTGTTAGTGAAAAAATAAATTCTGTGTTAAAGCGCTCGTCTTGTTCTTTTTTTCCTTCCTTGTTCATTTTAAGACGAACAATATCCCATTTTATGGAATAAATAAGTGTTTTTTTTTTTTTTTTTATTAGTTGAGAAGAGAAAGACGACAAATGAATGAGATGTCTGGGCCGAATGTCATCTAGACCTGACAGGCCAGAGACCCATAGATAAAATTCAAAAACTTTTTAAGTTTACATAATTGTACATGATTCATACCCTTCATCTCATGTTTCTGGGGGGGGGGGCACATTGTGGAAAAAACTAGGCACAAAACCATCAATCAGACCTCATACATGCATCTATGTTCATACTTTTTCCCATTTTGTCCTATTACAAATCACAATGTATTGTCTCAGAAGTAAATCTGGGTTCTCCCAACAGTATTGAGATTCTCCATAATTAATACAATGTAGTGCATAATTATAAAACAGAACAAAAAGAAATGCTTTGCAAGTTTAAAAAAAATGGTGGTGGATGCATTTGAATTGACCCCTTTCCCCTGATACCTCTAAATAAGGTCCAGCAAAACCAGTTGCCTTCAGAAGTCACCCAATTAATAAAGAGAATCCACTTGTGTGTAATGTAATATAAATCCAGTCCTGTGAAGGAGGTTTTTTAGAAAACATGAATAAAAAAAAAATGGCATGAGGAGCAAACATTCACCATAATTTCTGAAACTGTTCGTCCGTTGTGTCGGCGCTGCAGAGGTCCACAGCTCAGGTGGGAGAACCTTTGAGTACTCCATCTACCCTTTACAAAAGAGTGGCAGGGCAAAAGCAACCCTTAAACAAAAACCTGAGAAGTCCCGTTTGCACGTCGGGGACACAGCAAATCTGCGTGCTTTGGTAAGACCGAACACTGAATTTTCATGCCTACGTAAAAACGTGTGGCAACACTCCACATCACACTGAACACACCGTCCAAATGGGAAGACACGACAGAGGCAGCATCATGCTGTGGGAATGCTTTTCTTCAGCAGAGGAAGGGAAGCGGGTCAGAGTCCACATGAAGGTGAATGAAGTTGAATACGGGCCGGTCCTGAAAGAAACTCTGTTAGAGCCTACCAAACACTAGAAACCATACCAACAGTTTACAGGACAACAACCCTGAACATTAACCCGGATATGCAACGGATTAGCTAAGATCAAAGTACAGTTGTGTGCTTGAATTCCCCATCATACTTAAATGTAATTGAGAAGGTGAACTTGCAAATCGGTGTTTCAGGCTATATGTGCTAAGCTGGCGACATAATGAAACGGCATGCAGCTGTAGAGAAGGCTGGTTTTACAAAGTGTTGGCAGAAAGAGGCTGACTGCATACACATGATGCCCGTCTGATGTTTCTGCAAAATAATCTTGACAACGATCATTTCCTCCCACTTTACAATAATACATTACTTGTCAGTCCAACACATAAGATCCATAAAATCATTCATAGGAATATTCTCCCAAGGCACTATCATGCCTTCGATGTTGTGAACTCACCTGGCCATTGGTTTGGGTCTTTGGTCGTTTCTAACCTCACAACAGTCACTTTCAGAATTTCTAAAGCTCCTTTTGGGGAATAGTCCACCTATATATCAGGTTAGGTCCTCTGAATTTTGTTCCGCCTGTTGGGATCATAGACATCCGTTCCTCAAGCCCTCTAATAAAAACAGAGCTAGTCGAGGCGTCCATGGAACCGCCACACTCTGCATGGTGACCAACAAACGACCCGTTCCCGGCTCCTCTGGGCCAGCAAGCAAGTATTTCACGCCTGGGGTGGGAAAACAGTACAACGGCGCTCTCTTAAGACCATTGCTTGCGTTCGTTGAAGCGTGACGCAGCGGTTTTCCGGCAGGTCTTTACCTGGGTTTAGGACCGGGCAGGTGCAGCCGCGGCTGGTCCACGACAGAGGGTACACGCTGACCGTCCCCAAGCGCTGCGGCGCCTCACCGGATCGAAGGACCTCGCGGACTTTGACCCGCACCTCCGCGTGACTGCCTTTGTCGTGAGCCGACAGCACACTCGCCTTGATCACTGCCATGGGTCACGAAGGAGGAAGGTCAAGAAAGCTCAACGGACACTGCGCATTACAACGGTAAGGGGTCTTTACATTTAGGGGGAACCTTCAGGGTTCCATTTCTCACCGTAGTCATGTTTGGTCTTGCAGAGGTCAGAGACACTTCTCAGACTTTTCTCCTTACACCTGCATTTCCCTGTGCAAGGACTATAAAAGTTAGTATGCTTAGATACCACATCCCCCCCCGCCCCCCCCCCCCCCCCCCCCCCCCGCTCTGCCTCCAACTTGTTACCAAAAGTGCAGCTAAGCGTCACCTGTGTAGTGTAGAGCAGAGACGGGAAGCTCCTTCGACCATGATACTTCCCCGCCAGCTGTGAAGATGTGGTCCACATCTGGGATTTTTCCACCAATAGGGACATTCAGCACATGATTATTTGGGTAGCTGCAAATGTGAAACAAGACACATGGGGAGCAATTTTTAGATTTTCTAAAGGATGCAGCAAGAGTATTCATGCCCATAGAACTTGTTCATTTTTTTTTTATGTTAACACTATAAACATCAATGTATTTTATGTGTTAGACAGTCAAAAAAGTAGTGCGTAGTACTGAAAACAGGCCGAAAGGTAGGGCTGGGCGATAAATCGATTTAATCGATTAATTCGAATTTACAATTCTTTAAGATTTCATTTTTGGAAAATCTGGATTTTATTTTGCCAATACACTCATTGGGTTTCCATGAAGAGAACAGCATGTGATGCTGAATATATGTTTAGGCAAAATTATTGTCAAAATATTGTTATGTGGAAACTTTTTTTTACCATAATATGAGGTACTTCATTTACTTATTTACTTTTTTTTTTAACTTAGTTTCAAGTTCACAAGTGCAGTGAAGCCTGTTCTTAGCTCAATGTGTAATAACACTAGCAGCAAATGTTTTGTTATATTTTCATTGTTTATAATGGCACGGCTGCCATGTTGTTTTACAAGCATGTTTCACAGCTTGTTTTTAGCTGCAATTTGAATTCAGGTCAACTCCCTGACGAAATGCTTGACATAAAAGCAAGGTTTTAAAATCATTTCTTTAATTTCTTTTTATGAAACAAAAAGGAGGAAAAAATCGATTAATCGGATTTGGTGTGATAAAATCTGAGATTTATTTTTGAATCCATATTGCCCAGCCCTAAGAAAAGGATGGACTGATTTAAGTTAACATAAAAACTAAAAAGTGCTTTAAGCCTCTTTTCCTATGATACCCTAAAATAAAAATCCAAAGTGCAACCTGATGCCCCAACGGCCTCAGATCAGCGAACAAACAGCATAAAACAGACCAAAGAAAACCTGTTAAGGTCTAAAAAAGACTTGAGAGAGGGTGGAGGGTCCTCTTCCAGTATGATGACTCTAAACATGCTCCCAGAGCTACGGTACTGAACCATAGTACCGTAGCTCTGTATTAGAATGTCCTAGTCAAAGCCCAGGCATTGGTCTAAACATCATTAGTTCAAGTTTGTAGTCCAACTGTTTTTAATATTTGCTTTTAGTTTCCATTTAACCATGTTTTGTTTTGTTTAAAACTTTATCCATTTTATTCCAACTTGCTTTTATTCTGTTTTTATTTTCCTATGTTTTAATCACATAAAGCACTTTGTGTTGTCTCTGTACTGTAATGTGCTATATACCAATAAATTTGCCTTGCCTAATCGATCATCTGGGCCAAGCCTCGATTTTTACACTGATACTTTTCATCCAGTCTGAGCTAAACCAAATATAACCAAAAAAGAATCGCAGCTTCAGCAAAAGGTGGCCCTACCAAGTATCAAATCAAAGGGCGAAAAGCAAATATTCTTAATATATATATATATATATATGTAAAAAAGCATGAAAAAAATAGTGTATACATTGTTGTATCAGTCTAGGATTAGATTTCAAACTGAAGGAAGCGTGAATTCCGTCTATGAGCCGCGATTCCATCTTTTGTGCCAGGGATTTCAGACGGCTACCTGATCAGACAGTGCCCGGTAGTCGGATCGCAGCTGTGCGGACAGACACAGGGTCTGCAGCCGTCTTCTCCAAAGCCCCAGTAGCCTGGCAGGCAGTGACCGCAGCTCATGCCCCCTACACCAGACTTACAGTGGCACCGGCCGCTCTTAGGGTCGCACCGGGGTCCGACGGCTCCAGGTGGAGCAGGCAGCGACCCCCGAGGATCACACCAACAGCCTGAGATGGACAGATACAGAAAGGGTCGGCGTACTTACCAAACAACTCTTTCTATACTTCTATTGATGAAGGCCATGCGATATATTAGCAGGGAGCTACTATATCCATATTCTACTTGACATATGGCCATCAGGAATATAGTGATCATGAAAACTATGGGTAACTTTTGAATCAAAGATTGAGAGCATCCATCGGTCCCTCTGTCCATCCATCCATCCATCCATCCATCCATCCATCCATCCATCCATCCATCCATCCATCCATCCATCCATCCATCCATCCGAAATAACACATCTGTACCATTTGCCTCCCAAGTATAACGTTCCAACCTTCCATTGTCTTACGTGTGCAGGCATGAGGAGACCTGAGGGGCACGGACGGGCGTCGGTGGTAGCCGGGACGGCAGCGCTGACACCTGCGGCCCTCGGTGTTATGTCGACAGTCGTCACAGACGCCTCCGCTGACGCCACCCGAGGAGATCCATGCCCGCAGAGAGAAGTGACAGCTTTCTGCATGGCCATGGCACTCACACTCTTTAAGAGAAGCGGTGGGGGGCCACCGTTGGGTGGTAGAGGTTGCAGGGAGGAAAACCGACCGGTCATAAACACAACTCTGTCAGAAAATGTGATGGTACTGTTGGCGACTTACTCTGACATGGGTTTGGCTCGCCACTGCTGCCGTTGGCGGGCCTCCAGGGTCGGTCATTATAGAGCGGGGCACACCTCTCACAGTGATCGCCCTCGGTGTGGTGAACGCACAGACACTTTCCAAACACCTGGAAGGCACGTGAGATTCTGCTCAGTTGTTACAGACACCTGTTCTCCAGAGACACCAAGAAACCAGTTTAAGCACTGCAAAAACGGAACCAAAAATAAGTAAAATGTTCTTAAAATGAGTGTATTTGTCCTTGATTTGAACAGATACATAAGATGATTTGCCAATGGAATAAGATTTTAGCACTTGAAATAGGAACAATCCAACTCCGTCATCTTATTTCAAGTGCAGGATGTCTAATTATCTTATTTTAGGGGTCAAAATACTCATTCCATTGGCAGATAATCTTATTTAACTGCTCAAATCAAGGACAAAGAGACTAACTTTAAGAACATTTTACTTATTTTTAGATTTGTTTTTGCAGTGAGGCACAACAGTGGAAAGTCACAATGATGGTCATTTTATCCACATGTACTGTACCCACATTTGCTCCTCAGACGAGCACAAGATAGAGAACAAAAAAGGGATTAAAAAATATATAAATAAGATACACAGAATATAAAAAATTAGCCCTTTTTGCATGTATTGGCTCGCCTGGTGGTGATGTGGAAAAAGCCTGTAAAGTAAATGAAGGTCATTTACTTTACAGGCTTTGAAAAATCTTGAAAAATCCAACAGCATGATTACATTTGTTTGACGGCAAAAGGAAACCTTTTTTATTTTTCTAAAAAAATGATGTCTTCCATGTCAAACACTCTTTAAAATGGGAAAGACAAGGGAACATGCCGTATGAGGAAGCCAGATGTGAGCCGCTCTTCATGAGTGAGGGGGCAACCACTACAAAATAGCTCCTCTTTTGAACTTCCCCATATCAGAGCAATAATTAAAAAGCCTAAAATAACTTTAACGGTTCAAAGGGAGGCTGGGCGATGACTCTTTGTTTATCTTGCCACCGCTCGCAGTCATGGTGATAGTAAGGAAGAGGAAGAAATCTTCAAAGCTTCCTGTCAGCGACATGCTGCAAATTCTTCACTATAAGGTTGAGCTGCTGCAATTAAAGATAGATTCGATGTTAGCAAGATTGTGCCTCCAGCTCGATTTGAGGATGTTTAAAGAGCCGGTGTTATGAATACGTATGTGATGAAGGAAAGCTCCCGAGATGAGATGCATCTCGGTAGCCTCAATTCTCTGTATCCCATGCGGTCAGACGGGAACTAGGCTGAGTGAGGTGGAAGGAGGAGGAGGAGGACCTGGGCGTGTTGAAGCAGATGAGGCAGGCTCAGGCAGGCATGAAGGACAAAGGTTTTGGACTAAGCGTGAGGAGTAGGATTTTGTAGTGAATACGGTATAAAACTGGTAGCCAACATAGATCTTGAAGAATAGAAGTACCAGAATAGAGTTAATAGAGGGTGTTCTGGTAATGATTACAGGAGCAGGCAGGATTCTGAACCAACTGGAGTCTGTCAGGGCCGTACAGATGAAACTCTACGTCATACATGACTTAAAGCCTGATGCCTTTGCTTTTCGGATAATATCCCCCCTTGTATTGACATCATTCAAAAGAAAACATCAGACCCACTGTTTTATTTCCTAGTCCCTCGCCTTCACAGATGCAAGATAAACCACTCACCATGTCACTGTGCTGTCTGTCGTCTCTGCCGCCTTTATACGGTGAGCAATGCTCGGCGTGCCCGTGACAGAGGCACGTCCCTCTGGCCAGTAACGTATAAATAGCGTACGGTGCTGGGGGTGGGTTTTCTGATGTGGCTGTGGGGTTTGTCCACTCCACAGAGGACTTCAGAGACACGGGACAAGCCTGAGCTTTCAGCAGTCTGATGCGCAGATTTGTGACGGTCAGGCGGACAAGGGCCTCCGGACTGTAGGGGTCAAAGGTTTTAGCGCTGCTTGGGTCCAGAGAACGTACGATTACCTGGCAGAACGGAAAGGAGAGATGTAAATGGCACTGGCTGTTAAATTCTGAAAATGCTTCACATCCTTGGGCAAATTCTTTTACCTCCCCTCCACTGCAGGGTTGAAGGCTAGAATAACGGGATGTGCACAGTGAGCCCGGCCGATTTGAATCATCGTCCAGGTCAAATTCCACCCTGCAGTTATGAGCGAATAGCCTGAGAGCCTCCCAGGTTTTTCCAAAATCAGCAGAACGCTCAATGACCATGGCAGCGGGCCTGGGGGACCTGAACACCAAAACTACATGAGACAGACAGAACTTCGTCTCCAGGTCCAACCGGATTTCCCCCTGCTCCGCGTTGCCTCCTCCTGACGCCCACCAGGTGTCCGGATGCAAGAATGGGTCATCGGTCATGTGAGAAGGAGGGTGAGCGTCCTCTTGGCATGAAGCACGGGGGCACAAACTTTGGTGGAAATTGTGGTTAATACAGCAGTTTGGGCGGGTTAGAAGCGCCCTGCCACTAGCCAGATTCCCAATGGGTGGGCTGCAGGCTTGGTCTACACATCTGGAAACTGGAACAAACAGAGTGTGAAAGGGTTAGTAAAAAAGAGAGAGAATGCAATACCTTGCAAAAGTATTTGCACCAGTTGAGGGTTTTTTCCCATATGTCACATTAAAACCACCAACCTCAGCATTTTTAATTGGGATTTTATGTGATAGACCAACACAAAGTGGAGGGAAAACAACAGAAAGATCACAAAATAAAAGGAAACTATACTCATTTAAATCCTTTTTTTTTTTTTTTGCATAAGGAATCTTCTGTTTTGGATATTTGTGCTTCTGCCCCCTTTACACTGATACCTGTAAATAAAACTCAATGTAACTAACTGCCCTCAGAAGTCCAGGTAAAGTAAATAAAGTCCACCCGTATATAAATACAAAACATTTTTTAAGGCCTCAGCGGTTTACAAGAGCACCTTTGTGAATGATTAGCACCATGAAGACCAAGAAACAGAGCAGACTGGTCAGGAATAAAGAACTTTAAATTAGGGTCATGCTATTAGACTTAGACTTAGACTTTCTTTATTGTCATTTTGTATGCACAGAGTGCATACAGAACGAAATTTCATTTTCATACAGCTCAGAAAAATTGCAGTAACTCTACAGGATACGTTGCTGTGAATTAAATTAAATTAAATGATATTGTGGAAAGCTGGCAAGCCAAGCACAATCGGCGAACAGTATTTAAACATCTCGCAGAGCACTGGTCAATCCCTCATCCAAAAATGGAAAGCCCAGGCATCATTTGAAAAAGCAAAAAAAAAAAAAAAAAAAAAAAAAAAAAACTGCCCATGGTAACTCTGGAGGAGGTGCAGAGATCCACAGCTCAGGTGCGAGCATCTGTCAACAAGAGCAATACACTGCAGTTATAATATACAAGATGTTTTTGTGTTTGATACATAATTCTATAGAATTTCTAGTCATAGCTTTGATGTCTTCACTATGTATCTGTAATGTAGAATATCATGGAAATCAGAAAAAGAAAAGCCATTGAATGACAAAGGTGAGTCCACACTTATGACTGGTAGGCTGGATTTTTGCACCCTATTGTTGAAGCTAACCCGTACCAAAGTCTTGCTTGAAGCGACAAGCCATAGACACAGCATAAGTGTGGAAAAGTGCTCTGTAGATCATGTTGGAGATTATGAAATTACAGAGACTGGACTGCAAAGGTGGTTACCATGGAAATTACAGAAAAACAAACTCTGGAGGCCAGAGCCTGACATACTTGGATTGGATAGTATGACTGTTATGGAAAATGTGTCAGCAAGGACACGTCTGCATTACAGCATGATCTTCTCCACCAATGTCATGAACTGAACGCTGATATCATACTGTGCACGCCCCTGAATGTGTGTACACATACTTCCTATAAAATATCTGTGTGAGAGAACAAACGGGGTTCTCAGGTACCGGTTGCGTTGTGTTGTTATGAGAACCCAGAGCTGAATCTGTAAACATCCCTCTGCCTTTTAGATTAAATAAGGTAAAATATAGTTACAGTTTGAAGATTCTTTTTGTTACTACAGAAGTCTACAACAGAAACACTACATTATCAGATAAAAGAACCAGGGGAGACCATGCAAAGGTCTATAGTTTAACAATCACCTTGGAAACTGCACAGGTAAATTGCTAAACTGCTGGACAGAAGTGAATACACAGCCATACTGGATGAAAACCTGCTAAAGCATCCAAAAACACTCCAGACAGGCACCGAGGTTCAACTTCCAGCAGGACGTAAACACAAGAACACAACTGAATGTTTAAGATAAAAGCAAAGGATCAATGTGTTAGGATGGCCGAGTCAAATTTCAGACGGAAACAGAGCCGACATTCTCTGACAAAACACAAAAATGAGATGTTTGCAGCTCCTCTGCAGCTAAACAGAGGGGGTTTGAGCAAATCATTTTAGTCTCCAGATAAGCAAAGACGCTGCAGAGGGAGCCAGCTGTAGTAGTTGGTTGTAGTATTGATCCAGAGGCTGAATATAGATGCACTCCACACTTGTCAAATTTATATTTGTAACGTTTTCTAAATGTGTCGTTTTCCTTGCACTTCACATACAGCAATTACGCACCACTCCATGTCGGTCTGTCACACAAAATCCCAGAAATACAGTTTTACTGAAAAACCAAAGTCCACCTCGTTGTGTTTTTTGCTGAATTATTAATTTGCATAACCATGGTGTCACCGCTGCTGTTGTAACATAATCCATCTCTCTCCATCTGAGCAGCATCGAGAGTTTCTCAGATTACACAGATCGGACAGAAGCACACAAACCAGTTGTGTGACTGTGACTTTTTTTTTTCTTTTTCTTTTTTTTGACACGGGAAAAACACGGGACAGCAGCTGTGGAAATTGAATCAACATCACGGGGGTTTCTTCTCAGAAACAAGGATCAGACGAACAGCATCACCCGAGGAAGACGGCGGCGCTCCTCACCTGCTCCGCTGCGCGTCGCGACTAAAAGAAGCCATCCAAACGCCACCAGCATGTGCTGTCCTCCGGCTCCGCTGTCCGGCACGTTGGACACCGTCATCTTTATTGCTCCTGAGGTTACAGCACGCATGGTGCGCAGAACTCCTTCCCCCAAGCACGCGTCCTCTCAATGCGCCAAAAGGACATCTCTCCGCCGATTACGCAATGTGGTCCAGGCGAAGCCGAGAGAATTCAACCAGCATCCCTCTGAAACACGGCGAAACCACCAAGTTAATGCACCATCAAGGGATCCCGGGCAGATACGGATGGTTCATCGCAGGGGAACAGGAGGATGGAAAAGGATGAAAACAATAACAAAAATAAACGGTTGTTTTCTTTATTTTTATTCATCGTCCATTTTGCTCTTAATGTGATGCTGCCTCTTTCTGTGATGTAAAAAACACGCAGACAGTTCTGTGACTGATTTTGTCTCCACTCTACATTGTCTTCCTAACGCGCTCTCTCTGCCTTTACCCTTTATTTATACATGGACAAGGGCGTTTCTTGCAGAGATGACGCGCTGGGGGAGAATCTCCATTTGGCACCTTATACATAACCTGACATACAGTAGCTTCTCACTCCTCTAGGACGTTCATGATAGATAGATAGATAGATAGATAGATAGATAGATAGATAGATAGATAGATAGATAGATAGATAGATAGATAGATAGATAGATAGATAGATAGATAGATAGATAGATAGATAGATAGATAGATAGATAGATAGATAGATAGATTCAATCAGTTTTCTATCAGTCGTATGGCTGTGAGAGTATTGCAAGTGCTCTTTTTAGATTAAAGGTCTCATAGATCCCAAATGAAAGATGAGGTCTAATCCTCCTAATTATGTAAGATTTTGAAGTACAGATGATAAAATGCAAACCAGATCCCTGCAGTAACACACAGCGATATACTGAAAAATTATATGCTACGACTCACATGCAAACTTCAGTGACTAGCCCCCGACTGTGCACATCACTGAAGGGTGCCTTAATTAACTGGGCATGCAAAGAAGAAATAGAGAACTCATTCTGGATGCAACTAAGATGATTTTGTTTTCATCTTTGCCTTTGTGTGCCCCCTAAACCTTGCTGTCCTTTGCAGAGGGTCGTGTTGCCCATATCAAAAACTGCCACTGTACTGTAATTTTCCTTTCTCTTTGGCATGTAGTATACCTACAGCACAGTCTTCCCCAAAAGATTGGCAGTGCACTGGTCCTGACACTGGGCTCACCCACACTGCTAATATAAACCAGCGTCGTGCCAAACGTGGTCACTTCATTACCCGGGGGTTCATAATGAGGGTTGGAAATGTGTTTATGGGCTCCCTCCCGCTTGTTTTTCAGCTGCCCTCATTCCACATACAAGTCTCTTTGAAGTGGAACGCAGACAAACCTGAGCAGCCAAACCAAAATAGTCCTCAAAAGCTTGATGTGTCGTGGCACCGAAAGAATCTGGCAGCTTTCGGTTTCTTGCAGTTACAATACAATAAAGTACCATAAAGGGCCATTTTTTCCCACGTGCTTCCCTTTCTTTAGGAGTCCTTTGTCGGTTTTTATTGTAACAATGGATCATAAACACAAGGTCTTACACATGACTCCTTTGTGAATTTCAACCACAGGAAACATATAGTCCCTTGTCGAGTTTGATGTTCCATATCCTTCCCCGGCTCGCACAGACCGAGCTGAGAGAATAGTTGCAATGTCAGATCAGATTCATGGCTTAACTGGGAGCGAAAGGAGCTCCGAAAATTGGAATCGACACAAGGCATTGGGATGGCTTTAATAAACGTTTACAGTGACACACAAATTGCTTTCAGGCCTGCCTCCCTGCTTTTCTCCTGAAAGAAGACTAAAAAGATAAAATTACTAAAGCCCAAAAGAACAAATGATGATGATTATTACGCTTGTTCTCACTGGGACAATGTTTCAGAAGAAGCTGATGGTTTAGTTGCAATTTCCTGTCACATTTTGCCGTCATCTTCTAAATTTTGTCTGATTAGATGTGCTTAAAGCTTGAGTTCCCTCTTCCTGGTGTCACAGAACATTCACTCTGTGTTTGTTTGCAACGTGATACAATCTGAGAAAGTTCACGACGTGCAAATGTTTTTTCTTTCATCTCTCGCTCTCTCTCTCTCTCACACACACAAAGCAATAAATCCCACTTTATCTTCACACATCTCACATGTTCTATTTTTGTTTCACTCATGTTCTAATACAAAAAATGCCAAGAATATATTCATGAAAGGTTGGATTTATTCCTGTTTAAAACATGTGAGCTGCTGCTCATTATCTTAAGTCACAGACGAACATATTTTCGGGCTGGTTTAAAATGATTTAGAGTCAGCTTTTTTGGCTCAGCCCGAGATGCAGAAACGAGATTTCCGTGTTTTCACAGTGGACCTGTGTGGATTTGAGAGAGACCTGATGGGTAAAACATAGAATCAAATCACGGATGTGGGTCTGGCTGGTCCTCAAAGAATTTCCCCCTGCTTTGGTGAGTTTTCTGATTTCTGAAAAGGCTTTGAAATGGCAGGTTTAATTTAACATAAGAAGCTGAAGTTTAAGGTCAGAGTTCTCTGTGGGCCGTAAAACATTTTTTATGGCAAGCATGCGCGATAAACATCTGTGCGACTAAATTACATTGAGCTGCTCATTTGAGCTTTAAAATGTGGCACTTTACATCCTAAACAGACAGGGCGGTGGTTAGAGATCATTTTGTCATACAGGAATGCAGACCAACCCACAATCAATAAAGTGTTTGCTTTAAACGTGAGCATAAAAACTGGGGGTAAACAACACGGGTTTCAGTGTGGGTCTAGGTTGAAAAGGGTCTGTAATTCCTTTTTAATAGAAAATGCTTCAAATGTGTGAGCGCTGCTGCTTTTCAGTTGCCACAGATCTAATACTCACCCAGACGGGTCACCATAATGTCCAAACATGCAACATCCCTGAGGCTCTCTTTCATTTACAGGACTCAACAACGATGCTGATAGACGTAGCCAGATCATCCAGCAGCTAACCCAGTTCTCAGTCCAGGTTGCCCATGTTCCTCTGTGTTTACCTCACAGAGTCCTCTGCCCTCCTTTCCTTTGTCCTCTCCCTCCATTTTCTCTCTAAAGCTTTGTGCTGTGTGTGTGTGTCAGTGTACATAACACGCATTTCTTCAGGGATAAGGAGGAATAACTGGCTTGCTTACCTGACCTCTCTACACGGAGGCCACAGATTCCAACGTGATCCCATTTAAAACATCTCTGCCAGCAGCCATAACTAATATGGGTCCTACATGAGAATGTAGCAAACATCATGTGTGCAGGTCCCCGAAATTTCACACTAAAACAACATCAGTCTTATCCTAGACAGGTCATCATCAAACGTCTGCAATTCTAACCTAATAATGATTGATATAAACATGTCCGCAGTGGCGCTTTTTTCTGTTCTTTTAAAAATTGTGGATGGTACTGTGTCATACGGTAACTCTGGAGGAGCAGCAGACCACAGCTCGGTTGGGAAAATCTCTCGACAGGACAATGGTTGGGTGTGTATTCTTCAAATCTGGTCTTTATAGAAGAGTGACAAAAATAATGGTTTAGGTTTAAGAGAATGTCCGTCCGTCCGTCCGTCTCCGTCCGTCTTCTTCCGTCTTCTTCCGCTTATCCGGGGTCGGGTCGCGGGGGTAGCAGCTTCAGTAGGGAGGCCCAGACGTCCCTCTCCCCAGCCACTTGGGCCAGCTCCTCAGGAGGAATCCCAAGTCGTTCCCAGGCCAGCCGGGAGACATAGTCCCTCCAGCGTGTCCCTGGGCCTCCTCCCGGTGGGACGTGCCCGGAACACCTCACCAGGGAGGCGTCCAGGAGGCATCCTGACCAGATGCCCGAGCCACCTCAACTGGCTCCTCTCGACGTGGAGGAGCAGCGGCTCTACTCTGAGTCCTCCCCGGATGACTGAGCTCCTCACCCTATCTCTAAGGGAGAGCCCAGACACACTACGGAGAAAACTCATTTCGGCCTCTTGTATCCGGGATCTCGTTCTTTCGGTCACGACCCAAAGCTCATGACCATAGATGAGGGTAGGAACGTAGATCGACCGGTCTATCGAGAGCTTCGCCTTTTGGCTCAGCTCTCTCTTCACCACAACGGATCGGTACAGCGCCCGCTTCACAGCAGACGCAGCACCAATCCCCCTCTCGATCTCCCACTCCATCTTCCACTCATTTGTGAACAAGACCCCAAGATACTTGAACTCCTCCACTAGGGGTAACACATCCTCCCCAACCCGGAGAAGGCACTCTGCCCTTTTCCGTTTCAAGACCATTGTCTCGGATTTGGAGGCACTGATTTTCATCCCGGCCGCTTCGCACTCGGCTGCGAACCGCTCCAGTGAGAGCTGTAGATCACGCCCTGATGAAGCCAATAGGACCACGTCATCCACGAATAGCAGAGACACAATCCTAAGGCCACCAAAACGGATCCCCTCAACACCTTGGCTGCGCCTAGAAATTCTGTCCATAAAAGTTATGAACAGAATCGGTGACAAAGGGCAACCTTGGCGGAGTCCAACTCTCACCGGAAACGAGTCCGTCTTACTGCCGGCAATGCGGACCAGACACCGGTCGTACAGAGACCTGACAGCCCTTATTAAAGGGTACGGTACTCCATACTCCCGGAGTACCCCCCACAGGATCCCCCGGGGGACACGGTCGAATGCCTTCTCCAGATCCACAAAGCACATGTAGACTGGTTGGGCAAACTCCCATGCCCCCTCAAGAATCCTGCTGAGGGTATAGAGCTGGTCCAGTGTTCCACGGCCAGGACAAAAACCACACTGCTCTTCCTGAATCCGAGATTCGACTATCCGACGGACCCTCCTTTCCAGAACCCCTGAATAGACCTTACCAGGGAGGCTTAAGAGTGTGATCCCTCTGTAGTTGGAACACACCCTCCGGTCCCCCTTTTTAAATAGGGGAACCACCACCCCAGTCTGCCAATCCAGGGGAACTGCCCCCGATGTCCACGCAATGTTGCAGAGCCGCGTTAACCAACACAGCCCCACAACATCCAGAGCCTTAAATTACTCAGGGCGAATCTCATCCACCCCCGGGGCCTTGCCACCGAGGAGCTTTTTAACAACCTCGGCAACCTCACCACCAGAGATGGGAGAACCCGACCCAGAGTCCTCAGGCTCTGCTTCCTCAATGGAAGACGTGTTGGTGGGATTAAGGAGGTCTTCGAAGTATTCCGCCCACCGAAACACGACGTCCCGAGTCGAGGTCAGCAGCACACCACCCCCACTGTAAAGAGTGTTGGTACTGCACTGCTTCCCCCTCCTGAGACGCCGGATAGTGGACCAGAATCGCTTCGAAGCCGTACGGAAGTCTTTCTCCATGGCCTCTCCGAACTCTTCCCACGCCCGAGTTTTTGCCTCGGCGACCAGCCGAGCCGCCTGCCGCTTCGACTGCCGGTAAACATCAGCTGCTTCCGGAGTCCCACAGGCCAAAAACGGCCGGTAGGACTCCTTCTTCAGCTTGACGGCTTCCCTCACCGCTGGTGTCCACCAGCGGGTTCGAGGGTTGCCGCCGCGACATGCACCGACAACCTTGCGGCCACAACCTTGCGGCCACAGACATTGAGTCTGAATGGAACATGGTCCATTCAGACTCAATGTCCCCCGCCTCCCTCAGGACGTGTTTAAAGTTCTCCCGGAGACGACAACAAAGTCGATCATTGAACTGCGACCTAGGGTGTCCTGGTGCCAAGAGCACATATGGACACCCTTATGCTTGAACATGGTGTTTGTGATGGACAATCCATGACGAGCACAGAAGTCCAACAACAAAACACCACTCGAGTTCAGATCAGGTGGGCAATTCCTCCCAACCACGCCCCTTCAGGTCCCACTGTCATTGCCCACGTGAGCGTTGAAGTCCCCCAGCAAAACGAGGGAGTCCCCAGGAGGGGCACTCTCCAGTACCCCTTCGAAGGACTCCAAAAAGGGTGGGTAATCTGAACTGCTGTTTGGCGCATAAGCGCAAACAACAGTCAGAACCCGTCCACCCACACGAATGCAGAGGGAGGCCACCCTCTCGTTCAGCGGGGAAAACCCCAACGTGCAGGCACCGAGATGGGGGGCAACCAGTACGCCAACCCCAGCTCGGTGCCTCTCACCATGGGCAACTCCAGAGTGGAAGAATGTCCAGCCCCTCTCAAGGAGACAGGTTCCGGAGCCAGAGCGGTGCGTCGAGGTGAGTCCGACTATCTCTAGTCGGAACCTCTCAACCTCGCGCACAAGCTCAGGCTCCTTCCCCACCAGGGAAAAGAGAATGTATGTATTTAAAAAGTCAACATCTGAACTTCTTTACTGAGAAAATCCAAAAGATTAGAGGGGCAGTCTGTCCATATCAAGTTCAGTACCAAAGCTGTCTACAACTAGAACTGAATTTGACAAAATGTCCCAATTCAGCCAAATAAACTACAAAAGCTTAGAAGAAATTGTTCACCAGCTAAGTTCCTCCCACTGCTGCCCTGATGTTTCTTTTAGAAAGTTCTGCCTGTCATAATATCTGATTTGACTCAGATAACAGACACGTCCATTCTGTCAAGTGTATTCCCTCGGTCCCTAAAAACAGATATTATCAAACTGCTGTTGAAAAAGAACAATTTGGACAAACTACTACTGCAGAACTACAGGCCCATCTCAGACCTCCCTTTTATCAGTAAGATTATTGAAAAAGCTGTGTTTCAACAATTAACCACCTTCTTAACAATGACCAGCCGCTTTGAGGTTTTCCAGTCAGGTTTCCGTGCTCACCACAGTACAGAGACCGCCCTTATCAAGGTGTTTAATGACATCCATATAAATGCATACAGTGGAAGAACCACAATGCTGGTATTATTGGACCTTAGTTCAGCGTTTGATACTGTTGATCACTCCATTCTGTTAGAGCGCCTGGAAAACTGGCTTTGCCGTTCTGGTACAGCACTCAACTGGTTTAAATCCTACTTAAAGGACAGGGAATTTTTGGTGTCAATAGGTAACTTTTCATCAGCAACAACAAAAATCACATGTGGGGTTCCCCAAGGGTCCATCCTACGTCTCCTGTTCAATATCTACATGCTCCAGATCATAAAAAGCAACATCAGTTACCATAACTATGCAGACGACACACAGCTCTACATCACCATGTTACCAGGTGATGACAAACCCATCCAAGCGCTGAGTAAATGTTTAGGAGAAATCAATGTATGGATGTGCCAACATTTTTCTTCTATTGAATAAAAACAAAACTGAAGCAATGATTTTTGGACCAATAGATGAGCGATCAAAATTTAGCACACAGCTTCAGCTAGTAACCACCAATCAGGCTGGAAATCTGGGTGTAGTGATGGACTCAGACCTGAACCTCCAAAAGCATCTAAACACAATTACAAAGTTGCCCTTCTATCACCTGAAGAACATTTCCAGGATTAAAGGACTAATGTCTCAGCAGGATCTCGATAAACTGCTCCATGCATTTAATCAAATTGATTACCACAACAGTGTTCTCACAGATCTGATAAAATAAAAGTTGATCAAAAAAATGCAGCTGATCCAGAACGCTGCTGCCCGCGTCCTCACTAAGACTAAGAAAGTAGAGCACATCACCCCAGTGGTTACACTGGCTCCCTGTATCTCAGAGAATAGACTTTAAAATACTTCTGTTAGTTTATAAATCCCTGAATGGCTTAGCACCTAAATACATCACAAACTTGTTATCAGTGTATCAACCCTCCAGAACCACTCAGGTCTTCTGGTGCAGGTCTACTTCGCATACCCAGAACCAGAACCAAACCTGGAGAAGCAGCATTGGAGAAGACTGTAAAAGTGCTGAAACCCATAGTTCCTCTAAAATAAATCAAGGTTAAGAACTATTTGTTTAGAGTTGCCTTTGAATGTCTATGTTGAGGTTTGTAGTCCAACTTGTCTTATCTCTTGACCTGCTGCTATTATTCCACTGCAATGTGCTTTCCTCTGTAATGTTTTAGTTCCTTACGTTCTGTTCATGTCCACCACCTTTGGACAACAAGATTGTCTTGTTACTGAAATGTGCTGTACAAATAAACTTGCCTAGCCTTTCCTTGAAACTAAATCCAATTGAGAATCTGGGGTAAAACTTGAAAGCTGATGTTCGCAAATACTTCTCATCGAATCTGACTGACTGTGAGCTCTTTTGTACAGTTTTTCTCACATGATAACTGAGAGAAAATGAGAGCATAAAATACCATTAGAAACACTTGGTTTTTGTGCAGACATACCATACAGAGAAGACTGTCAAGAGACGAAGCTTAAGTGATTCAACAGTTGTGGGGGGGAAAATAGTTTAATTCAATGCAATGATGGCGCTGAAAGCTAAAGGAAACATAAATTAAAATACGCTCTGAGGAATCGTAAACCTGCTGCTGCATTTTGAGAGCCAGCGTGGCCCTGAGATATCATGCAGGCAAACCACCGCTGACATGCTGGGGCTAATGAGGACGACAGGACCTATTTAGTTTGTCTCATTCTTGCCAATATTAGTCAAAGTAGCTTACTGCTGCACAAAAAAGAGATATCAAAGAGAACACTTTCCATTTAACTGATTTTCTTCCATTGACATCCTGCTCTACAACTCCCTTCCCTCCCTCCTCTGACCCTCTGCCTGCACTAAAGATCTCTGAGGAAGATGTAAAGAGGCTTCTTCAGTGTCAGAAGACTAGGAAAGCCCCAGGACCTGATGGCCTTTTCCCCTTTCTACCTGAAACCTGACCTGACTAAAGAGCCTCCATCTTGACTTAGATCTACAACAAGTCTCTGGAGCTGTGTGAGATTTTCTCCTGCTTCAATCGCTCCACCATCATCCTGTTCGCCAAGAAACGCACCATCACAGGGTTAATTTACCGCAAGCCACAATAGCCCTGACGTCTGTGTTAATGAACCCCTCTGAGCGCCTGGTGTTAATGTATCTGAAGAAGATCACAGGTTCTCTGCTGGTTCCCCTGATTTGCGTTCCTGGCGTACAGGTCAGCAGATTTTGCGGTTTCTTTGGGAGTACACGTCCTCTTGCGCCACCTTGACCGCCCAGACAGGTATGCCAGGATCTTGCTTGTAGACTTCAGCTCACGGTGCCGGCCTCCACCTGTCAGTGGATCACCGGCTTCCTGACTGACCGGCAGAAGCAGGTGAAGCTGAGGAGCGTCTTCTCTCACTCAAGAACCATCAGTACCAGGACCCCCAGGGGTATGCTCTGTCTTCTTCTCTCTGCACACGACTGACTGCACCTCTGAGGACCCATCTGTGAAACCCCTGAATCTCGCAGACAACACCGTCATTGGTCTGATCCACGACACTGACAAGTCCATATATAGACAGTAAGTGGATCGGCTGGTCCAGTGGTGTTGTCAGGACCGTCAGGGGCTTAACCTGCTGAAGATGTTGGAGATGACGGTAGAAGTATGGGGGGCATCCATACTTCTTCCCCTCGTCATCCTCAATAGGGATGTGTCGACTGTGGACCAATTCGGGGTTCTAGGAACCACTCTTTCTCAGGTGGTCACTCTGTTTCTCAAAAACAGACTTTTTTTAAAAGAGAAACGTAGTGGAAAATATTTCTTGGACTAAGATCAAGTACTAGTGGCTGTGCCGCCTCATTTTACCTGTGAACCTAGACCATAGATATATCAAGTGTAGAGCCTTGTATATATCAAGCACAACTTAACCAAGTTATCATGACTAGCTGGAATCTAACTGCATCTGATCTTTTTGAAGATTTTCCACACATTTCAGACTAAAAGGAGACCTCAGGGCAGACACAGAGCTTGGTGAAGAGACTGTGTGATCCCTAATGCCTGAGAATGCTTTGCTACCCCCCAGAATGAGATGGAAAGTGTTGCTGCGGAGGGATTTCTTGATTCCCCCTGCAGTACCTCTCACAGTGGTCTGATCTCAGATAAGCAGAAGACAAGAAATGGATGGATGGATGAACAGACATCCCTCACTTGGGATGCAAGTGGAAATTCTCTCCTCTCTAAAAAGAATATGGGAGCACAACATCAGTTTGTAAAATGTCATCTTCATGAAGTGAAAGTAGATCGGAAACAATGTCCTTTGCACAGATATGGCCAACGTAGAGATGTGTGCCAACAATGGACAGCCCCATGTTTGGTGAAAACGCAGGAAGTTGTATCAGCACTCATGGCATGGTGGTGGAAAAGTTAAGATCTGGGCTTGTTGTGCAGACAAAGGTCCTGGGCACACAGGTTCCACTGGTCACCAAAGACTTTTAAAGTGCAACAAGGGCAACTCTCCATCAACTGAAGCTTAGCCCAAACCAGGGCAACAATCCTAAAACAGTAAAAAAAATCTACAACGGAACGGATGCAAGACAGGGGTATGCAACCTGTGGCTCTTTACAGCTTCAGCATTGGCTCTTAAAAACTCAGGCCACAAATGCGGGGGGAATAAATTGGTCAACGTTGCTAAATTTAAATGCAAAGGTAATTAAAAATGGCTAGCTTTTGGATGCCTTTATTTCTGCAATATATGCATAACATTTCTAGAAAGAAAGAAACTGATGGTGTATAGAATATTTTACTATAGATAGATTAAATATGTTTTTGTCAATAGGTTGCAACCGACTTGCTTTTTCATGATTTTGATGCCATTTGCTATAAAAATCAAATGTCCAATTACAGAAAATGCATTAAACCTAAATATAAAAATACTGCTGGTTTAAATAATAAAAACTGTTTATCTTTAGTTAAAAAAAATGTAAACAAATTTTCTATAGTATACTATAATAACAAGCTCTTGTTTCAAAGGGATTTTTTGTGGCTCTAAACAAAATTTATTTAGCTGGGACCGACGGCAAAAATGGCTCTGCGGGTAAATGTTGCCGACCCCTGGTGTAAGAGAAAGGAATCAATGTGTTGCAAAGGCCCAGTCCGTGTCCAAACCGGAACTCTACAGAAATGCGGCAGTGGGACCTTAGGAGCGCTTTACCGAAACAAATGTCTGCAAACCTGAAGAACCGGAGGCATGTTAATAAGAGCCTTGGACAACATTCCTCCACAATTATGGGAGAGAGATAAATGCATGCAGAAAATGACTACTTCACCTTATTGCTGCTAAAGTTGTTTTTAAATCCCTAAATTATGGGGTGTACTTAGTTGTTGTTTTTTTTTGTACAAAAAAACTCTTCTATTTTTACCCAATAATTGTGTTTCTTAAGAAGGATTTTACAGCGTTTTACCGAGCAGCTCGCTGAAAGAAGCTTCCGCTGAGTTTAGGATGCTTTATTGACGCTTAAACTCCGTGTTTAACGTTTGGCAACATGTCAATCTCTCACATGCAAACACTGATTCACCATATTGGACCCCCGAGCCTCCTTTTCTCTGCTGGACCCTTTTATTTATGTTTTACATCACATGCTAATGAGCTCAAGATTTGAGTTTGTCACCAGCTCCCCTCACATAAACACAAGCATCAGTGAGCAGACATCCAAACAAAGTCGCAGTCATCTGATAACTCCTTCCATCACCCTCCCACTCAGACAAACTAGTGCACAGATTTTATTTTCCCTGCAATAACACCAACAGACATATGTTAAAGATTCTGTTCGCTGCTTTCCTGCTCTGGCGCTTCAGACTCGCTTTGATGATTAACACTGCCGATGCTATGATTTACTTTAACTGCCTCAGACAAAGTCAGAAAGGATATTGTAGCTCACATCAGACGGCAAATGTAAAGTAAAGAGCTGAACTTTGTCAGCCCAGTTAAGAGGAAAGAATAAATTAAACCCCTCCGGCCCCCCAGTGGGGTTCAGCCTAACTCAGATGGAGCCAGCCACATATCTAATGCTTTAATAATCCAAAACAGTTTTCATTTTCTGATCTTATGTTGCCTTTTCTCACCATTTGGAGTATTTTTCTGGCCTACAGTTACTGATTGTGGTTTCCCTCCAAAGTCCACACAATGAAAGAGAGTTAATGAGAGGAAAAATCAGACACAGCTGCTTGAGGTCGCAGGACAGAGCCTGGGGGTTCCAGACTATTCCTTCTGCCTGATGCAGTGGGCTGCAGGGCTGTGAGTCCCCTCTCAGCCAATTAAAAAAACACCTTTTTTTTTTTTTTCCTTTTTTTTTTTTTTTATGCCACCCAACCCGTTAGGCCATTTGAAATGTCTGGTTAAATGAAGAGGTCACTATTTGGCAACAGCGCATCATCTCACCTCGGAAAGATCAAAGATCCGTCCTGCATGCAGGAAGCCTGGTGCATTCGGGGATGGGAGCTGCTTTGCTCCTCTGAAACAAAGTCCTAAAACTCTGTAATGGTGATCCAACATTTTCTGGCCTCTCACAGATCTTGCTTCTTTATTAAGTGGACACTTGCAGCCTTTCGTGAAACAGGGCTCAGCGATGGGTTGGAGACTGCCGGCGTCGGCTGTCAGATTCTTCCGGTGTGAGCCCCTCGGTAAACCACGGTGGTCATCAAACAATGTGTATACAGACTCCTTTACCTTTTTTTACATTGTGTGATTTTACAACCACAAACCTCTAAGTCTTTTATAAAGGATTGATGTGATAGACCAACAAAAAGTAATACAGAATTGCGAGGTAGTAGGGAAAAAAATATGTTTCTTAGTGGATCATCAACAACCTTCTAAAAAGTGTGATGTTCATCTGTGTTCAGCCTCAATGAGTGAATACTTTGTAGAAGCATCTTCCCATGCAGTTACAGCTGCAGTTTTCTTTTTTCTTTTTTTGGGGGAGGGGGTGTCTCCAGCTTTGCACTAACCTTCTCTGTTCATTTTTATTAACTAAAAACTCTTAAGCTCAGTCAAATTGGACAAAGATCATCTGTGAAGATCATTTTTAAGTCTGAACTTTGACTGGGCCATTCTTACATCAAGTTGCTTTGATCTGAACAATTTCATTCTGGTCTCATGTCTGGGTTCATCGTCCTGCCGGACGTCAAACCTCTGCCCGAGCCTCATGTTTTTGCAGCCTCCAACCAGTAGTGCTCCATCCTAAGCTCCATGCATCTTTCCCATCCCCTCCGACCAGCTTCCCTGTCCCTCCTGAAGAAAAGCCATTTTCAGATAGTCCAAAGCTCTTTTTAATTCTTATCTGCCTTAAATATTTGCTGTGTCCCGACAGCTTTTGCGGCAAACTGCTAATGGGACTCCTTGTGGCCTTCCTGCAAGAAGTTCTTCCCATTTCTTCTTCTTCTCACGTGAGCAGTGGATCACTGCCGTCTGTCTGAGGTTGTCATGGTTTTCTTAACAGGTTCTCTAGTTAATGCTCCCCTTACCCACTCTGTCAGTTTAGGCGCAATGTCATATATTTGGATAGGTCTGCAGCTATACCCGACTCTTTTCATTTTTTTAAATCACGGACTGAACAGGGCTTTGTGAGATGCCCGAAGTTTGGGATTCATTTTTATAACTTAAACCTTTTAAACTTCTCCACACCTCTCTACCTGACCTTGGTCTTCATGTTGGTGTTTATTGACTGATGTTCTGCAGCTGTGCTGAAGTTCTAGTATTGTGCACACGTGAACATCTTTCAGAGTTTAAGGCTCTTCTTAAAACACAGCTATTTGCAGAATCCTTTTTTTTACATCCTGAGAGGTTGACTCTGTTTTTCATTTACTCTTAATTAGTTTGAATGATTTTAACAGTTTTAAACTATCTTGTTTGTCTATTGTAGCTTACCTGTGTTTTACTTGTCTATCCGTTTTAATTTTACAGTTATGTTCAGTAGTGTACAGCACTTTATTATTTTAAGTGTTTTCTAAATAAAGGTGGTATGCTATGGACTGGAGAATAAATACATATTGAAGCCAATGCATATCTGAGGAACAAGAGGAAAAGGGCAAAGTGATCTTTTTTTTCCTCCTGCAATGCTGCATATCAGCCAGTTTTTACGCTATATGAACAGAGCCGGTATTCAAATGTTTACGGGACCCCTTGAGGCAACCCTTTTACTTTCCTGTCTGGACTCAAACACAAAAACACAGTCATGGCATACCATGTGGGTATGCCAAATGCACGTTATGGGTTCACCAGTGCACAGTTGTGGTTACAGCAGAATGTGAGTTTCAGTGGAGGGTCTCTTTAGGAATGTGTGCAGTGCAGCTGCTCCTTGCCCACAATTGTGACGGTAAGAGGGGGTTAGCTGGTGTTTGATCCGGTCGGTGAACATCTGTTCTTCAAGAGAACCTAAACTTAGCCACCCATGCTGATGTCATTAATGTGCAATTAGTTAACCTGGTGCTCCCGAAGCAGAAGGGACCGAAAGGTGAATTTTGCAAATCTGGGGACGTGATGACGACGTCTTGTATGTCTAGTGATTATGAGAGCTTGACTTACCCTGACGTTCTTCTAACAATGACGTTCTGTTGGACCTCAATGCCGGCAGAACGCCCGCCAGGCTTGTAGATTGATGAGAAAGAGGATTACAGGGTGGATCAAGGCTCTTTAAGATTTAATGAGTTTGGCTCAACCAGAGCTGCTGGCCACAGCTTTACATACAGATCCCATCGCCCTGGTGGCCTCCTGGCTGCATGGTTGTTGCAAACGCTATCAGCAAAACATTGGTAGGAAACTATGTATCAAGGACTTCTACCGCATCAAAGACTTGCGGTTCCCATGTGATTTTCTTTGGAACCTCTGTCGTTTTCATGGATTTATTTAATAGCGGCAACATGTGGCAATCATTAATAACTTCCTCAGCACACTAAGGCCACTCTGATTTAGTAATCCCATTATTAGATGTGGCTTGTTTAAATGCTCAAAGATTCTGTTATTTTCATATCTTGTTAACGTGAGGTCATCTCTTTGGTAATCCAGCTCTGCTGGGAGAAAGACAATTGACCAGAACATCTCTAGTAAACATTTCACCAAGGATGTTTTGATAATTGAAGAAACAAAACATGTCAATATGCAGATTTTTTTGGTATTAAGTCACTCTGTATTTAACCTTTGGTTCTTGGCTCCTATTTAAAGCATTCTGTCCACAGCACTCTCACAGTGAGGAGCTGTGACGTGTATCACATCAAGAGGCTGGCCGTAAGAAATTCCACACTTTCTGATTTGACTTTTCGCATTACCTGTGCTCCTTTTTGACTTTAATTTACATCAGAGTGTTTCTCACATGATGTTTTAGATCCATGGAGCTGTTCATTGATATTTGGAGAGCTAGTCTCCGGCAGTTCTAAGAGGTTTTATCTAAAGAGGACTGGACGGAAACACCGTATCATCTAAGCTTTAATTTCGGGAACCATTTTCAAAATCCAATTTTGACCAGTTGCTATCTAGGGGGTGCAGACCTTTAAATACTTAATGGGAGCACCCGGACAATAAGATGAACTGGTCGGCTAATCTGGATGCGATCTACAGGAAGGGATCCCACTGCAAAAACAGAACTAAAAATAAGTCAAATCTTCTTGAAATGAGTGCATTTATCCTCGATTTGAGCAGGTAAATAAGATAATTTGCCAGCGAAATAAGATTTTTCCACTTAAAATAGGAACAATTCATCTCCATCATCTTATTTCAAGTGCAGGGTGTCTGATTAGCTTATTTTAGGGGCAAATATACTCATTCCATTGGCAGATAATCTTATTTACTGGCTCAAATCAAGGACGAATAGACTAACTTTAAGAACATTTTACTTGTTTTAGATCCGTTTTTGCAGTGTAGAGCCGGCTATTCTTCCTAAGGAAGCTGAGGTCCTTTGATGTCTGTAGGGCGATGCTACATAAATTTAATCAGTCTGGGTTAGCAAGCATCCTCATGTTTGCTGCTGTTTGCTGGAGAGGCAGGATCGCACACAGAAAGGCTGGGTGGCTGGATAAGCTGGTGAAGAAGGAGGGGTCAGTGATTGGAATGAGCCTACTGCCACTGGGGACCTTGGAGGAGCAGCACATGATGAGCAAGCTGCTGGTCATCAGGGACAATGCCTGGTACCTACTTCACAACATCTATCTATCTATCTGAGTTACACCTTCAAATCAAAGCCAAGAATAAAGCCGACCATTTAAATATTCATCAATATAAAAACAACTGGACATTATTAGATTATTATTTTTTTGTTCATAAGAAAAATGGAAGAAGGGGGAAAGTCTTGTAATCAAAGAAAAAAAAATTATTAAGATTATGTCACACTTTTCAAAAAAAAAAAAAAAAAAAAAAGCTATTTCATGCAGTGAGCATCGGCGTTGCAAAAGTATGACGTCAGTTAAATCATGAAACGTCCGGCTCAAGGTGGGCATGCGCGAGTTCACAATCTCCATGGCAACGGCAAGTAACTTTAACGCTCCGGTGGTCAGGTAAACCGAGATTTGTTGCGTTCAAGCCTGCGCTTGCTTTCTATGTAATTTAAAATAAGATTTGTCAGTGTTGTAACAGTTTATAGTAGGCCGTCATATTTTATTTTAGTAAATTGATTTTTTATATATATAATTTCGTAGCGAAATAATTAAAAAGCAAACCGTTTTGCCGTTCAGTTTTCGCGTACTCGCCTTGGCCTCCTAGCGTTGATGGCGGGTCAGCATTGCTGAAAATAACCTTTTTCAGGTAGAAAGCGAAGGACCGAAGCGATGATCCCCAGAAGACCAACTGGACCGAAGCCTACTTATGTAAGGCACAGAGTCTCGCTGCCATTGGCCCTAGAGCGACCGGAATGTGCTGCGAGCTCATCAAAGGGTGAGCATTACTGGATGACCTGATGCTCGATCACTGCATGTGCGGATGTTAATTTAATGACAGTGTTCCTGATGTACATCTGCTCTTTGGACGCGTTTCCTATTTTTCTGCCGTGAAATTAAAAACTTTCTGGGATTGAATAAAGTGATGTGTGAGATGTCCAAAGCTGGAGAAGTTGTTTCATACCCCTGAGCCTCCTTTAAAGGTCTCTACAGCTTTATCCCTGAACAGTCTGTCATGCTCATTCCTCCTTGTGGTGCTGTTTGTTCACAAATGTTCTCCCAGTAAACCTTTGAGGCCTTCACAGATCAGCTGGATTTATACAGAGATTGAATTACACACGGGCGGACTCCATTTACTGACTTCTGAAGGCAACTGGTTACACTGGGTTTTATTTAGGGGTATCAAAGAAATGAGGCTGGATACAAATGGCAAATTTAATTTGCCAGACGAAATGTGAAAACCTTTTCCGTTTTTTTCTCCACTTCGCTATTATATGGAATGTATAAATGTTTTATGTGTTTATGCACAGAATATGTGAACATCTGGTTTCAGCTGCGCTTTTCAACGAATCGACACTTGGCTTTCACAGCGGTAAACCTTTTACACGGAGGCTCTGAGCACTGGGTGCCGAGAATCAGGCTGTTGTTCAAAGCCGAGGATCCTCGAATCTTCGCCGAGCGAATCGAGTTTGCTCTGAGCATGAGGAACAGGAATGTCTGATTAGCTTATTTTAGGGGCAAATATACTCATTCCATTGGCAGATAATCTTATTTACTGGCTCAAATCAAGGACGAATAGACTAACTTTAAGAACATTTTACTTGTTTTAGATCCGTTTTTGCAGTGTAGAGCCGGCTATTCTTCCTAAGGAAGCTGAGGTCCTTTGATGTCTGTAGGGCGATTGTGGCGCACCCAAAACAGGTGACCACATTGGTCATATGTTTATTAGTAAATGAATATGATCTCTATGTACATATATATATATATATATATATATATATATATATATATATATATATATATATATATATATATATATATATATATATATATATATATATATATATATTTACACTGTCGCTTTAAGGAATGGCACAAGCAGTTGCGTTCCGGTTGCCATGGGAACGGACCTCCGCTCGCTCTCAGATCCAATTTGGGAGAAAACACGGAAAGCTGCTGTGTCTAAATCTCCTTTCATTTCACCTGTCTTTCAGGTCAGTAATGGGTAAACTGTCCATCTTTACATGTCTGTTTGATAACTGATTGTAGTGTTGTTTATAATCTAACAATAAGAGTATAAATAGAAAGTTTGCCGTTGATCGAGGCAGTTAGCTGAGGTAGGCTACTGTAAACCGTTAGCCAGTAGAATAACGGTTTAACTGAAATAACGGTTTAACTGGAATAACGGTACTGCAGTCGGTTAACTGCCGTCTCTTGGTTCATTTTCAGGTAACATAGCATGTTGAGCTCCGACACTCTGCTTGTTAGAAGTGGTTTTGTATGAATTGTTATGTATGCATTGCTATTTACTATTGTATATTTGTGTATTGTGTGCTTTGTGTGTTGTGCACCACACTGGAGCTTGAGCGAGACAGTTGATGCACAGGTGTTTTGTGGTTTATTCTGAATAAATAACTCAGATCCAATTTGGGAGAAAACATGGAAAGCTGCTGTGTCTAAATCTCCTTTCATTTCACCTGTCTTTCAGGTCAGTAATGGGTAAACTGTCCATCTTTACATGTCTGTTTGATAACTGATTGTAGTGTTGTTTATAATCTAACAATAAGAGTATAAATAGAAAGTTTGCCGTTGATCGAGGCAGTTAGCTGAGGTAGGCTACTGTAAACCGTTAGCCAGTAGAATAACGGTTTAACTGAAATAACGGTTTAACTGGAATAACGGTACTGCAGTCGGTTAACTGCCGTCTCTTGGTTCATTTTCAGGTAACATAGCATGTTGAGCTCCGACACTCTGCTTGTTAGAAGTGGTTTTGTATGAATTGTTATGTATGCATTGCTATTTACTATTGTATATTTGTGTATTGTGTGCTTTGTGTGTTGTGCACCACACTGGAGCTTGAGCGAGACAGTTGATGCACAGGTGTTTTGTGGTTTATTCTGAATAAATAACTCAGATCCAATTTGGGAGAAAACATGGAAAGCTGCTGTGTCTAAATCTCCTTTCATTTCACCTGTCTTTCAGGATATTTAAATTTGTTATTACAGTCCCATATTTGGGACCTGTAACACGATGCTACATAAATTTAATCAGTCTGGGTTAGCAAGCATCCTCATGTTTGCTGCTGTTTGCTGGAGAGGCAGGATCGCACACAGAAAGGCTGGGTGGCTGGATAAGCTGGTGAAGAAGGAGGGGTCAGTGATTGGAATGAGCCTACTGCCACTGGGGACCTTGGAGGAGCAGCACATGATGAGCAAGCTGCTGGTCATCAGGGACAATGCCTGGTACCTACTTCACAACATCTATCTATCTATCTGAGTTACACCTTCAAATCAAAGCCAAGAATAAAGCCGACCATTTAAATATTCATCAATATAAAAACAACTGGACATTATCTGATTATTATTTTTTTGTTCATAAGAAAAATGGAAGAAGGGGGAAAGTCTTGTAATCAAAGAAAAAAAAATTATTAAGATTATGTCACACTTTTCAAAAAAAAAAAAAAAAAAAAAAAAAAGCTATTTCATGCAGTGAGCATCGGCGTTGCAAAAGTATGACGTCAGTTAAATCATGAAACGTCCGGCCCGCAAGGTGGGCATGCGCGAGTTCACAATCTCCATGGCAACGGCAAGTAACTTTAACGCTCCGGTGGTCAGGTAAACCGAGATTTGTTGCGTTCAAGCCTGCGCTTGCTTTCTATGTAATTTAAAATAAGATTTGTCAGTGTTGTAACAGTTTATAGTAGGCCGTCATATTTTATTTTAGTAAATTGATTTTTTATATATATAATTTCGTAGCGAAATAATTAAAAAGCAAACCGTTTTGCCGTTCAGTTTTCGCGTACTCGCCTTGGCCTCCTAGCGTTGATGGCGGGTCAGCATTGCTGAAAATAACCTTTTTCAGGTAGAAAGCGAAGGACCGAAGCGTGCAATGATCCCCAGAAGACCAACTGGACCGAAGCCTACTTATGTAAGGCACAGAGTCTCGCTGCCATTGGCCCTAGAGCGACCGGAATGTGCTGCGAGCTCATCAAAGGGTGAGCATTACTGGATGACCTGATGCTCGATCACTGCATGTGCGGATGTTAATTTAATGACAGTGTTCCTGATGTACATCTGCTCTTTGGACGCGTTTCCTATTTTTCTGCCGTGAAATTAAAAACTTTCTGGGATTGAATAAAGTGATGTGTGAGATGTCCAAAGCTGGAGAAGTTGTTTCATACCCCTGAGCCTCCTTTAAAGGTCTCTACAGCTTTATCCCTGAACAGTCTGTCATGCTCTTTCCTCCTTGTGGTGCTGTTTGTTCACAAATGTTCTCCCAGTAAACCTTTGAGGCCTTCACAGATCAGCTGGATTTATACAGAGATTGAATTACACACGGGCGGACTCCATTTACTGACTTCTGAAGGCAACTGGTTACACTGGGTTTTATTTAGGGGTATCAAAGAAATGAGGCTGGATACAAATGGCAAATTTAATTTGCCAGACGAAATGTGAAAACTTTTTCCGTTTTTTTCTCCACTTCGCTATTATATGGTATTTTATGTTCGTCAGTTACATAAAAATCCTAATTAAGCACACGCCTCCCCTCTGTTCTTTGAGCTACCCACAGCCACCTGCATCAAATTGAGTTCATTGATACCATACCATATGTTCATTTATTAAGTGCTTAAAACCAGCCAACGGCTGAAACAAAGGGCTGTGCATAGCAACAAACTAAAACACATCCATTAAAATACGAAAATAAAAAGATAATGCATAAAAACACTTAAAAGAAACAATAAAAGCAATTTAAAACAAAAAATTAAAGCCAAAATATTCTTTTGTAAAAGCCAAAGAATGTTCTGAAGTTGTGGAAAGAAGCCCATGTATTTCAATGCTCTCGTAAAGGCTTATGCCACAACTCTGCCGCTCCAATCATCAAGGCATAGCAGTGCCTACATGGTGCTCGAGACTTCTGGCCTCTTTGCATGCGTCGATCCATGATGATAGAATAACACAACGAGCGCTACCAGACAAGAACATTGAAGTTTGTGGTTGTAACCTGGTCACATTTATAAAATGAATGAATGAAAATGTTCAATGGTTTGGAAAACCAGGTGTGCTGTTTTTATTTTTCAAATACGCCTGTTGTGATTCTAAAAAAAATATTTGTTGTGTCCTCTTCTGTGTTTCTTAGTTGCAACTGTCAAGACTCCCTGGGAAGAGTGCAGGGGCAACATTCCCACTGACGCTTCAGAGCAGTCAGAGAGTGCAATGATCCCCAGAAGACCGACTGGACCAAAGCCTACTTATGTAAGGCACAGAGTCTCGCTGCCATTGGCCCTAGAGTCGGAAGTCCACTTACCCACGGTTTGTGCCGAGCGACCGGAATGTGCTGCGAGCTCATCAAAGGGTGAGCATTACTGGATGACCTGATGCTCGATCACTGCATGTGCGGATGTTAATTTAATGACAGTGTTCCTGATGTACATCTGCTCTTTGGACGCGTTTCCTATTTTTCTGCCGTGAAATTAAAAACTTATTTTATTTATTTGGTTATTCAGTGTAACGGAAGTTACCTATGTTTCTTTGTTGTTGTTGTTTTTTTGCATTAGAAATTGACCCTTTTCCCGTGTGTTGTTATGGAGGGAGGATCTTTTGTGTTAAGAGTTGTGATTTATTGCATTGTCATTGGGAGGCCATGTCTTGGTAGGTTTTCATCTGTGCCGAACTCTTTCTGGGATTGAATATAGTGATGTGTGAGATGTCCAAAGCTGGAGAAGTTGTTTCATACCCCTGAGCCTCCTTTAAAGGTCTCTACAGCTTTATCCCTGAACAGTCTGTCATGCCCTTTCCTCCTTGTGGTGCTGTTTGTTCACAAATGTTCTCCCAGTAAACCTTTGAGGCCTTCACAGATCAGCTGGATTTATACAGAGATTGAATTACACACGGGCGGACTCCATTTACTGACTTCTGAAGGCAACTGGTTACACTGGGTTTTATTTAGGGGTATCAAAGAAATGAGGCTGGATACAAATGGCAAATTTAATTTGCCAGACGAAATGTGAAAACCTTTTCCGTTTTTTTCTCCACTTCGCTATTATATGGTATTTTATGTTCGTCAGTTACATAAAAATCCTAATTAAGCACACGCCTCCCCTCTGTTCTTTGAGCTACCCACAGCCACCTGCATCAAATTGAGTTCATTGATACCATACCATATGTTCATTTATTAAGTGCTTAAAACCAGCCAACGGCTGAAACAAAGGGCTGTGCATAGCAACAAACTAAAACACATCCATTAAAATACGAAAATAAAAAGATAATGCATAAAAACACTTAAAAGAAACAATAAAAGCAATTTAAAACAAAAAATTAAAGCCAAAATATTCTTTTGTAAAAGCCAAAGAATGTTCTGAAGTTGTGGAAAGAAGCCCATGTATTTCAATGCTCTCGTAAAGGCTTATGCCACAACTCTGTCGCTCCAATCATCAAGGCATAGCAGTGCCTACATGGTGCTCGAGACTTCTGGGCTCTTTGCATGCGTCGATCCATGATGATAGAATAACACAACGAGCGCTACCAGACAAGAACATTGAAGTTTGTGGTTGTAACCTGGTCACATTTATAAAATGAATGAATGAAAATGTTCAATGGTTTGGAAAACCAGGTGTGCTGTTTTTATTTTTCAAATACGCCTGTTGTGATTCTAAAAAAATATTTGTTGTGTCCTCTACTGTGTTTCTTAGTTGCAACTGTCAAGACTCCCTGGGAAGAGTGCAGGGGCAACATTCCCACTTACGCTTCAGAGCAGTCAGAGAGTTCGTATTTCTCCATTGGTGGGGATACACCCAAAGTTCAAATTGCCTACCGCACCCTCCCTGGCTACGCTCCTCGCGAGTTAGTGATAGAGAGGTATGCGCTGCTGTGGTGGTACGGACTAGAAAGAAGGGTTTCGTAAATACCTTCGATCTTTTTCATCAAACTCCAGTTAAACCTAAAGACACTAAACTAACAATTAATTTTCTCTGTTAACAGAATTCGTAGACAATACTTGGTTCTAGACTTAGAGAACCTCTTGGCAGAAAAAGGCATCGAGACCAACAGCTTGATGCCAAGACATCTGAACAGTACTGATCCTACGACTCCAGCATCAGACAATGTGTCATCGCCCTTCCTTTCACTTGAGGTAAACCCACAGCGTTGCTGCTGCTGCGGTTTTTCCGTCAACTGTCTCATATATATGTGTTGCTGTATCTCCCCCGTTAATTTCGTTTCATTTTATCTTTTATGAGATATTTGACAATGAGGATTACGACTGCCGGACACCAGAAGACTGGCTTGCTCTGGGCGAAAATGAAGGATCACCCGGTCGAAAGCCTATTCCTGCAAAAGCCTTGCTGCTTAAAGGTGATCACATTTTGGGGGTAAAATGTTGCTTTCCTCCATTATAGATTTGGAGATGTTTTCTTTTTTACTGTTTCCATTCACGATTTGTCTCTTCTTTTTTTTTTTTATTCCAAGAGGATCCAACAAGTCCAAACCCTGAGTACAGCTGGCATTTAGTTGGGGTCCTTGACTACTGTAAGGAAAAATGTCAGTACTTAGTGCAGAAGGTCCTCCCATGCAGCAATAAGAACGACGAGGAAGGACAACCTGATGAAAAAACAGGACACGGGAAAAGTAAATTCTTCCTCTTGTTTGCTTTTTTGTGCAGCTTAATAGCAGTACTCAACATCTTGTTGAAACCAGCTATTTACATAAAGTATTTGTTTTATGAAATTTTTATTCAGATTCGGAAGAGATCGGCAAACACAAATAAGGACTCAAACACTGTTTCTGTTAGAATGTAAGGCCCACATTTATTATTCCCCACAGAACACAGCAACACAAAACAGCAAGCTCTTCACACACGCAAAGTAGCAAGCACTTAAAGCCTGGCAAGCTTTCAAACAGGCGTGTTGTTCCATCTCTTACCATATAGGACTGGGAAGTCGGTCAGTCCGGTTAAAGCACAATCCACGCGGCCGGGCGTCCACACAACCCACGGCTGACTTCAACTAATGAGGGCGGTTCTCTCCTTTTTATACCAATAAACAAAGTATCAGATGGGAGCGAGAGTGGCCAGTTCTCTCCCCCATGTGATCTGTTCGTCCCATTTCCAACCAAAACAAAAACCGTTCCCAGCATCTCAGCAGTGTGTGAAGCAAAATAACATTGCAAACTCAGAATACAGCAAATATAAGCAAAATAAGGAACACAGAATCAGTCTTTCCCACAACTCATTGTCATAGGTTCCCACCACAAGTTAAAACAAGTTATAGCAAAATAACACATGTGGTTCTTAGTTTTATGTGAGCAACATAACAGGCACGAGCATATATGTTGGTCTTAGTCTAAAACTATCCAGTTTTTCCCAAAATACATTGTCAAAGAACAAAAATAATTCTTTAACATATCAGTATTAAATACAAAACCATCCTTTTCTCACAGTCTGACAAATCCGATTAAACTCAGAGCTTAGAAATCCCAGGACAAAAGCCAATGCATTGTAAATGCGTAGGCTGAAGCTGGGTAGGAGAAAGTCATTACCTACAGGGAGACGAGTGCTGTACTAACACCACTGAGAGATAGAGAAGCCAGTAGTCCCGAAAGCAACATTAATAAAACAATTATGTACTGTGGTCTGATGAAACTTCAAGTAAAAGGTTTGGCAACTATGGTTGTCATTACATTTGGAAGAAAAAGGAGGGACCATTCCCACAGTGAAGTAAGGGGGTGGCAGCGTAATGATGTGTGGATGTATTGCAGCTGAAGCGACTGGTTCACGTCCCAGAATAGATGGCATCGTTATGTTCGAATGGACAATGACGATAGGCATACCGCCAGATTAGTAACAAAGTGGCGAAAGGACACCGAAGTCATTGTTTTGGAGTGGCCATCATCACAAAGTGCTAAATTCAGCACCAAAGAACATCTGTGAGCATAGCTGACGGAGTTAAAAACAGGAGAAACAGGAACTATTCCGGCAAATTATTGTGAAAGTTTAAAACGTGGTTAAAAAGGAAAAAATACGATTCACTCAGGCAATTGATCGAAACTACAATTTATCTGAAGTTGTAAAAAGTAAAACCAAAAACGTTGCTCAAAGACTTCCTTGTTTTTAATTCTGGCAGTGAGCAAACAGAAAATATTTCTGGTAATCCTAACTGACCTAAAAGAGGAAAAGTTTAGTTTGATTTAATGTCAGAGTGAGGGAAAAAAAATGTTTTATGTGTTTATGCACAGAATATGTGAACATCTGGTTTCAGCTGCGCTTTTCAACGAATCGACACTTGGCTTTCACAGCGGTAAACCTTTTACACGGAGGCTCTGAGCACTGGGTGCCGAGAATCAGGCTGTTGTTCAAAGCCGAGGATCCTCGAATCTTCGCCGAGCGAATCGAGTTTGCTCTGAGCATGAGGAACAGCGCGGAGGTTCAGCTCCTGTACAGCACGTCCGTGGACTGCATGCCCATCTGGGAGGGGAATCCGTCCCTCGGCGACGACAGTCTGCAGCGCATCAAGACGTTCGTCCAGTCAGCTTGTGGCTTTGAGCCGAAAATGTGAGTGTTGTCATTTCCAGTTCGCTTGTGCCTTGGTTTTGTGGAGTTTTGCGGAGAGATCTGAAGCGGATTCTAGAAAGGGGTAAAAGAAGGTGATGTTTTTATGTGCAGATTTGAGAGATGTATAAAAGACTTGGAGAAGGAGGCCAAACTGGAATATGATCGGATTATGAACCGCATGGTGTTTGACAAAATTGTGACGAAAAACTCTGAGGAGTTTTCAGAGATCTCTTTGCCACCAAGAGACGCTGAATATGTACCGCAAAATGGTAAGCTAGTTGTTGTTTGTTTTTTTATTCACATGTACCTTTTTTTTTGTCGAGATTAAAGAAATGCATTGTGAGCCAAGACTGACATCTTTTACCTATACAGGATGTGTTCCAGTTCCTCCCTTTAACTTTGAGAAGAAGCAAGCTGAATTTGCCCTGAACTCTTTGCTGAACCGACCGGAGGTGATCAGTGTGTTGCCTCGGATTTTGTCTGAGTGCCACAAAATAACAAACATGAGGCTGTTCAATGTGACGTTGCGCAAACCCCTTCGACTTGACGAATTTGACCTCATCCAGTCTCAAGTTCAGCATGAGGTAATTAAGCACTGAGTCAGTACAGAGGCACTTTTTTTCCCCCTGCTAATCGTCTATTAGTTCTTGGGTTTTGAGAGATTTTACTTTTTACTTTTGGATTTATTTAAATCTAACCTCAACTGTCCAAAATCACACCTCAGAAATTCCACACTAATTATGTGGCAAAAAAGACGAAACAAAGAGAGACAAAGCAAAAAGGTTTAGGTGAAATTAAACTGCAGCCCCCCCCCCCCCCCCCCACCCACCCCCACCCCAGGAACATGGATGAAGTCTGAAAATTGGCATAAGTGACAAAAAAACAGAAGTTGATTTTTTTTTTTTTTTTTTTTTTGGAGAATGCGTTGTAAAAACAGATTTTTACACAATGTAGAACTTTATAACATAATTAGAATTGTTATCAATATTATGTTATGTTCTCTACTGGAAAGAAATCGCTAAATTGAAGAATCTGTTAATGGATTAAAAAAACGTAAGGAGCATCCCTACTATCCTGACTCTCGCCAGATTGATGTCGCTCCGCCTAGCTCCACACACATACATCTGGGACCTCTCCATAGGAATGTCCTTTTTTGAAGGCTGGGCCTTATCAAAACTCCTTGCATATGATTGGATAAGACACTTGTCTGTCATCCTTATCGACATGCTATTTCAACCGCTCACACCGAAGCTAACCCGTGACGCTGTGAGAACGACGCGGACCCGGAAAACAAAACTTGCCAAATCCGGTCGGTAGAAGGGCGAAAACATGGTTTCCACCAACAAAAGCCTTCAGAGCCGTTCTCTGATGTTCTTTTAATGAAACAATATTAGGTAGATTGGACAACACGGAAGAAATAGCAGCATCAATGTTAACGCTTGCTTCCTCGATGCAAACCGCCATTGCTGTCTGAATCAACAAAGTCTCACGTCACGGTCGCTTCTCCACTACGTCACATCTATGAAACTCCAGCCCTGCGTCCTGATTGGCCAGACAATAAAATTGGTTGGAGAAATCACTTTCTATGGGAGATGTCCCAGATGGATGTGAGTGAAGCTAGGCGGAGCGACATCCATCTGGCGAGAGTCAGGTTATGTCCCTACGTTGTAGCTGTTAAAACCCGATGCCTTTTTCCCACTCCCGTTCTGCATCACACACAAAAAGAAGCAGCCAGACGCCGTTTTTCTTTCCCCAGATTGTCACGTATATCCAGAAGAACTGGGTCATCTCGTTGAGCAACAGCATCCGCACCGCCAGTGATTCCCTAGCCAGCGGCTGCTCTCGGAACGAGTCCTACTTCACCGTATTCAGACTGATGAAAGTGGTGGTCTTCAGAATGAGGAACTCCCTGCGCAGCCTTGTGCTAGATTCCCTGGGCGCCCTGAGCGACTTCCTTCTGGAGGCTTGTCACTGTGTGCTGCCGCGTCCTCCGGACCTGGTCTGGGGTAGTGACCTGATCAGTAGCCCGTACAAGTAAGATGAGCCACAGTAAAACCCGTGTTTTCTTTTTAGAGGTGAAGCGACTGCTTTCATGAAAAACTATTTTCTCCATCTATCTTCACTAAGGCCGAAAAAAACCCCTCTGTTTTATGTGGATCTGGTTTTGGACGAAACTGGGGTTCATTACAGCACTCCACTAGAAGATTTTGAAACATCCATCACAAAATTGTTCAGGTGTGCCATTGCGGTCACGCACAAAGTTCCGCAGCTTTATAAGGTAATCATAAAACGAGCATTTGCGTGTGCAGTCACTGTGAAAATCAAACTCTGCTTTCTCCACGTTGATGATTGGCTCTTGTTCTAACCAGTTTGTGATGAAGAAATTGGTCACCATGGGCAGTTTGTTGCTTGAGCCAATGAGTTTCTACGAAGAAGAAGTAAGAGAGCTGGAGGAAAAAGTCCGGAGCACCCTGATAGAAGCAGCTATGCCTCTCAGGGCCTATGCTGCCGAGTATGAGAAACACTCAGACCTACACAATTTGGACTTGGAAGCTTTCAAGTAAGTTCACATCCCTCGGTGCCGGGCCTGGCTACACGCTTTGCTGCCACTGATAGTTCAAATGCACAGACCGTTGCATCTTCTGTGATTTCAAGATGAGCTTTAGACTTGATTTTGAGGCGCCACTTATAATCTCTTATTTCCTGACTGAGTTGGCGCTAGGGCTGTGCAGTTTTGCCAAAAATCAAAATTGCGATTTTTTTCAATCATAATAGCAATTGTGGTTTAATTTTGACTTTTCTCTACATTAACCACAAGTAACACAAATGTAGATAAACATGTTTGTAAACAAGGACAATTTAAAACAAGAAACTGAACATTTTTCTTTTAATCAGAATATTGTTATTTAAGAGAACAGCTTGTTGAGTTGGACATCAATCCTTGTTGAACATAAAGTGCAACCAACAAACAAGTCAATGTATTAAACAGTTTGACCGTACTTAATGCTATTGTGAGATTCTTGAAAGTTTCTGGTAAAAGGTTTTGGTTATATAAACTCTAAAACAAATAATAAAAATAGATTACCTCACTGCTGAAACTCTCTTTAAACGTAACTCAAACCCACTCTAAATAAATGTATTACGACACCTAAAGGACGTGTCTGATCCATTTTATATTTATAAATATATATATATAGCTAACGATTGCAGACCTCTGTGATTTGGAAATTTAGTCTTTTAAAATTGTGATTATATTGAAAATACAATTAATTGTCCAGCCCTAGTTAGCGCCATCTGAAATGTAGAAACTTCTTTTTCATGCTTGGTTGAAAAAGCAGAAAGCTTGGAATCATCATGACAACCAGATGCTCTGCATGTACTCAGTGTGTGTCTCCCTTAACAGGAGAAGGTCTAAACTTGGACTTTCAAAGTAAAGCTCATAGCTACCATCCAGAATAAGAGTGGCTTTTTTTCCCAGAGCAGATTTTGACAAAAGAAGGATTCATATATTGTCAAACGGCATTAAAACTTCATAAACTACATAGGGGCAAAAGTAGGTTTAGTACTGAAAGATTTACTTCAATCACAAAAAAGAATAACTTTGTTGTATTCAAAATAAAGCTCTAAAACAGTACTCATGTCAAAATCCTCAGTTTTAAAGAATAGATTACTGAAAAGGAAAATTCCACAACACTAAGAACTAAACCAGGAAGAGGATTTTTGTTGGCCCTTCAAAAATAAAAGTGTAAAATATTCTTCATAATAAAAGCTTCAATGTTCCGTAGAACAGGTTACTGCAAAAAGAGATTGCACATAAATAATGTAACTATATCACAAATAAAAAAAATATTAGGTCAGGTTTTGTTATTGCAAGAGTGGCTTTGAAATCCCCAATGGACCAAATCAGGGTATGAAAATGGATCGTGTTTCGTCCGCAAACAAATTCATTTTTAAAACAACAGTCCTGTTGTTGACTCAAAAGAACAATGTCACTGTACGGCAGTTTTTAGGCTTCTACATAATGCCATGGCGAAAAGACCAGTGGGATTTGGTGTTCAGCATTCTGCACAAGGGGCAGGTGACATTATGTTTTCTTGTGCTTGTTTCTAGTTGTCTTTTTTTATTTATTTGATACATTTCAGGCCAGTTTTACCCAAAGTGAAGGCTCGCAGCATGGCCGTGTCTATTTCTGCTTTGGTATTCTTTCCTCCTGCTTCCTTTATGCCTCAGGTCTCAGAATGCAGAGCAGACCCCTGAAGAGGTGACAATACAGGTCAAACATCATCTCGAAGAAATGGAGAAGCTTCAATGCTCCCTGCCATCTTCCATTGATATCGGCCCATTTTGTGTGCGTGTCGAGTCTGTACGACAGTCTCTGATAACGAAGCGAAAGGCTTTGGCCAACACGCTCCTGGAAAACTTTGCTCTGACACTACGCAAGCAGACTGAAAGTGTAAGTGACGTGCATGGATGCCAGAAACCCCATCTTCTTTTCCGTTTTTTTTTTACTTTTTACATGTTGCTGTAGTGTGCAAGAGTGGATTTCACTGCTCTACCACGCCACTAAATAACATATGTCACTCTCTGTGTGTAGGCAAGTGAAAAGTGTAACGTCATAAGCAGAATGCTGTGGGAGAAACCCAACAGCATCGAGGAACTGACTGAAAAGAGAGAATGGATGAAACAAATACCTAAGCAACTCAAGAGTTACAAAGTACAAAACGTTGCAATTGAGTGAATAACTAAACATTTTTATATATAATGATAACCTAGGTTTTACTTACATCACATTTGCAACCTGTCAATAACAGGAAGTTCTTGCCAAGATCTTGCTGGATTTTGAAGTGCTGGAAGAATTTTGCTACAATATTTCAAATGAGGATCTTAACAAAAAGTAAGTGAACATTCATTATGTTAAATTATGCAGGGGATTTGCACAATGGTTTCATGTTGGCTTTTATATAACCATCCATCCATCCATCCATCCATCCATCCATCCATCCATCCATCCAGGTTTTTGCAAGTTGCATATTCAAAACCTCGCCACTGTATGTCCCCGTAGCTTCATGTGTTTTCTGTGTTTTCATTTTGAAAGTTGGTCAAAATTGACTATAAAATCTGGAGCTGTCTGTCTAGAAATGCATGTATGGCTCTAAGAATGTTTAGAAAACCAAACATTTGGTTAGCTTTGAAATTCTGTGGCAGATTTCATTTTATATTTGGTTACAAGTCAAACCAAGTGAATGTAGTTGAGACTAGTTCTCTGGCTGAGGTTCTAAAACTGCTATTCTATACATTTTGGTACTTGGAGCTGATTAGAGAAAACACCATCGCCGGAGCAGTGAAGTTCAGCACAGATTAGCAGACAGGCAGACCTGTAATAATCGGGCATCTACCAAAGTTTATTTTGTAGCACAGTTCAAAGCACTCTTATTTTTTATTTTTTTAAATGTTCTCCTTGGCTCACATCTTCCATTTGTTACAAAAACTCCTATATTGACTTTAAGATAGGGTCTGCAATTTTTCCGGAAGTTTCCCCAAGTCCCTTTTTGAATAATTGCGCACGCGCAATACCATCTTACTTGCTCTTCCACGCCTCAGGGGGGATCGCATGAAAAAAATCTCCCAAATCCACTCGGCTCTTTTTTAATGAGTCCTTCCTCTTCTTCTCATAAACTTGTACGTGGTTTTCTTCTTGTAACTCTCAGCCATGTTCAAAGTATACGGTGAGAGCAGCGGCGCTCCAATGAACGGCTAATATCGAAGCTAACCGAATACATAAACACTAGAAGTGCAGCAGCACACACTGGCGTTGCGTGAACGCGTCAGAATGATCGGCATGTGGGACAACCAGACCCATTTACATAAATAGACGCTCTTTCTACTGGAGCTCTGCTCCTGCTGTTGTTCAAACACCTATAGAGACACAAAGCCATTATCAATCTGCACTTTGGATTGATTTGTTGTTTTCAGTTTGTGGTCTGAGATGGAACTGTGGAGTTACAGGTGATGTTATGGTGCCCCCATTTTTGTGCAGGTGGACAGCAATTTGGTGGCCACAAAGGATAAGCCAACAGATGGAGGCAGTATACATCCAACATGAAGAGGATGAGAAGCGCTTCCACAAGATCCAACTAGCAGACCATAACAAATTTGAGGAGCAACTTGACTCTCTCCAGGTGTTCTTCCTCATTTTATAAACCACAACAGGTTTTGAGTCCATACGATAGAACCATCGTCCCAACGAGGTCTGGCTAATTTAAAGCGCTGTTTTCTGATCCTCTCTGCTTTCCGGCTCTCCCTAATACTTGACAGTGGCCTTGCCATGAGCACAGCAGCCACTCGTGTCTCCAGTGCTCACATGTCCGAGTGGCATGAGGCCATAGTGACTTTAGCATAATATTCCAATTACTCCCTACTAATACACACTTCCGGTCAAAAGTTTAGACTCACCTTCTCATTCAATGTTTTCTCTTTATTTTTATTACTACCCCTGGAAACTCCTTCAAGAAAGCTAGTGAACGATTTTAGGCGACTAACCTCGTGAAACTCATCGAGAGAGAAAGGAAAAGCTATAATATACAGAATGCTTTTGACATATTTTACAATTTTGTGATTGATACATAATTCTATACACATTTGAGTCATAGTTTTGATGTATTCACTATGTTTCTGCAATGTAGAAAGTCATAAAAATAAGAAAAAGCCATTGAATAACAAAGGTGAGTCTAAGGCTGCGAAGCCTGCTTCTGCTTGCTTCTCTTCTGCCCCTCCACCACCCCATCATGCCCCTTGACCTTCAAGGTGTGGGGCCCTTACCTCACTTCCTGATTTGATCAGGTAGTAGAGATGTGCTCATGACTTCTTAACATGTTGAACAACATGGATAAAATTAGAATCTAGATGCCAAACTGAAACTACATTGGCAAATAAAGATGTATTTAAGCATCCCCACACAAGTTGCCTCACTGTAATGATAATTTTCCTGTCTTCAAAGCAGAGATCGACAGATACAGTTTTTGTAAGGCCGATGCCAACACCATTTATTTTGACATCAGTCTAACCGATACCAGATATGTGCTGCCGATTTTTTTTTGGGGCCTGTTCTTGAAGCCGATATTTTTTTGTGTTCCTCCAATTACATGGCAAAAATGACACAATGATAATAAATGTTGGACAAGTCTCAAAGTCTGTGTTTAAACCAGCCAATATTCAGCTCCAGACTGCAGTTTGAAAGGTACAAAAAAATCCCTGAATCACCACACTTACGGCAGAGCTATGCTTGCACTTAAAGAATGTGTCACAGCGAGAAAAGAGCTTCTTTAGTTTAGTAGGGAGAAGGAGGAGAAGAAAAAAAACCCTGACCACCGCTGTAATGTATGGACATTATTTTATGTAATATGTAATTTTTTTTCATGTGCATAAATGATTCTCCATGGGAACGATCACATGGACAGCAGTGGCAGCTTGCCAGCTGGACAACAGACGTGGGTTTTTAGATAATGGATTGGCGAAACGGATGCCCGTATCCACCAATGCCAATACAGGGAAAAAACGCCATTATCGGCCCAAAATATTGGTCGACCTCTGCTTCAAAATCTCCCACATGAGCTATGGATCTCTGCAGCTTCTTTAGAGTTACCATAGGCCTCTTCACTGCTTGTCTAAGTGATCCTATACTCTCCCTGTCCACCAGTTTAGGTGGAAGGCCATGTCTTCATTTGCAGTTATGCTATAATCCTTCGGTTTTCAGATGATGGATTTAACTGTGTTCTGTGAGATGTTTAAAGGTTGGGATATTGTAATCTAAGCCTGCTTTAACCATCTTTCTGACCCATCTGCTGTGTCTGGGTTTCATTATGTCCTTTATTAACTTATACTTCTAACAAAGCTCTGAGGCCTTCATAGAACTGTAGTTATTTAATATTGCATGTAATTGTATATCTCTATCCTTGTGATTCACAATCATGCACTACTCTGTGTTAGTCAAACTATAAAGCACATGGAACTTAGTGGTTGTAACACTGCAAAATGTTTCGAAATAGTTCCAAGTGGTGTACAAGACATGTCTGAGTGGGGTTTACCTAATTATTACATTCAGCTAATTATACTGACTTGGTTCTAATGTTATAAATCCTTTGTTAACAGAGCATCATTGCTGAGTTTGCTGGACATGCCGACGTCGATCTCGCCCATGAGATGGCCAACAAGGTGAAGCGTACAGGAAGGCAGCTCAAGCAGTGCCAAACGTTGGCACTAACCTACAACACCAGAGAGCATCTGCTCAATTTGCCGGTCTCCAACGTGGGTGCATGAGAACGGTTCAGCCGGAGCACGTTTTTTATGAGTCACTCGATTGAAATACAGCAGGGAGCACATGGCTCTGTCGCTTTTTAACTACCAATTATTGATGTTTATTCCAGTTTGACCGCCTGCCAAAACTGGTAGATGACTGCCAGCCTTTTATAGACCTCTGGACCACCATTTCTGACTGGCTACGTTGGAATGAAATCTGGTTCAATGCTCCACTGTCTTCAATCGAAGCTGAGCAGCTTGATCACATTGTCACTACTGCCCAAAAAAACATGAGCAACTGTATTGAACAGTTCAGTGGAAATCCTGGTTCGTAGCTCATTTATTATTTTAGACAATCTTGCCAAAGGTAAAAAAAAGTTATTTTTATCTTGTATCTTGACTGTCTCTTTGTTTTGTGTGTGTGCGCGTGTGTGTGTGTGTGTGTGTGTGTTGGAATGCAACATTAGACATCCAAACAATGGCAAGTGAAATGCTTAACAAGATGGAGGGGTTCCAGCCGTTCTCCCTTCTGATTCAGTGCCTAAGGAACCCAGGAATGAAGAGTTACCACTGGGAGATGATTTCAGAACGCATTAACATCAAAGTGAGACCAAAAGCAAACATGAATCTCACTCGCTACATAGAGCTTGGCCTTCTCAACCACTTGGATGAAATAGCTCGTGTGGCCGAGACTGCTGCCAAAGAATACAGCATTGAACAGGTGAAAGATGTGATGATCCACAAGGTCTTTCTCTTCTACTCATTTAGTTTGCTCATTTTTATGCCAGCAAAATCTAACGTGTTAAAATCAGCTTTTGTACTGAATAATATGAAAGCTTCTCTTCTAAAACAAAAGCAGCTATGTGTTGACTTCCAGTGTTTGTACCCAACTTCACTAAAGTCACAGTTGCACCTCTTTCTGCACCTGCTCGCCCCAGGCTCTGGAAAAGATGGAAGAAGAGTGGGCGACGGTTGTCTTTGACGTGCTTCCCTACAAGGACATAGAAAAGTGCATCCTAAAGGTTCCAGATGAAATATTCCAGATGCTGGACGACCATATTGTCAAAACTCAGAACCTGTTCTTCTCCCCGGTCAAAAACGTACTTGAGGGTCGCCTCAACACCTGGGAGAGAAAGCTCAGAATGACGCAAGTACGGAACAAAGCCAAAAGTCAGGCTGGTAAGAATGTTCCCGTGTCTCGTTTCCTATCGATGCCAATTTCTGTTCAATGCAGGAGGTTCTGGAAGAGTGGCTGTCATGCCAGCGTGCTTGGCTGACCATGGAGCCCATCTGTAGCTCCGAGGGTGTCAAACAGCAGCTGAAGCAAGGAACAACGTACAAGCACATAGTGCGACGCTGGAAAAACATCATGAGCGTCGACTTTCGCGATCAAAACGTCCGAGCTTTTACGTTCTGCAATTCAGAATGCAAGGTCAGAGAATGTAGCCCAGCAGCGTTGCACCAATAATGAACAGGGGCGTTTATGTGTGCGTTTCTAGGTCATTGAGTTGTGCCAAAATGTTCAGCTGCTAAACAACCTGAAGCGCTGCAACATCTTTTTGGAAAATGTTCAGAAAAGTGTTACTGGATACCTGGAGGAAAAAAGAAGCTCCTTTCCCAGGTAAGAGATGCTGGGGTGCAAACAGCCAAAGTAGTATGCAATTATATGTAGATGTTTTTAAATTTCACTTAACATTCAGCTGATGGCTGCCTTTCATCTAGAAGGAAGCAGAACATTTGTTCTTTCTTGGGCGTTCCTTGCTAAAGTTTTGATACTTCTTCATTTTTTTTCCCTAAATTGTGTCACATTACAACAACAAACTTCACTGCATTTTAAGAAGCTCTGTGTAACATTGAAGCAAAAGAAAAATGATACATGGTTTTCTCAAATTTTCCCCAAAAACAAAATCTAAAAAGTGCAACAGGACTTTGCATGCAGAGTGTGACTTTTTTTGTTTTTTGTTTTTTTAGAACAACCTTTCAAATAATAAAAAAGGTTTTCTCTATAAATTGTAAAATATTGACTGCTAAACATACCATTGACATTGTGCATAACGTTTGTATGTAGGTTTTCCTTCCTGCCAGACGTTGAGCTTCTGGACATCTTGTCCCAGTCCGAAGATCCCACTGCTGTTCAACGACTACTTCACAAATGCTTTGAGAACATCTCACAGGTCTGCTTTGGCTTCTCGAAGTACTCCACATATAGCCTATAACAAAAAATCGTTTTTTAACTAAGTTCTCTGTTGGTCTTCAGTTGCAGTTTGAGTCAGACCTACAGATCACACATGTGTACTCCAAAGAAGGGGAACGGGTCAAACTGTCCCTCCCAGTAGCACCCGTTGGGAATGTGGACGACTGGCTGAGTGACTTAGAAAAGTCTATCAAGACTACTTTGAAGGACAGCATTGCGAGTGCTCTCAAAGATTATTCTGTGGTAGGTTGAGTAGACTTTTTTGTTTCCCGTTTCATCTCACGAGATATTTTCTTAACGGCATAAAAGCAAAGGGCTTTTTCTAAAGCTTCGTACGTGCCTTTCCTCTGCCTCAGCGACCTCACGTTGAGTGGGTGTTATCATGGCCTGGCCAGGTGGTGATGGCTAGCTTTCAGGTTTTCTGGACTGCTGAGGTGTCTGGGGCTTTGGAGAAGGGAGACTTGGCTGATCGTCTCCATCCGGTGCTACAGAATCAGGTTTGCTAGCGCTAAAACGACAAAGCGGGATCGATTAGCAACAGTTTCCTGAACTAACAACTGAACATTGTGCACACTTGATTAGACAGTTTCCTGTATTCCTAACCTTGTCATTGTTTTTTTTTTTTTTTTTGTTGTTGTTGTTTTTTTGTGAAGCTTGCTGATTTAGTGCAGCTAATGAGAGGAAATCTCACTAAGTTGCAGCAAGCTGTGTTGTCCTCCCTCATCGTGATAGAAGTCCATGCAAAGGATGTACTCTCCAAACTGATGGAGGAGCAAGTGACAACCATCGATGACTTTGAGTGGATCAGCCAGCTTAGGTTATCGGTTTGCTTTACTTTACAAACCATACATTTTCACCTCTTGACATTGTTGACAACTATGTATTTGACCATGATATGTGTCACAAATTTTTTCGCAGATATTACTGGATAAAAGAGGACCTGTATATCCAAGACATGAATGCAGAATTCTTGTACGGATACGAATATCTTGGCAACTCTAGTCGCCTGGTCGTTACCCCGCTCACTAAGAGGTCGTGCTTCAGTGTGATGGTTTACAGATGCATTTTGCTCGTCACAGCGGACAACCACTGAATACAAACTTGTGACTCTTTTAGATGCTACCTCGCCCTTACGAGAGCGCTAAACCTAAAGCTTGGGGGCGGCATCGCTGGCCCAACAGGGGCGGGAAAGACAGAAACCGTTAAAGATCTCGGAAAGGCTTTGGCCGTCCACACTGTAGTTTTCAACTGTGCCGATCAGCTCCGTACCTTTGCAGTGAGAACATTTCTTAAAGGGCTAGCCAGGTAAAAAAACAAAACAAAAACTTTCAGTGTGAAAGAATATGAAACAACACATGCTGTCATTTATGTAAGATTTCTTATCTGTCGTTTGTGCTACAGCTCTGGTGCTTGGGCTTGCTTGGATGACATCATTGGGGTTGATGTGGAGGTTCTCTCTGTTATGGCCCAACAGATCTCCACAATACAGAAGGCCCAGCAGCAACAGGCAAAACCTGGATTCACTGATAATTCCCTTTCTACTAGATCCTTTTATAATCACATGTTGTTTGCCCCGGCCATTAAAAATTTCCTGTTTTTCTTTTAGATCTGACCTGCCAATACAGCTTTTTACCAATTCGGATCTCTATTTTAAGGACTAAGACATAAATTAGAAAATAGGCAGGCTCTTTGAAAGAGGAAGTAATTTTTGAATTAAAATGAAAATTAAGGAATAACAAGATTATTGCTTAATAACAAGATTATACCCATTTTATATTAAACAAGTATTTTATCTGATTTTTACTAAACTTTTAAAAAGTGCATCATGTGCAATTTGTTTGTTGATTCATTTGTAGAACAAAATGGTGTAAGTTCTTAGTTTTGGTTCATTTAATGAATAGAAATAAAACAAACAGGTTTGTCAGTAACTGACTTGCTGAAATGAATTCCCCTGTTCTGACTTCGTTTGAGTGATTGGTTCATCTCTATTGTATACGTTTTCTTTATAACTAATTAGTTTTTATCTGTTTTTTGTAAGTCCAGCAAAAAGCAAACTTATTTAAAAGTGATTGTTTTCTCTAGGCTGACCATTTTGTATTTGAGGGAGTGGAGATCCCTTTAGTCCCTTCTTGTGCCATATTCTTCACCATGAACTCTGGTCACTCTACTTACACAGAAATGCCTGGCAGTCTGAAGGTAGGAAGTACTGATTTAAATCCAAATAGCTATGCAGCTCTGAGGAAAAGTAAGTGGGATTAAAAATATGGCTCAATGTCTCCTGCAGGCTCTGTTCCGCCCTGTCTCCTTGATGATCCCTGATTATGCTGTGATCGCCGAGATCTCCTTGTACTCCTCAGGCTTCCTTAATGCCAAAGCCCTCTCCAAAAAGATTGATGCATTTTTCAGGTTCTCATTTGAACAACTAGGCTCTCAGGTATAAGTTTTGAAGATACATCAATTAGATTTTGTATAGAAGTAACGGGCCAATCTTTGTGGAAAATAAATAGATTCAATTTTGTTTCTATTTTAAGGATCATTATAACTTTGGCATGAGAGCCGTAAAGACTGTGATATCTGTAGCTGGAAACCTGAGGAGTGACAACCCCGACATGAATGAGGTTAGAATTATTTTTTATTTAATTTATTTATTTGTGTATAGATCTAATTTACCATAAAAATAAAACCGGATAATTCCTCAATAATTCTGTTCCCAGGAGTTAATCTGTCTTCAGGCAATTCGAGATACAAGCCTAGCACAGTTTTCCCAGGACGACCTGGAACTTTCCAGTGCCATTCTCATGGATCTTTTCCATGAAGCAAAAACAGCGCCCACGAGCTACGGCATTCTGGAGCAGTCGCTGCGTAATGTCTGCATTGCAAAGAACCTCAAGGATGTGGACGGTTCGTGTCCCGTTTGGCGAAAAAAATGTCAAGGATTATCCTTGCTCTGCTGTGCAAGTCTATGACTGTATTGTTGTCATTTCAGAGTTTATCAACAAGTGCATTCAGCTGTATCGCACCAGTGTGGTGAGACATGGTCTGATGCTGGTTGGACCTCCTGCATCTGGTAAAACCAAGGTACAGAACTTCCAAAAGTGTTCTTATTTAAAGGCTCACAGGGACGAACTTTTCCACATTTGATGACCTTACAACCGCAAACTTGTGTTTTACTGCAACTTTATGTGACTGACCGACACAAAGTAGTGCATAATTCTGAAATGGGAGAAAAATAACAGAGGGTTTTCAGAATACTTTCTTCCACATGTTTGCTGTGTTTGTACATGGCTTAAGGGAAACTGCAAACTGAACACTTTATGACTTTTTTTCTGCAGAGTCTTTCCTCTTGCCACTCTTCGATAAAGGCCAGATTTCATTTAGAACCAGATAAATACCAGCGCGTTAGAGGGAAAATGACAGAATACTAATGCACATCACACTTTCACATTTTTATTCTTAAAACATTTAAAAAAAAACATACATCCTTTTCCTTACACTTCGCATGTGCTGTTTTGTGTTGGTCTGAGACATAAAATCACAATAAAATACATGTATATTTCTGGCAGTAACAAGACAAAATGCGAAAAAGTTCAATTAGCCTGAACACTTAAGCATTTAAGTCATTTAACATTTGCAACTGACCCCAACTGCAAATCAGATTCATTGATAAAATTCTAAATTTTTTAGGTGTTTCCAAAATACAACAAGCGTTTTTTACAAGAAAAGATGAAACAGAAAAATGGATCTAACATTACAAGCATTTGATCTAAATTCAACACAAAATCCTACTTTCAGTTACAACTGCCATCTCAAAATTACCCTCTGAATAGATTTCTCTAGAATAAGTTTAATGCTAGTCTCAAGCACTCCTCATGCAACGGGTCCAGGGCTTCAGTAGCTTCATCAGACGTGCTTCAGACAGAAGACCTCAAATACCTGGACTTATTATTAACCCTTGAATGTGGCTGGTAACATTTCTCTGCATACTAGAAATATGACCAAGCCAAAAATGACGCTACCAAACATATATCAGAATTCACAATGGCCGGGTTTTACAAGAGGTTCTGGAAGACACTGGTGACAATCAGAGTTAAAGTCTCCTGTGGGATTTCAACATGCAATATAAACCAGAGGAGGAAGATTCTTCACCAGTGTTTCCAGAAGCCGATGTTTGGCTATGGATCATGTTGGCAGCAAAGGACTGCTCTACTAATAACTAAAACTCTGGAAATGAAGAGGTGCAATAATTGTGAGGGCTCAGTATTTATAATAGGTGGTACTTTGTGTTAAATGTGGAGAAGTATTATAAGTTGTGAGCTATTTTAATTGTTTTTGATTGATTAGTTGATTGCGAACAGCTTTTAGTTTATTCTCACAATAAACCAACTTTGCTGTTTGAGTTGAATAATTTGGGAATGCAAGAAGACTCGTGCACTAAAGCTGACCTGAATTCACTTTGTTTAGTGTTACGAGGTTCTAGGTGCTGCATTAACAGCTCTGGAGGACCAGCCTTCTACGGAGGGCGGTGTTTATCGGGCCGTCCAGATTTCTGTCATCAACCCAACATCCATCAGTGTGCAGCAGCTCTATGGAAACTACTCTACGAACTCTCACGACTATCACTGGTAACAAAAGTGTCCTTTAAACACAATCGGAGCAACAAGTACAGGAGGCCCACACTTTGACTTATCTCAAATCACGTAGGAAGGACGGTATCCTCCCAGCTCTTCTTCGCAAAGGAGCAGCTTCTGTGGACAAAAAGACACAGTGGTTCATATTGGATGGACCTCTGGATCCTGGGTGGATGGATGGCTTGAACTCTCTTCTGGATGACAGCAAAAAGCTATGCCTTAGCTCCGGGGAATTTCTACATCTCACTGATGTCGGGAGAGTTTTATGTTTTACTCTGTCTAACTGTGGAGTTTCTCTCACGTCGCTCTCTCTGCTCCCGTTTACATGAAGACGTGCCGTGTTTTTCCACTGTAGGAAATGTCCGTGATGTTTGAGGCGCAGGACCTGGCAGGGGCATCTCCAGCCACAGTCTCTCGCTGCGGTTTGGTCTACCTGGAGCCCAGTATGTTGGGTCTCCTCTCTCTCACGGAGTGCTGGCTGAAGCGGGTTCCTGAGGCTTTGAGGCCGTACACGGAGCAGATGAACTCACTGTTTTCTAGGTTCCTGCAGGTGAGGGAGGAGTCTGTGTGTTTTGGACCAGGAGGTAGCGTTAAAACTCTTTCATTTTAGCACCCAATGATAGTCAAAGCAATGTCATGCACTTTTTTTTTTTTTATATATTCCGATACAGGACTCAGTTGCGTTTGTGCGCTCATCAGTAAAGGAGGTCATCCCATCTCTGGACAGCAACCTTGCCTGTAGTCTCCTTAAACTGATGGATTGCTTCTTTTGTCCCTACAACACCAAAGAGGTTTGTGTAAAGCTCTTCAGCTGTTCGCGTTAAATCGTCGGCCATGTTTAAAGACAGGCAAGCACAGAACATCGTTTTCCAATTCTGAGTGCTGCGTTTGATTTGTAGATGAAAACTGTACGGTGTCCGTTTCATCGATACAGAAGACACTCCGCCGTACATGTGTTTTTTTTGCATGTGCTGCATTAGAAAAGTATTCATACCCCATTTTGTCACGTGACGTTATGGCCATGAACTTTCATGTGTTTTGTAGCGGTTTTATGTTTTAGTGCATTTGTGAAGTAGAAAAAAAAATGATACCTGGCTTCCAAAATGATCTAAAAATTAAAATGGGGAAAGTGCATTTGTGTTCACCCTCTTTACACTTAGACCCCTAAATATAATCCAGCGCAACCACGTGTCTTCAGAAAATCTCTTCTAAATAGATAGAGCCCACCTCTGTTTGATCTAATCTCAGCGTGAATCCAGCTGTTCTGTGAAGGCCTCAGGAGTTTGGTAGAGGACTTTAGAGAACAAGCAGCAGCAAGAAGCAGAGCAGGCAGGTCTGAAAGAAAGCTGTGTAAAATCTAGGGCAAGCTTAGGCTATTAAACTACATTCCAAGCTTTAAACATCTCCTTGAGCGCTGTTCAATTCATTACCGTAAAAGCAAAAATATTTGTAATACCACACTAACCTGGGAAAGCACAGCCCATCAGCTAAACTAAGAGGCTGCCAAGGAGAGCGTTAAATGGAGAAGCAGCGTAGAGGTCCATGGTAACTCTGGAGGAGCTGCAGAGATTCATAGGTTAGGAGGGAGAAATCTGTCAACAGGCTACAAGTATGTGTGTAAATCTGTTCATTAGTGACACGATTAAAGACAAGAATTCGCAGTTACAAGCCTTGTAGGGGACACAGCCAATGCAGATGAAGATGATCTGGTCAGACAATAACTAATTTTAATTTTGGCCTACATGTAAAGTCTTTGCGTGGCAGAAAATTTACACCGCACCTCAGGCTGAACAGAACATCCCCGCAGTGAAGCATGGGGATGGCTGGAGTTGATAGAAAGATGGGTTGAACATTTCTAAAAAAATAAAAATAATAATAATAAAAATAAATAAGTGAAATAAAAAGTGATTTTCCTTCTATTTAAGCTTCTAGTGCAAAGCTGGTAGAGACAAACGCAAAACACCTAAAGACAGAACGCATTGAGAGCTGATTCAGCAGAGCATTCACACAGGGGCACAAACTGCTTTTTAGTTGTAGATATATATTTTAAAACATTTTATTACATTTCCTTCCTCTTAACAATTATGCACTCCCATGTGTTTGTCTTTTAAAAAAAAAAAACATAAAATTTGTGGCTGTAATATAAAAAAGTACCAAAAGAGGCAAATGCTGACCAATGCGTCAGCTAGGCGCTGAACTAAGTTACTATTCTGACCTGTGCGACTTCACCACTCAGAAGCTGTTTCCCTGAATATTTACGGGAAGCAGGGAATCGCAGCCTTTAAGCTCTACTAGTCGTTACGCACTCGTCCTGCGTGTGCGTGAATATCGTTGATAATGGCCTTCTGTGTGATCTTCGTGCTATTTCAGGGCGAGAAGCCACCAGCTCGAGAGAAACTGGATCGCCTCACTGACCTGATAGAACCCTGGTTCTTTTTTTCGCTGGTGTGGAGCGTGGGGGCGACCGGAGACGCCGACAGCCGGCAACGCTTCAGTGCCTGGCTCAGGAGCAAAATGGCAGAAGAACAGGTCAGACAGATGTAGTTGAACTTTTTATCTGCACAATCAAAACATCATCAAATTACAACGAAGCTTGAAGAAAACGAACAGACTGTGTTAGTGAAATATAAAAAAAAACGAAACAAAAGGGAATTTTTATTTTATTTGTTACGCCGTTTAACTGTGTCAGGTTGTAGGGATGGAATCATGCTGAAGCAACAATGTGTATACTTGTTTTCTTCAGGTTCAATTACCTTTCCCTGAGGATGGTCTAGTTTATGACTACAAGCTTGATTATGATGACCACGAGGAAAGAAAAGTAACTATATATGTAAACCCTGAATTTAGATTGTTTATCAGCAGTCTTCGGGTAAAAGTGCAGTTTTGCTCCAATCACCTGTTTCGCCTGTGCCTTAGATACAGTGGGTCAGCTGGATGATATATCCCAAAAATGTTGTCATGAATCCAAGAGCAAATTACGCAGACATATTTGTTCCAACTGCTGACACAGAGAGAACGTCTTTCCTGATGGATTTGCTGCTTACCAACAGGAAATCTGTAAGTAACTGGACTCTAACTGCAGCAGATACTGCTTTTCTACAGGTTGTTTTTTTTTTAATTATTATTTTGGAGAGGTCTTTTCTTTCTCAACGTTCACGTTGTCTGTGTGATGCAGTTGCTGTGTGTTGGACCTGCTGGTGCTGGAAAGACCCTGACCATGACCAACAAGCTGCTGGGGAACATGCCGGCAGAAATCGATACACATGCTCTCGTGTTCTCTGCAAGCACATCGGCCAATCAGACTCAAGATTACATTGAAAGCAAGCTAAACAAAAGGTACACTTTTGTAATAAACCTTTTAGTACGTCTAGGCATATTTTTTTAAACGTTCTTTTTAAAAAATGTCTTTCATAATCAGAAGTTTTTCTATAAAACCAAAGATGAAAGTCATGAATGTACGTTCCAATAAGGCTTGTTTGTCAGATGATAACTACCGTTTAACACCACATACTAGGTATTAATCATGCTTTTAATTATGCCCACATTTCTGTATAATTTATTTGTTTTGGTCTGATGTAACATTTTAATCTTAAATGTTGTGTGTTCATCAGCTGTAAATAGAAAATGCTCATAACTGACAGAAATAAAGACATCAGCCTATGTGTCATTTATCTATATTATGGGTTTCACTTAGTGAATTGACTTACTGAAATAAATAAACATATCAATAATGATTCTAATATGGAATATGTACATGTCTTTCAGGCGGAAAGGCGTCCTTGGACCTCCAGTGGGGAAGCAAATTATCATCTTCATCGATGACCTGAACATGCCCGTGTCAGAAATGTGTGGGGCTCAGCCTCCTTTTGAACTTCTGAGGCAGTGGATGGAGCAGGGGGGCTGGTACGACAGGACCCAGAGAGGTACGTTCTCTGTTTGCTCAGTTTACTCTTTGATTGATTTAAAAACCTTTTAGATTGTCGTGGAGCTGACAACAACGACAATGAGAGAGAGAGAGTTGTGAAGCACTCATGAGACTGAGTTATCTCTTGTGTGTTGTTGCTCCTTCTGTTCAGGAACGTTCAATCACTTAGTGGACATGACTTTAGCTTGTGCCATGGGCAGCTCAGGAGGAGGCCAAAATGCCATTAATCAACGCTTCACACGGCACTTCCACATCCTGTCCTTTAATGGCACGGAGGACACCAGCAAAACAATTTTTTCAGGGATTCTTGGAAGCTGGATGGGTGAGTCAAGGCGTTGACGTCTAATAATAATAATCAAAGCTTTTAGTGGCATGCACAGTGCCTTGAAAAGGTGTTCCTCGAACCTTTTCACATTTTATCACAATATTGTTCGCAGTGAATATATTTGGCCCTGCTAGATAATTCTGAATGCCTGCTAGAGCTGGCCAGCTGGCAGACAGCATAAGCACAACTAGTCCTACAAAGCCAACGTAGCTGTGAACAAATAAATCTAACATTTGACATACATTCTTTGAATAAATATCTGACCAGCAACCTTGTCAGAGTTTTTCATTTATGTGTATTTAGGTTTATCTACCCAGTTCCACTCCTAATACACATTCATACATCAATACACAGGTTAGTAAGCAACCTGGGGTTAAGTGCCAAAGGGCATATTGTTCCTTGAGAATTACGTCGGGCCTCTTAGTTGCTTCCTTTGTTAAAGCTCTCTCTATCCGACCCTCCTAAACTCGTTTAAATGCCTCTTATAAGCACTGTGTGAAGATTTTAAACTGTTTTCCTTTCTGTGCCTCCTTTTTTTTTTTTAAATCAGGACCTGCTCCAGAAATCCAGGCACTGCAGGAGTCTCTTGTGCACGCCTCTATTCAAATTTACACCGCCGTTACCTCCCACCTCCTCCCAACTCCAGCAAAGTGCCATTACACCTTTAACCTCCGAGACCTGTCTAAGGTCTTTCAGGGCATACTGATGGCTGAGGCACACACCATAAAGGTGGTTATTAAATCTTGTAGCGATGACGTCACATGTTAATAAAGAGATTAAGCTGCAACTTAATTTGCTTCACTCTTAAAGGGACGCATTATGGCTATAGAAATAGAAAGCAGGGAATAGAACTATACTGTATAAGTAGCATCACTGCGTTTTTGGTTGTAGGATAAACTACAGCTACTTCGCCTGTGGTACCACGAAAGCTGCCGGGTTTTCCAGGATCGTCTGGTTTGTGCCAGTGATAGAGACTGGCTCAACAGTCTGCTGAAGGACTGCATTCAAGGGTTCGACTGCCACTTTGAAGACGTTGTACCCCACCTTCCTGTTTTGTATGGAGACTTCGCTTGTCCTGAGTCCGACCAGAATGTCTATGCAGCTATAGAAGACAAGGAAGATGTGAGTCCGTTTTGGGTACACTTTGACTATGTTTCCGTATGCTTTTTATGTTGCAAACTAAGTTTCCGGCATGTTTTGCCACACCTAATGGATTTTTCCAGGGTGAGTTGTGTGTTTTGTGATATCTTAAACAAACATTGTGTTTCCTCGTCTAGCTCGCAAAAGTGATGGAACTGTATGTCGAAGACTACAATCACAGCAACAGGACCAGGAAGCCTCTGGTGCTTTTCATGGATGCCATTGAGCACGTGTGTCGGATCAGCCGCATCCTACGCCAGCCCCTCGGCCACGCCCTGTTGCTTGGAGTGCATGGCAGCGGCCGCCATTCGCTCACTAAACTAGCCTCAGACATGTGAGAGTCAAGCAAGTCTTTGCACCTTTACGTAATCTTGTCTATCCAGCCATGCCTTTGACCATCATTTCTAAAGATAATGGCTTTCAAATCTTGCCGTTTTCAAAAGAGTTTTTTATGTTTTTTATTGAATTCTTTTCATATTTAAAGCACTATATTCATAGTTGTAGATCACATTTATTATATCATATTCTGTTTAAACAAGAGTATACTCAATATAGTGTGTTTTATAAGAGTTTCACAAATTGCACTGGGTGAAACCTAAACTGTCTATATGTATCTCTATCATTGAAAAGTTGATTTCTTTTAGTAATCCAGTTCAATCTGTAAAAAAAAAAAAAGTAGAGTAATTTTTGTTTATTTTGATGATTATGGCTTTTAGCTAAAGAAAACCCAGAAATCCCTTTCAGAAAGACAAAAATAACTGTTTCTAATACAGAAATGTGGACTTACTGAAAATTAAGTCAATGCCATCTACAGTATCTATACTCAATACTTGATTGGGCCTCCTTTAGCATGAATTACTGCAGCATTGTGGCATGGAGCCGATCAGCTTGTGGTTCTGCTGATGGCCCAAGGTGGTCCAGGCTGCTTTGATAGCAGCCTTCAACCCATCTGCATTGTTGGCTCTGCAGTCTCATCTTCCTCTTGACAACAGTCCATAGCGGGCATTGGTATTTTTGTTAGTGCTGGCCGGTGCCGAGAAAAAACAGCAAAATCAAATCACCATCCTCATAAAGGCTGAAATCAGAGGGAAACATTGTGTGCTCTAAAGATTTCCTGCTAGATGACTGCACGGGCTTTGGACTTGAGAAAACATAGTGGAGCAACACCAGCAGAACACATGGCTCATCAAAATGATTACTGACTAGAAACTGGGCCTCTGTGCTCTACCTCCAGTCTCTGGGACCATAATTTCAGTCCAAACCCCTCCTTTCATTTGAAAAGAGGACTTTGGACTTTGTCTTTTCTCCTGTTGCGCCAGGTGAGTCACTTATGACGTTTCTGGTCCAGCAGCAGCTTAACACAAGGAACTGGACAGTTGTGGCCCATGTACTGGATATATCTCTGTGGTGAATACTGAAGATCTGACTAGCTGCAGCCCAAACGTGTTGCCCGTGCACCTTTACCTCCCACACTTTTTCCTTCCACCTAACTTCCTGTTAATATGTTTGGATACAGCGCTTTGTGAACAGCCAGCTTCTTAAGCAATGCCTTTTTTTTGGTTTAGCTCCCTTGATCCTGTCTATTATGAAAATGTCTGTCAACTCAGCAGTCACCCTCATTATTATTTAAACCATAATATTTTTATTGGTCTGGTCAAAAGTTATATAATTATGTCATTTAAAGTATTAAACAATAAAAGTAACAGAGAAAAATTCTGGAAATGTATCACATACATTGCTTTGTAATGAATCAATGTACGAGTTTAACTTGATTTGAATTTCTAAAAAAAAAAAAAAACTAAACTTTTAAACAATGTTATAATTTATTGACATCCTTGACATCCTTTGTGTAATTTGGTGTTAATTTTATGAAACCTGCACAAAGACAAGATATATGATGTGCTGGCCCAGGCTTAACAATGGATTTCTCCATGTTTAGATGTGGATATCGATCTTTCCAAATTGAAGTGTCTAAGAACTATGATCAAACCGAGTGGAGAAAGGATATTAAAAACCACATGTTCTCTGCTGGTCTTTTGGACCAGAAGATCACATTCATCTTTGATGAAACCCAGGTATACAATAAGATTTTGTTACCATCAGTTGCTGTATCTGTGAATTATGGTGATACTATAATTACTAAAACCACTTCCTCGACAAACAAGAGCAGGATATAGTGAATAAATGGTTTTTCATTCTTTGCCAGATTAAGTGGGAGTCCTTTCTGGAGGATATCTGCAACATTTTGAACAGTGGGGATGTTCCCAACCTGTACACACTAGAGGAACAAGAGCGTATCCTAAAAGCAATGAGGCCGGTGGTGGAAGGCCAGGGCCAGCAGCCGACAGAAGCTAATCTTATGGCTGCCTACAAGAGGAAAGTTAACAGCAACTTTCACCTGGTTCTCTGCATGAGGTTAGTCTGAATATGCTCAGAAATCCTCCAGCTATTGTTTGTTTTATACTTTCTTTTCAATCTTAATATTTTCTTTTGCAATCTTCTTTTAAACCTCTTCAGTCCTATAGGTGAGGCATTTCGCGCACGGTTGAGGCAGTTTCCTTCTCTGGTGAAATGCTGCACCATAGACTGGTTTGACGCCTGGCCAGAGGAAGCTCTGCAGGCTGTGGCTGAATCATTTATAAATGGGCTACCTGAGCCGGAAGTCAGTCCCATGACTAAGAAAGCACTGGTAAGAATCTGATTTATGGGCGTATCAGTGGCTCAGTGATAGAGCGTGCAACCCATCCTGGGAGGCCTCAGCCTGTGGACCTTTGCTACATTGTCTTCTCCCTCTAAACCCCATTTTCTATTGGGATAACCTAATCTCTTACTCAAAATTTTAGAAAACACTAACCTTTAATTTGAGTACATCTAATATATGGCGAGAAAAAGTTTTTGTTTGTTCAAAACAAAAACAAATCAAGTAAAATATTTCTTAACATTTATACTTTAGTTCTTAGGAACTATTTATTTTTCCCTCTGTTATAAATAGGACGTAACACTGAGGCTCTTGTCTTTTGGTTACTGACCACTGGGCTAAAAACGGATCCCTCTTTATCTTGCCACTAACCACATAAACAATGGTAAGAAAGTGATAGGAAAAGGCTACATGCTGTCATATTGCAAAAATGGGGCCGTATAGTGTATTGACAGCAGTAATCCCAATGTGCCTCTGATGTTTTTATTACAAACAGCTATTTAATAATACAATAAACTGGCAATCTTTCCTAGGGTGTACACCACCTCTCGCCCAATGACCGCTGTAGATATAGGCTCGCTTCCATGCGGCACAAATGGGTATTATTTGTGATCGGCACAGTATGTTAGCAGTAGTTATCAAATAACCTTAACAATGACGCAAACTGGCTGAATGACAGCACCTTTTTTTTAGTCTTAAGGAAGAACATTTCTGAACTTCTAAGAAAGATGTCAACAGATCATCACTGACTAGGCAGTCAATCATAAACGTAGAGGTTGTCACTGTTGTACCAACAGAAACCTGTTCCTTCCATGTCTCTCTCCTCAGTTAAATCTAGGACATAACGGCCTGAGCTGATTATAATGAACATGGGATTTAGTCAGCTGGATGCTGATGTTTCTGTTGATGAGCAAAGTAGCTAATGTGATGGAGGCAAAGTTTAAGTTTTCTGCTAAGATTAAAATTGGCGGGCGTGCTTCGGTGGCGCAGTGGTTAGCGCGCATGACCCACGTACGGAGGCCTTAGTCCTGCAGTCGATCTGCAGAGATCCACTGATGACCTCCATTTACTATCGCTGTCCAACTGAGCTGTTACTACCTCTTTATGTTGAGCTCTTGAAGGACAAACAAAATGAGTCCAGTTTTAATGCCCAAAGTGGACATAAAACCCTGAAACAATAGAGTCTTGTCTAAAAATAGTGAAATAAAATTTTCTTGCAACATTTTAATGAATACAGTCTCTTTCACAATGACATTCTCTCCTCAGACATTGGCATGTGTGAAGATCCACAAGCTGGTGGCCAGGAAGAGTGAGCAGTTCCAGAAAGAGCTATCTCGACACAATTACATCACACCTAAGAGCTACACAGAACTGCTCAAAGTCCTCACAGATCTCACTGGATGCAAGAAACAAGAGCTAGGCAGAGCTCAACAGCGCATAAACACCGGTCTCGACAAGGCAAGGCACTGGATAACTACCAGAATGGATTATGTACCTTTAATCAACACTCAGTGAGCATTAGTTACTAAATTAATAATACATGAAACTACATGTTTTATGTATACATGTATTATCTAAACGTCTGCAGCTTTGTGGCAAAGCTGAGGAGGTGAGGAAGTTGCAAGAGGAGCGGGAGATGATGCAATCTCTTTTGGAGGAGGCTGCTAAAGATGTTGAAGTAACTATGGAGACCATTTGCGTAAGTAAATACCAACAGCAGTCAGCAATACTTACACTTGTAACAACAAATAAAATGCCAGACCCTGATATGTTAGCCATATACGGTCTATCCTTTATGCGCTGGAACAAAATCCTATCAATAATGGTTTAACAAGGAGACAAAGGTTTTACATAAAGAGGTTCAGATGCGTTTTGTGGTAAATGTGTCATCATAATCTATATTACTAGAACAATTCAGCATTCGCAGAGAAGATCCGCAAGTCAGTGCAAGAAGAAGAGGCTAACCTTTCAGAGAAAGAATGTTTTGCCAGGACAATCTCTGCCAATGCACAGGGAGACCTGGGTGAGGCTTTAAAAGTTGTGGATAAAGCTCTCGCTAGCCTGAAGTCCCTCGACACAAACAGCCTCACTGAGGTAAGTGGCATTAAGACAGAGATTAATTATACCAAGAGTCCAGTCCTCAAGAGCCCGTGTGCTACATGCTTTAGATGTTCCCCATGTTCAGCAAATCTGAATGGTACATCACCAGGTTTGTACAGACCTGGGTGACCTGCTGAGGAGGTCATTTAGCCATTAGTTCAGTCGTGTTGAACATCTAAACGTGCAGAACAACAGCTCTAAGGGACTGGAGTTTGCTACCCTGTCCTGGGTTTTAAAGCTTTTATAACTATAACCTGAAGGATTTTAAAATCACAGGTCCAAATCACTGATCAACTTCCCCGGGGGGTAAAGCTTGTGCTTGAAGCAATTTGCATCATGAAAGGCATCGAACCTGTAAAGGTTCCTAAAGAGAAGCCTGGCACCAGCTTTGATGACTACTTGGAACCTGCTAAAAGTCTCCTACAAGAACCTGCCGATTTTTTGGAGAGCCTCTACAACTATGACAAGGTACACCACATTGATATTATACAGGCACATGAAAACGTTATCACACCAATTATAAGGCTTTACAAGCAGACATAGAAACAACATGGTCCTCAATAGGTCTTTTGTCGAATAAAGAAAGCCCTCAGATGTAGTTAAATACACATTTTTCCCTACAGCGATGTTTATTTGAAGAAAATATATCAAAATGTAAAAGCTGTGTGGAAAAACAGAGTAAACCCTAACAGCTTCCAGATTTTAAAAAAAGCTTAAGTAGCAGCCAGAGGCTGTTAATCTAATGCAACCTGCAATGCTTTGGAAAAGTATTCATACCTTTTTAAACATTTGGATTTTTTGTCACATTTGAGCCAGATTGGTTTGGAATTTCAATAAGCAAACAAACTTGTAAACTTTATTTCTACAGCACCTTGTACAGATAAAAAACACAAAGTGCTCCTCAAACCAGAGAAAAAGGGAAAACGGGAAAACTTTCCTGGAAATTAGCGATAAGTATGACCTGAACTATATAGTAAATTTTTCAGATGGCTAAAAGAAACAGGTTACTATAATAACGAGAAAAATACTGTCATGGAGATTTTCAATGTGAATTCAGTCCAGAAAGCATTAAAAGGGAGGTCAGTAAGACTCTTACCAGTATTTTACTACACAGTGTCAATAAACAACACACACTCTACTCAACATATGAAAGAAAAAGTGGGGGGATAAACTTAAATACTGATATATCCACTGAGGACTGATAACGTATGTGAAAGAATTAACAAAATAAGTACTTGGTCACAGAAGTGAAGAGAAATCTCATGGCCAAATTTTCATATTGGGGAAAAAATGCAATACAATTTGCTTTTGAAAATCTTTGTTAAATAGATGAGCAGATAAGCATCTACAGGGGCAAGACAGAGAATTGGTTACAAATAGTGGCTTACAAGATGGCAGTAAAAACAAGGGAGTGGAACCAGGCAGCTCCGGCAACCTTTAAACAATGGACTGAAATTATTTCAGAAATATACACAATAGAAAAACTGACAGAATAAGACTGTTGAACTATCAAATGGAAGAAAATGTAAAAAAAAAAGTGATTTTTCACAAAGATGGGCAACACAGACACAATATTATATACTGAGACATCTAGAATGTTCAGAAAACATTGATATTCACGATGACAATGCTTCTGTCCATTAAAAACAATTCAAATAAAGTTACAGAACAAAATAAAATATTTTGTAAATTGTAAATATGACTGTGACAAATGTGAAGACATTCGACGGGTTTAAATCCTTCTTCATGAATCTGTATGTTAGAGCAGCTTGGTAAACATATTTTTTTGGGCGGTTTAGTGCTCTGAAGCTTTCAGGTGTTGTTTAAGAAGAGCTGCTAATCCTACATGGAGTTCAGTCTGAGGTAAAAATCTTGTTATTGTCAAAATGCTCTCATGAGCTGGATGCCAGACACTAAAATTAGTAGGGTTAGGGTTAAACTTATTGGACTAATGACTATTTGAATGCTTTAAGCTTCTCGGGAAGTGTTGTTGGTGCAAGTGAGAACTATGTACATTCTGAGTGGGCGTGTCTCCAAAATTTCATTATAGTAGCACATAATGACAATAAAGATTCTTGAACCTCTGTCTGTCCTTTTTCCCTTTGACTTTAATCAATATAGTAGTAATATGTGATTTAGACGTGTTTGTTTTCTGTTGTCAGGACAACATTCCGGATGATGTGATCCGTTCGGTGCAGCCCTACATCGACGATGAAGAGTTTCAGCCTGACTCCACTGTCGAGGCTTCCATTGCCTGCAGCTCTATTTGCCAGTGGGTGCGAGCCATGTATGAATATCACTTTATGGTCAAAGCTGTGGAACCAAAAAGGGTAAAACCTGAAGATACCGAATCGAAACATTGTCTTAATTAACTGCGGAAAATATTGCATTTACAAACAAAAGAGAGAGACTAAACTGGTGGAAATGTGAACGCTGTTGCAGCAAGCTCTCCAGGAGGCTAAAGAGGACCTAGCAGCCACGCAGCAGTTTCTTTACGACGTCAAGAAGAAACTGGCAACTCTGGAAGAAAGCAATCACTCTTTACAGGCCAAGTACCAAGAATGTCTGGCTAAGAAGGAAGATCTGGACAACAAATATCAACTGACTGAAGCTCAACTCGTCAGAGCAAAAAAGGTCAGAATAAAGATGGCGGCTCATACAATGAGGAAAGTTTAACATCAAAAGCACTGAAACGGACTAGAGTCATAAACAGCGTGTAAACAAGTTGAACAAACAGTCAGGAGGCAGTGAAAATGTAGGTATCCTGAAAATATGAAGCTTTTGTCACATGTTGATTGTGTGTTCTCCAGTTGGTAGATGGGCTCGCAGAAGAAGAAGAGCTCTGGAAGGAGACAGGGAAACATCTTGACCGTTTGGTTCATAATCTAGCTGGAGACATGCTTCTGTGTGCAGGATACGTCACTTACCTGGGACCCTTCTCGGTAAGTTTGCACACTGAGAAGCTAATTCAGCCTTTTGATTCAGGACCAGGGACACATCTATAAGTTCCAGGACACCGGACCCCGAGGACCTCTGCCCTAAATGCTTGCCGTTGCACCTCTAGGAAAATGTCACCATACAAAGTATTGGCTGAATACAAACATCCACCACACCTTTCACCTTCTTCTGTTAGTTGAGAACGAAATGAATATGATCTAGACTTTTCTTCCACTTTAAAATTCTGGACTAAATTACATTAATCCATTACGTCCAAACCTTAATTGTATATATTGAGTATTTGGTTGTATTGAGACAAAAGGTGAAACTGTTTAATACTTTTGCAGAGGTTTGTATGTTTGTAGGCAGGTATCAGTGAAATCATTTCTATACCCTGGTTTTATTTTTAGGGCGAGTACCGGGCGGCCGTAGTAGCAGAATGGCTTCATTGTTTCAAAGAGCTGAGTCTTCCTCACACTGATGAAGCTAACCTGATCAACAGTTTAGGAGATCCTGTCGAGATCAACTCTTGGAAGGTCAGAGGTCATGATGGCATTCTCTAGGATCAAAAAGATTAGGAAAGATGTCTCTTTGGCTTATTTTTTTCTTTTACTTTTTGTAGCTTAGGTTTTGCTTGCTTACATCCCCAAATGATCTGAATTTTTAATATTTGGAATTAGTTTTCATAAGTTGCTTTTGTTTTCTTTTTTATCTCCATTTGCATAGATTTCAGGATTGCCCAAGGACACATTTTCATTGGAGAATAGTATAATTGCCCAGTATTCTCTCCGCTGGCCACTGTTTATAGATCCTCAGGGGCAAGCCAACAAATGGATCAAAACCATGGTGAAGTCTCTCAGATTATACCTTAATATTTTGGGGTTGCAGATTCATTGCATAAAAGTGTGTCAAAGTTCACATATTAACCTACATTGATAGTTACATAGCTCTTAATTGCTAGCTTTTTTTCCACCCAGGAACGGGAGAATGATCTGAGGGTTTTGAGGCTCAGTGACAGTAATTACCTCCAAGGTCTGAAGAATGCTTTAGTTGATGGTAAACCTTGCCTGCTGGAGAACGTAGGAGAGGAGCTTGATCCCGCTATAAAGCCGCTCTTGTTGCTTCAGGTGCTTACACAGTCGTCCCATATGTCCATCGGCGGACGCTCAAACACGGGCCGACTAAGTGAACCGTTGAATCTGTACTTCTTGCTCGTAGACCTTCGAGGAGGAAAGCAAAACAGTGCTGAGGCTGGGGGACTGGGTGGTTCCGTTCTCTGAGGGCTTCAAGTTGTACATTACCACCAAGCTGCCAAACCCACATTACTCTCCGGAGGTTTCTGACAGCATCACCCTCATTAATTTCACTGTGTCACCCAGGTAATACACACTTTACGATTAAAAAGAGACACAGCTCAAAGCTTCGTTTTTGTTGGTTATCTAAATATATCCAAATACGGAGTGAAAGGATTAGAAATTTTGATGATAAACTGTCAGTAATACTGAATCCTAAATGGCAGCTTTGGAAGTGTTGAGCAATCCCAAAAATTTTTTAAAATATTGAGTTTGAAAACGTGTTGTCATGCCCTTCATGATTTCACAACAATTTTACACCCATTATTGGCCTGCATAATGTGTGAATGCAGTCAAAATGTTGTTGTTGGTTGTTTTTTGCAAATTGCATTGTGATAAATAACACTATTGTGTTATTTAAAAGCAATAATACTAAATAATCTTATTATATGTACATCTGAATATGATAAATCCAGCTTTTCGGTCTCACAAGTCTGCTAGTTTGCAACAATTCACCCAGAACATGTTAATTCAAATAAATGTCATCATAAAAAATGTATAAGACAAATTTAAAAACTACGTGTTTTACCTCTGCATTAGAAAGACACATTTCCTGTGTCAGTGTGGAAGCCTTTTTTAGAGTCCCTGTGTTTGACTGTCCGTCTTGTGTGCATTCAGCGGCCTGGAGGAGCAGCTGCTCAGCCTGGTGGTAACTGAGGAGCTTCCAGACTTGGAGGAGGCAAAGAACCAGCTAGTAATAACAAATGCCAAAATGGCCCTGGAGCTCAAAGAAATCCAGGATGAGATCCTGTCACATCTGGGCTCTGCAGAGGGGAACTCTGTGGCTGAAGATTTAAATCCAGAGTTGGAGGCTTCTAAGATCAAAGCTGGGGAGATCAAGGTCAGGCCGTTTGAAAGAAGGATTTCCCGAATTCATCCCTGAATTCCTTTGTGTTCATTACTTTGAGGTTATACAGATTGTGCCATGTTCCGACTACAAACCTCCGTGTTTGAGTGTGAGTTTGCATGACAGAAGAACACAAAGTATTTATATTAGTGCACAGTAAATCATGCACCGTTTTCACATTTCCTTTTTAAATAAGAAATAACATGCTGTGCATTTGTATTCTGCCCCTCTTAGTCAATACTTTGCAGAATAACCTTTACTGCAGTTCCAGCTGCTAGTCTTTTAGAGTATCTCTCTGCTAGCTTTGTACATCTAGAGACTGAAACATATGCTAATTCTTTGCAAAATACCTCAAGGACGGGCATATTGAAGGGAGAACATGCAAACGTTTCTTCTTTAAGTGTAACGCACTCCAAAATCAACATTGTTTCAGGAAAACTAACTAAACTGGGCCATAAAGGTGCTACTTTGTTGTTATAGTATAGTTTTTTTTTTTGTTTGTTTTTTTTTTTACATTTTGACATGAACTTGTTTAGTTCTGCAATAATTGTCTTAAAACCATCTTAGTGTTGGCTTAGGGCTGATCGGTGGTTAGATGCTTTTGTCATCATAGCCCCGCCTCCTGGTATAAAAGCATTTCAGCCAGACACACGCCAGTGTCATGTTTTTTTTTGTTTTTTTTGTTGTTGTTTTTTGGTCTTGTTTTTGAACGTGAAGCCACTTATTTAGGCTTGATTCTCCCCGTCACCTAATCCGCCTGCTGTGGTCACTGATCTTCTAATGCTGTTTGTTCACCAATTCTCTCTGACAAACCTCCAAGGCTTTCACAGAACAGCTGCATTTATCCTAAGATTACGTGAAACACAGGTGGACTCCAATCATCAGTGACTTCTGAAGGCCGTTGGTTGCGACAGATTCTATTTAGAAATGGTTGGAGTAAAGGTGGAGAAATAAAAATGCACTTGATAATCGCGCACTGCCCTGTAGGTCTGCCACTATGGAAATCTCAATAAAATATATCGCAGTTTTTTTCTAAATGAAGCGAAACGAGGAAAAGTTCAACGGGTATGAATATTTTTTTGCAAGTTACTGTATTAAATTGTAAGCCACTATTTGCTGTCCTTTGGTTGTGATTTTCCGGCAGGCTAAAATGCTGGCGGCGAAGAAGACGGAGCAGGATATTGACGCCACCCGTCTCAGGTTCTCACCAGTGGCCGAGCGAGCCCAGATTCTCTTCTTTTGTGTGTCAGAGCTGTCCAATCTTGACCCAACGTACCAGTACACTCTCGAATGGTTCCTTGGCATATTCATGGCTGCCGTTGGCGACAGTGACCCAGCAGGTACCAAGCAAATCTAACAGCCAAACTCTGTGGAGAATTGCTTGTGTCGTACAAAAAAAAAAAAAACAAGACCTCTTTTATGGTCTATTCGGTATAATCAGCTTAGACATAAAACGCTTTTGTGACTCTAATGTCTGGATTGTCACTCTCACAGACACGGTGGAGAAGAGAATCAGCGACATTAAAGACGGTTTGACCTTCAGCCTGTACAGGAATGTATGCCGCAGCCTGTTTGAGAAACACAAAGTCGCGTTTGCTCTTTCTCTGTGTGCTCGCATCATGATGAACGAGAAGAAGATTAAACCCGTAAGTATCAGAGAGTCAGTGGGATTCTTCCTCCTCATGTGCGGTCTCAAACTGATCTTGCTGAATCTCCTTTTTTTCCTTTTCCTGCGGCAGATCGAGTGGAGGTTCCTCCTCTCTGGAGGCAAGCCTGTCCACCAGCTGCCTTGCTCGGTGGTCGCCTGGGTGTCGGATCGGGCCTGGCAGAACATTTTAGAGCTCAGCGCTCTGGATGACTTTGGGGGACTGGCAGAAAGCTTCACACGGCATCTGCAGGGCTTCAGGAGAATTGTCGACAGCAAGCACCCCCACAGGCATGAAAAGATGGCCGCCGTAAACACATGCATCATTTGTTTATTATAATCTGATGGAAGTATCAAAGTCTTATAAGGTGGCTTTCTGCGTCTCTGTTGGTCTACAGAGAGCCGCTCCCAGGAGAATGGGATTCCAGACTGAACTCCTTCCAGAAGTTGCTGGTGCTGCGCTGTCTGCGGCCTGACTGCCTGATTTACGGCGTACAGGACTTTGTGTCTGCTCAGCTGGGGCAGCGCTACACAGAGCCTCAGGTAGAGTCCCTCTCATCCCTGGGGGTTTGTTTTCTTCTCGAGTCAAATATTTCTGAAGTTATTCTGATCTCTCTGGGAGCACCCTTGAGCTTTGTAGTTATTTAATTGTAAAAGAGCTGTCTCCCTCTGCTGGCTGCAGAAGTAGACTGCATTTATTATACAAACCAATAGGAATCCACCTCTGTCCTTGTGCTGCTTTGTTAGACTGATATTATTTCTCCAAGGTCAAACATTTGCAGTAGCTAAAATGTGCTTTTTGCATCAATGGGAAGGAATTTCAGTCTGCTCTTCTTTGCAGAACTGCTTCTCTTTTTTTGTGAGGGGGGGGGGGGGTGTTGTTGTTTATTTAGCATGAATAACCTGCTAAATAAACAACTGACCTGTGCATGTCAACTGGACTTAAATCTATGCTCAGACTAGGCCCCTCCAAAACCTCCTTTTCCTTGCTGTCTTTGTCATGTAAACTCACTGATGTGCTTCAAAGTTCACAAACCGCAGAATTCGTGGTTCCGTCACGTACAGTCAGCCGTCCAGGTCCTAAAGCTAAAAGCTGATCCAGACCATGACGTTATTGACTGTCACTATCATGTGAAATGCTGCTAGTTTTACTCCAGGTGTAACGGGACTTGTACCATTCAGAAAGTTGTTGTTTTTTCCTGATCAGTCCACAGAATATTTCCCCCAAAGTTCTAGAGATCATCTAGATGGTTTTGGTAAGTGTTATGTTGTTTTTGGTCACAGGCGGTTTTGGCCTAGTAATCCTCCCATGGATGCTATTGTTGCCCAGTCTCTCTCACTCTCTCTCCTAAGGATCGATCATTAACACTGAGCCTAACTGAGGACGGTAAAAGCCTGCAGTGCTTAAACATGCTGAGCAGTTCTCTCCTGTTCACTGTTCATTGTTTTTATTTTATAACGGCTTTTGTTGTGGGTCACCAGAGTCCCAAACTCCTAGAAATGGCTTTGAATCTCTTTCCATGTTGTCAGACAGGTTATATACAACATTTTTTGTTTTTATGCTACGTATCAGATAGTACTCAGGCCTAGGACTGGTAAGTGGAATTAATTTGTTTTTATTCTCATAGAAATGTTCTTTTCCTTAATAAATTAAACCGTAAAAATTCTGCTGTATTTGATCAGGTTTTCTTGGTCTGAAGTCAACTTTATTTGATGATCTGAAACAGTTACATGAGACAGGAAATATCTGTAAGGGCCTAAACACATATTAACAGCACTGTAGACTTAACGCTACAGTGGACGATTTTTTTTCCGGGAAATCTAGGTACGAAACGCCCAAGTCACTTTTAGTATAACTGTGCATGCACAGGACCATCCTACCTGCTCTTCCTCTCCTCAGATCCTGTTATCTCGCATTTGGGAGATTATAGAATCTCCCAAATCCACTCTGGTCTCGTTTCTGTCGTCTGAGGTCTTCCCCTTCTTCTCATGAACTTGAAAGACAGTTTCTTCTTGTGACTCTCAGCCATTTTCAAAGTAAACGGTGAGAGCAGCGGAGCTACAATAAACGGCTGAAACTGAAGCTCACAGGACACATAAACTGTAGAAGTGTGCATGCGTCACAATGATTGACATGTGGGACAGCCAAAAGAAAAGATGACCCCCCCCCCCCCCGGCAACTCGAAGCCGACAGAAGATCGTTCACCATACTTTGAAGCAGAAATATACAATAATTAATTATTAATAAATAGCAGTAGTTTTTAAGTAGTCAGCTTCAGAATATGTTGCCTTATTAAGGGTGATGAGTGTTGCTGCTTTAGTTATATACAGCTTTTTCAGCACCTGATATATTTTCAGATAAATTTGTCTTTTTTGTAAACAAAAATACAAGTGTGCCAACCTTCTTTCAGCAGAACTTTTTTTTTTCTATAATCATGCCGGTTTGGGTCACTTTGATGCCTTGTAAACAATGTCTAATAAGCGACTTAAGATAATATAACTATTTGTCTTTCCATCCCTCTGCAGATGTCGGACCTATCTGTAATCTTCAAAGAGTCATCCCCCACCAACCCCATCATCTTAATCCTGTCTACTGGCACTGACCCTGCTGCTGACATCTACAAGCTTGCTGACGCTGTGCACTTCACTAAGAAAGTTATTGCCGTGTCTCTGGGTCAAGGCCAGGTCTCCCCGACTTTCTATTTATATCATTTTTCTTTTCTTTTTTTCTAGGAATGAACTTTTTTTTATTGTTTCTGGATGAATACAGGCAACGAATCAAACTACTTTAGCACATGCAGCATTGAGAGAACCAAGCATTAAAATAATATGTCTATAGGTTATGAAATGAATGTACCTTAAATAAAAATAAAAAAACATCTACTGGAAATATTTTCCAAACTGCATACTCCAAATATGTCTGTTGTGTAGATTTCAGAATGCACTTTGTTGAGCACTGTCTGTTTAGGCAATATAAACCCCCTCTGAGGCAAGCTTTAACTTCAAAGTGGGGATAGTTAACCCTTCCTAATTCAGGTTTAAGAGTATTCTCCTGGCCACCTGTTCTCCAGGATTAAAATCTTGAAATCCTAGTTGTGACTTTACTCCAGTCGTTTTTCCCACTTGCTTATCTTCTGCTGTCGTTCCCGTCAGGTTCCCTTAGCTGAGGCCATGATGCGTACTGCTATGAAGACTGGTCAGTGGATCATTTTCCAAAACTGTCACATGGCCCCCGACTGGCTGCCGACTCTAGAACAACTCCCTGAACTCATCAGTCCTGTGAACGTACGGACCTGCATTTGCACACAGTACACCTACAAAAACAAAGCTGAACAATACTTTATTACTACATTTATTACAATACTTTTATTTTTAAAAACCTTCCAAACTCAGAGCTCATGTTTTTTTTTTTTTTTTTTTATGTAATTTTGGACTATTTAGACAAATAAATCTAAGGCCTTTTCAAAATGCCTCTCATACTGGTTCACCTTTTAAGCACAGGTGGACAAGGATTTCCGACTGTGGCTAACAAGTATCCCCTTTAAGAAGATACCAGTGTCCATTCTTCAAAACGGTGCCAAAATGGTCATTGAGCCTCCAAGAGGGATCAGGGCACGCTTAGAGAGAGCCTACCTGAGCTTCACCGATGAGTTGATGTCTTCTTCATCAAAGGTCTGTGTCTCCCTCCTTATATTTACCTCCATATCATTTCCTTGCCATCATTTTAATACGACCCCTTTGGATTTGTTTTGTCTGTTCAGAGAGTTTCATTCACACGTGTTGGTGTAGTTCACCGTACTTACAATGACTTTCTGTTTTCTGTAGGAATCCCAGTTCAAGCCATTGCTCCTCTCCCTCTGCCTGTTCCATGGGGTTGCTCTGGAGCGAAGACGGTTTGGCCCTCTGGGGTTTAACATTCCCTACGATTTCACCGAAGAAGATCTGCACATCTGCGTAAGCCAGCTGAAGACGTTCGTGGACGAGTACCAGGACATCCCCTACAAGGTGGTTGGACCCAAGATGTCTGTCCTTTATCTCTCAAAACTACAAAAAAAACAAACTGTCCTGTATGATGCATTCTTACAGGGCCCCGTATAGTCCCTTGTAAAACCACTCATAACCTACACAAATTACGTCATGTGTGAAGTGAAAGGAACATTTTTGTAACATTTTACAAAGAAAACCCAGTGTGGTGTGCATTTATTTTGATTTTTGCTGAGTCAGTAATTAGCTGCGATTACAGCTGCAAGTCTTTTGGGTTAAGTGGCTCAGTCAGGTTAGTTCTGGACTAACGCGCCATTCTTTAGACTAATTTTGCACTGCAAAAATAGAACTAAAAATAAGAAAATATTTCTTGAAATGAGAGTATTTTTCTTTGATTTGAGTGGGTAAACAAGATTATTCGCCAATGGAATAAGATTTTACACTTAAAATAAGAACAATTCATCTCCATCATCCTATTTCAAGTGCGGAATATCTAATTATCTTATTTTAGGGGTAAAAATACTAATCCCATTGGCAAAAAATGTTATTTACCTGCTCAAATCAGGGAGAAATACATTAATTTCAAGAAAATTTTACTTATTTTTAGTTCTCTTTTTGCAGTGTGACCAGTTTGTCAACCTTGCCTGCAAGCTGAATTCTCGCGGTATTTGTGCGTTTACAAACACGAGAATCCATGTTGTCCCGTTCCCGCCTCAATCGTTCGAGACCGACCCAAAACGAGTCGGGTCAATGACGTTGCAGTATTATGGTTTAAGGCAGGACTGTAGAAAAAAACAAGAGGTGCTGACCCCACAGCTGAACCAAAATAAACATGGCGGCGCAGGAGGACGCACGCCTAGCTGCTGCCATCACACCTGTTAAGTCACAATCCACGAGTGTCACTATCCAAATAGGCGTGCCTCGACCAGCCTCACTTCGTGTGCTTTCTCATGGCACCTGCTGCTTACATTTCCGTCTGATACCGTGATTGGCTAAAACCAACCTTTGGCAGGCGGCCGCTAGGTGTGGCTTCGCCCAATGAGCTCTAAAGTTCTGCTGAGTGTTCCTCAGATGGGAGCAGACCCAGATCGATTGATGTGCAGAACGGCAATCAATCCGGCTTGCCAAGTTACCAGCTTGTGCTCGTAATATGTCGGTTCAGAGGCTATAAAGGTGCTCTATATTGCTCTCATGTGATGCTCATTGAAGTAGAAAGTGCCTATGAGCGTGACCGTCTCTCTGACTGACCCCTTTGTCCTCCACACAACCAGGTTCTTAAACACACCGCTGGGGAGGTTAATTATGGCGGCCACTTGACAGATAACTGGGACAGACGATGTCTCCTCACTCTGCTGGAGGACTTCTACTGTCCCGCCGTTCTTGGTGCTGATCACGTCTACTCTGGTGTCTACCGGCAAGTAGACTCTAATCTGGACATCAAGGTTAGTTCAACGCAGAGTCATTGAATTGATAGCGTGCATTCAAAGTTAGAACGCGAGGGCATCAGGTCCCATGGAAAACTACAAATGTTGCCCAGAGCTGGAAGGAGATGAGCCCATAATAATGACAGTGAGAACAGCCACCTGAGCACTAACACGGTATCCTAGTAAATTAAAACCAACAGTCCTGGTCATTCATTGCTTCAATTAAAGAGTATTTAAAAAACGATTCTTCAAGACAAAGCAGCTCCTAAAGGTGCACTCTCATTTACATATCAAACAGTCACGGAGGGGAAGATCTGCCAGAAAAAGATCTCGCCGTAAATGTCTAATGCTATGAGACGCTCCGCTTTGTGTGACCCTCTGATACGTTCACACTGATAAATGATGTTTTCTCCTTTTTATCCCCTAATCACACACAAGGAGATATAAGAGGTGAGCCTGTCAGTGATGTTCTGTTTGCAATAACAACCTGACTGAGATCCTCTCATGTTACTTCTTCTGACCCCAGGGCTATTTAGCATACATCCGAGGACTGCCTATCAATGATACACCTGAGATCTTCGGTCTCCATGACAACGCTAATATCCGGTCCGCCCAGAACGAGACCTTTGCCCTGTTGGAAGCTCTAGTTTGTCTTGAGCCTCAAGTTGCTGCTAGATCTGCTGGAGACAAAACATTTCACGAGGTTCTGGCACAAACCGTCATCTATTCTTCTACCATTAATTGTAATATTGTTGTGACAAATGCGTAATACTTCACCTGTGTCCCCTTGGAGTTCAGACGGTGGAGGAGGTTGTGGTGGGCATTGTTGAGAAGCTCCCTCAGCCTTTCTGTCTTCAAGAGGTGACTGAAAAGTACCCGCTTCTGTATGAGCAGCCCTTACACGCAGTGCTAAGCCACGAAGTCATCAGGTGAGATCAGGCTGCACTACAGTGCTACACAAAAACATTGATAGCCCATGAACCTTTTCACTTTTCTGTCAAGGTACGACTACGATCATGATTTTATGCGAGAGACCAAAATAAAGTAGCGTACAGTTATTAAGTGGCAGGAAAATGATGCATGGTTCTTGAAAGGTTCTTACAAATGGACATCTGAAAGGTGTCCAGACTCTGTGCTTTGTACAACTCTCTTTCACTGCTATTACAGTCGCAGTTATTGTCTCTGTCAGCAAAGCTGGATATTTTTGTCCATTTCTGCTGGCAAAATAGCTCTTACTCAGCAAGGTTTGTTGTTCTTTTTATCTAAGCTGCTCCAGTGTAGTTTTGGCTAAATGACTATGGTTGTTGTCCAGAAGGGGAAACTCCCCCTCAGTCTCCAGTCTTGTTCAGCCCCTAATCCGTTTCCTCCAGGTTTGCTCTGTATTTACCTCCGTCCATCTTCCCACCAAGTCGCAGAGCCTCCCTGTTCCTGCTGATGGAAATGATCCCCAACGCACCATTATTTACCCCACAAGGATTGTGCAGTTCTGCCCAAACCCCCTTCCTCTCCACATTGCAGTGCCCACGACATCGGCGGTTCTTAACCTTTGTCCTGTCTGTCTTCTTGCCACTGTTTCATAAGAGCCACGTTTGTGGAAGGCACTCCAAAAACTACCGTGGGCCTCCTGGTAGCTTTTCTGTTTATTTCCCTCCTTCTCTGGCCTGTCAGTCGGTTTGAAAGTCGGTAGGTGTTTTTTTTAGAAGACGGATTGTACTGTGTTTTGTGAGATGTTCAAAGATGTTGTTTTGGGATCCCTGCTTTCAACTTCCATGCACTTTTCTCCGTGACCTGTCTGCCGTGCTCTTTGGTCTTCGTGATCCTTTTTGTTCTCTAATGTTCTGTAACAAACCTCTGAAACCTTCACAGAAGCGCAGGATTTCTGTCCACAGATGGACTCTAAGGGCAGTTGGTTGCACCGTATTTTATTTAGGGATAATAGGTTAATGGGGCCTAACTAAAAATGATTTGTTTAGTAAATGCCATTTATCATTTTCCTTTTACTTCATATTTTTTGCACCGCTTTCTGTTGGTCTGTGACAGATTTCTAATAAAATTCATGAGAGAAAATGTTGAAAAACTTTAAAGGTTGTAAATACTTTTGCAAATTCCTTGATAAGACACCGTGCGCTACATTTCTCGGTCCAATGTCCAAAGCGGTACTTCACTTTGCTCTGCTGCTTTGAAAAAAAAAAAATAAACAGTGATCAAAACTTAATGTAACTCTAACCTTGTGCCCTTTTCTGTAACTTGTCCCATATTTTAATCAGGATTACCTGCCTTACTGTGATTAGTTGAAATGAATTTGGACCACCATTGTGCTTTGTGCTGTGAAAGCCAAACTGAAACCGGTGAAAACTAGTAATCAATTTACTCAATTTAAGACTACTTTAAAATTTTAGCATTTACCAAATGTTTTATGCTCATTTTAGCTTCCTTTCACATCTGTTGCCTCGGTGTGTTCAGAAAAGGTGGGATAGTGCAATGATCACACTAACTGTGTTTTATTCTTACCTGTGTTGTCTTTTAGATACAACAAGTTGTTGGGGCTCATCTCTCAGAGTCTCGGTGAACTGACGAAGGCTCTGAAAGGTTCAGTTGTGATGTCATCAAAGATGGAGATTATGGCCCTCAGCTTGTTCAACAACACTGTGCCTGATACGTGGAAGGCCAAGGCAAGACAGAGAAGTGGAAATAACTGTTGGATTCCCTGATAATGTCTAATCTCTGTAACGCCTTACTCATCTGTGTATTATATGACTTTATCGATAGATCCATAGAAAATAATACCAGAGATTCGGAGACATCCTATAGCCGTCAATGTATGAATGAGTCGTCTTTAAAATTGGATTTCCAGATTTTTAATTTATTTCCTATTCTTCGTACAGCTGTAGAATTGTGAAATGCTGAATTGCTGACCTGTACGTTTGAAGTGTTATTTAGATTCTCACAACACCAGATGACCTTTGGTGCTAAATCTGTCTTTTAATGAAAAGCCTCAGCGTTCTAGGAACACGGAGGACTATCCATTGATGGTATAACTTTTGACTCTCTGCAGGCCTACCTGTCTCTGAAGCCTCTGGCTTCTTGGGTGTCAGACCTTCTTCTGAGGATCAGTTTCCTCCAAGGATGGATCTCCAAAGGCATTCCACCGGTTTTCTGGATTAGCGGGTTCTTTTTCCCACAGGCCTTGCTCACTGGAACCCTGCAGAATTACGCCCGTCGCCTCGGCACAGCCATCGAAACAGTGGGATTCGACTTGGAGGTCTTTAAGGCTGTTTTAACCATACTAGCTCAAGATTTCCATCTAAAATTCCCATGACTGAAGTTTTAAAGATGTAATCCTGTCCACTGCTCCCTTTGGAGCTACACTGAAATATTAGCTTGGAAAATCTGGAATCTGATGTCAGGACTTTCTGGGATTAGTATGGAAAGTAGAAAGAAGAGATCTTTCTTTCTTTCTTTCTTTCTTTCTTTCTTTCTTTCCTTCTTTCTTCTTGTCAAGCCATTCTTGTGGCTAATGGGCTTTCTTTCTGCCACTCCTTTTGTCCTGTTTGTTTTGTACTTTTTTCCTTACATCCTTATTTCCTCCTTCCCGGCCTTCTTCGTGCCGTCCGGCCGGCCGGCCGGACGTCCTTTCCGGACGGCCTTCGACGGCCGGCCGCCGGGCCGGCGGCCGGCCGGAGGCTCCGGCCGGGCAGACCGGCAGAGCCGGCAGGACGGAGAGCCGGCGGGCCGGGATACGGGCGGGCCGGCGGCCGGCGGGAGAAGGGCCGGCAGGAAGGCGGGGAGTCCGGAGGGCCTTCCGGCCGCAATCCTCGGGCCGCCTTCTTTCATTCCTCCTTGACGTCATACCTTAGCCTTCCGCCTGCCGTCATTCCTCCGTAGCGGGAGCCTTCCTTCCTTCCTTCCTTCCTTCCTTCCTTCCTTTCTCCATACCTTCCTTTCTCCATACCTTCCTTCCTTCCTTCCTTCCTTCCTTCCTTTCTCCATACCTTCCTTCCTTCCTTCCTTTCTCCATACCTTCCTTCCTTCCTTCCTTCCTCCTTTCCTTGTGTCACACTGCTGACATTTTGGCCATATAATAATGTTTGGTGTTGTAAATATTTAAATGAATTTAAATGACTGACAAATCCAGAAAGTCAAGAAAAGTGTGGTGTAATAATGTGTAATAATGTGAAGGATGTTGTACCGTTCCATGGTCCAGTTTCTTTCCCATATCTTTTGCAACGCCTCCTCCCCCAGGTGCTGGTAAAGCCTGTTTCAGAGATAACAGAAATGCCTAACATAGGCTGCTACATCCACGGTCTATTCCTGGAAGGGGCTTGCTGGAATAACGAGACAGGTCGGCTGACAGAATCCAAGCCTATGGAGCTCCACACACAAATGCCCGTCATCTGGCTGATCCCCAAAGCCAACCGTAGACCTCCAACTTCTGTGGTCTACCTCTGTCCTGTCTACAAGACCCTGCGTCGAGCTGGTCAGTGCAGTGTAAAATGTATTCGACAGGTCGATTTGCAAGGGGTTCTGGACATTTTCAAAATAAAATACACAATCGATGTTAGGCCCAGGTTTTAAACACTGTCACTTAATGTTGTGCCTGGCAGCTGAAGGTCTTACTCAATGGTTTGTATGCACCTCCTTCTAGTGCTTTTATTACTCATCCAAAATAGACTCAAGTTAGTGTCGAGTTTCACGAAGGCACTGAAAGTGCAGCTCTGCATTTTCCACCTAGAGCACGGAGCCCACACCTTCTGCTGTCTTGTTACTTTGCTCAGAGGCTAAATTAATATTTATACATCTACTGTACTACAGATCCTATAGACTGTGAGGGGAAAAAGTATTTCATAGCATTTGACGTACCACGGACATTTGGCCAAAAGAAAAATGAATTTAGATCTCCTAACACACACAGAGAGAATGGAAAATGTGAAATCATTTCAGTCTTCCTAGACTGGAATTAACTGCCTCTGTACAGAAAGGCTCCAGCTGTCCGTGTTTTTAAGTCTCGTTTAAAACCACATCAGTACCCACTGACTTTTGATACAGCATGACAGACACGGGGGGCGGGGCTGGGGGAATCCTTGTTTATCTTGTTCTTCACTTTACTTTTGTCCTTTCTGGGCAGCACTTTGCTCAACGTTGCAGTTTTGTTTTAATGTGCTATAGAAATAAACTTGAACTTGTCCTGCAGAGCACTGGAATGCTTTAAAGTTGCGTCACAATGTAACCCCAAACTTCAGCATATTTTTGGCACACAACTGTGAAGTGGGCAAGAAAAGAAAAATGGCCTTAAAGTTGTTGTTTTTTTTTAATGAAAGAAAAATCTGAAATTTGCATTTGTATTCAGCAGCCCTACCTTGTTTTTGGCTGTTTTGCTAAAGCCAATAACAGCTCATTACATTACTGTGCTGAAAGGAAGGATCATCACAGTATAATACTGCCACCGCCATGTATTTTTACTAAATAAGTCAATTCTGAATGTTTAAATTGATTGCACTGGAATTTATGTACGAACGATAAAATAAAGGGCCTCAGTACAAATGCATGCCACACTTTTCATATTTATATTTTTTTGATTTCCAGAAAATTGGACAACATACACCATCTTCCTTCCACGACGCATGCATGTGTTGTAGCTTACGGTGTTCCCTTTAATAATAATAATAATAATAATATTACATTTTATTTCAAGCGCCTTTCAAAACACTCGAGGTCACTGTACATGTAAAAACAATGTACAGTGTACATTGTTTTATGTACACTGTACATTGTATAGTACAGTGTATACTTTAAGAAATACAACCAAAATATACTGAAGTTGGTGGTTGTGAAATCCTTTTGCAAGGCGCTGTGTGGGTAGCTGAACCGCTGTTTGTTCTTCCTTAGGGACCCAGTCTACCAGCGGCCTTTCCAACAATTACGTGACCGCCCTGGAGCTGCCCACAGACCAGTGTCCGAGACACTGGATCAAACGAGGGGTCGCCCTAATCTGTGCGCTGGATCACTGAACCCATGGGATGTTTTCTTCTTTGCATTCATCACCAGGAAACAGGCCACAGCGATGATAGCTGCAGACCGCAGAATACACCTCATCTCAGCCAGATTCTTCTATATAACTCAGCTTGTGTGATAAATTGTTCTTGTTCTGTTATTTGAATTGTTAACGTAGATCTTTTGAATGGGGGAAAAAAATATATATATATTTCATCTTTACTGTTGTTTGTGTTTTCTGTCTGGACTTTTGAATCCCCGCCCCCTTTCCGTCGCCACATGACGCAGAAAGCGCTCGATCGTGGATTTCCGTCCTGCGACTTTAAGACTGACTCGCAGGTCAGCGGAGAAGCGCGACTTGGCGTAGGGGAGGGTGGCGCTTAAACAAAAAGCGACAGCGGCTGACCGACCATGTGAACGCGAACCAGACCGACGGGAAACGGAGATCACCGAGGGTCAACAGATGATCGCTTTCATGCAGATCCGATAGGATTTTAATGTTGGGGTTTACCTGGGAAGTGTTCGCCTATAAGCCGTGAGGAGAGCGTTCCCGGTCGACAAAGCCTGTAGGAGAATTTTAAAAACAGGCGCGCAGTTGAAGAAGGGGAAACTATTAAAGAGCGCTTTAATTACGACTCAATCACACATGAGCTGCGTCTCATGAGAGAAGACAGCGCGGATCTCTGAGCTGCCTTCCCGGAGGATCTGTCGTCCAGGTTAAGCAAATGTGCGGTTAAGTGTTGCTGGTTCGGAACCTCGCAGCTTTACGCGATACGCGGCGTGGTGTCATCTGGTAACTTTGGTGGTATCGCCTACCCAGAGTCGCTCCCCGAGTCGGTGTGATCATGCTTCAGAATGGTAACGGGAAGGAAGAACCGCAGCAGCCAGCGAAGACCGATGGATCCGAACCAGAGCCCCCGGCTGTCAGCCCGGAGGAGCCGCAGACGCAGACGCAGCCTGCGCCCCCAGCCGATGACAGGAAGGGCACGGACACCGGCTCCACACACTTCCCCATGCCCGTCTATCCCAAACTGGAGATAAAGCGCAACGCAGTGACTGATGAGTACAAGATTTCCAGTCAGGTTCTGGGCTTGGGGATCAACGGCAAGGTTCTGGAGTGCTTTAACAAGAAGACTGGAGAGAAGTGCGCTCTGAAGGTACCGAAGTCACCAGACACCTATCATGTGGTTTATTATAGAAACTAGATAGGACAGCTTGTTAAATCCGATTAAACGTGTTATTGTACGATAAGGGCATTTTGGAAATTTGGTTGAGCAGATCTGAACCTTATTTATGAACCAAAAGTAACTTACTAAAACAAATCTAACCTGCACAATTGTTTGTCATCTAAACAGCAAATATAGCTAATATATATTTTTCAGTCATGAATAGCACTACTCTGCTTAATTAAGGCTCTATTACATCTAAAAGTATTACAACACGATTTCCTAAAGTGTCACACAAGTCTTTCAAATACTTATAGGTCTATCTAAGATATTTTATATTTGTATACCTTTCACATCTTCACACAAACCGTTACAGAAAGGCTTGGCATGCGTCTCTCAACTACTCCATGTCTAACAAATGAGAAACCTGTTGAAGGATGAAGAACTTTGATATGTAGTGGAGTTAGATTTTGACCACAGTCAGAAATACTCAAAGGAAAACAAGTAGCCCAGAACAACAATAAGCTATAAAAAGTATCCACAGCCCTAAAATTCTGTTACATTTGTTCACATTACAACCAAATAGCTTTACACAAAAATATCTGAAAAGTGTGGTGTGCTTTTGTAATTGTGGCCCCAGAATAAATTACAGCGCAACCGGCTGCCTTCAAAACGTTTAAGAAACAAGACACCGGTGGACTCTGCTAACCGGGTTGCAGTTAGCAGAGTCCACCGGTGTCTCATTTCTTAAACTCTTCTTATAAAAACAAATGTTAGGAGACCACAGAGGTCTGTGAAAGAACATAACGGATATTTGAGAAGTTTAAAGCAGGCTGAGGTTAGGAAACTCCACCCCAGGCTTGGAATGTCTCACAGATCCTTGTCCAGTCCATCATCTGAACATGGAAAGCGTATGGCACAAATGTAAACCAAGCTGAGCCGAAATATTTTGGTTCCTTGGACAAGACATTGGTTTGACCTGCATCCCCCATCAACTGAGATGTTAATAGACAACAGGTGTATGTAATAAAGGTATAATATCCTGCCGATCTATTTCAATGTAAACACTGCATGTCCTAGAGAAAACTTAAGTATCAATGGTTATACTCTGTATTCCTTGTATGAACTGCATCAAATATATCATACTGTACAACTTTTACAACAATAATAGACATGCGTAAGATAGCTTTTTATAAAATACAATGTTGCTATTCTTAAATTAAGTAAATTTAAAAAGGGTCAAATATGTGGCAAAACTAATTAGCTGTTTGGAAGCTAGTTTACGTTGTTTTCTGTTGGTATTGCGAGTTTAAAGGTTTAGCTATTTTAATGGTACACTAAAAATAGACTTTCACATCCTCGGTGTGGAAAAATGTGGTAAATATTTCCTGAGTGCATCTATCTAGGAGAGATGTAGATTAGATCTACTTGCTGAACAGCACAAGCAAAACATGCAGCTGCAGCAGACGAGACTGCTCGATGTGTTTAACTTAGGAATGTATCTAGTTCAGGTGATGGATTTATAATATGCACAAGGTTGCACAGCACTTATATAGTTGCACAGTAGCCACAGTAGCATTATTGAGCAACTTTCCTGTATTTTAAGTAAACTAGCCTAAGAAAATCTGACCCTCAGCAACAAAGGGGGAGATGTTCCTACCCAACAACGTTTAGATCAGATCCTCACCAGCAGTAAAGGTGTGATCCAATATTTTAATCTGCAGCTATTTTCTGGAGAGTATTTAAATGTGGGCAAAAGAATAGTGTTCTAAACTAGTTCATTCAAAGTTCTGTTACCCTAATAACGCTTAGATTGTGATAAATAAGCAAAGATCACAGATAAGCTGGAAGGTGAAAACCACAGAAAATGCTACCGCAATGTAGTGAAAGGGCTCTTTCTGAAGCTACGGATCAAATGGTAACTTTAGTTTGTAAAAACTCCAGCTAACGCTATTTAACCAAGGAAGGGTAGTGTTCACTGTCGGACACGCTCCAATATATAATTAAGATAGTCTGAAGAGAAAACCTAATACTGAATTCATTTAAACATTTCCTTTTGTTTCATCGGCCGATTGTGGCACATCGGTAGGAAGGCTCAGTTTTCAGCACGTGGACAGCGGTGGGAGTACCGTCAATAAACGACAAACAGGTCGGCAACTTAGGCAGCTGTCTGGTTGGACAAAGAGGGCTTTAATTATTTTTTGTATCAAATCTTTTTTTTTTTTTTTTTTAAGACTTCCAACTGCATGATGCTAATGTTGATGCTATGAAACACTTGCTGTCATTCCCTACCGCTGGTCATATTTTATGTTAACTCACAGCATTTCAACCTAGGAATCTCAAAGTTGGCTTAGCTTTGCAGGTTTCTGACAGGAATCTTTGTGAAAGCTGCTAGAGAAACAGCCTAGGGGCCCCATGGAAACTATGAATCTCCCAAAAAAAAGCCCATTACGAAAAATAGAAAGCCAGAAGTCATGTTTGCGCTTTACCAGAAACCGTGTATAGGACACAGTAAACATGCGGTTGAAAGTGCTCCTCAGATAAGACCTAGCTGGAACTATGTGGCCTACATTCAAGAAGATCAACACTGCACATCACCGTGAGGAAACTGTTCAGAGGTCATGTGAAGATGGATGAAGCTAAGTAAACCCGTTAGAGGCTGCAAAAGACTCAAGACTGGGGAGGAGATGCATCTTCCTGCAGGACAGAAACCCTAAACATGCAGTCTGAGCTACATGATTTAGACCAAAGCATGTCCATATGTTAGAGTGGCGCAGTCAAAGCCCAGACATAAATACAATTGATCATCTGTGGCAAGATGTGAGAAATGCTCTCCGTCCAATCAGGCTAGGTTCAGGCTATGCTGTAAAGAGGCATGGGGAAAAAAAACTCAGATGTGCAAAGGTAATACCCCAAAGACGCACAGAAGTTTATACAAAGTATTAACTCAAATGCATGCCGAATATTTCTGATCTTCATTTGGAAAACATTGAGAAGTAAGTGTGTAACATTTTTCTTCCAACTGACAGTCATCCACAACCTGATGTTCGTTGTTGTAACGCCACAAAGTATAAACAGTTCAAGATGTTTAACGAACTTTTCAAGGTGCTGTGGGTCTCTCGTGTTCACCTCTCATCTGTCGCCACAGCGTCGCAGGCTCAGAGATTTGCAGGCTCATGCTCACCCTGTCTGCATCCGAGTGACCAAAACCAGGCAGCAGGAATGTGACGCTACCAGAGTTGGGTAATGGAAACGCTTAGAAATTCAGAAAAAAGATGACATCAAATATAGCAGAGATTAATACACAACCAAAAGCTGACAAACTAAAGGCAAAGTAGAGTTAATATTGTGTTCAAGTTCAGAAAAAATTTACCCCCCCATTGGAACGGCCGCGGAGGAAAAGATGGAAATGCACGTTGCCTAAGACCTCGATGCTACAAGGTGAGAGATCTCCCACTGATACGGCGAGCGGTTCGCCAGAGACGTTATCAAGGTTAAATAGTGATGTGCAATTCTTTGAATTCCTCTCTCATCGTGTCACAGCCGCATGATTCACAGATTTTAGCTTTCGCCACTTAACCCCACGCCGGGTCAATTGTGACACAAAGGGTGGGAAAAACGCCACAAAACCGTCCAGTTCTCACAACTCGCACGCCCACGGAAAAACGAGGAGGAGAAAAACACTCCTCTAATGCACATCTCCCTCTGCCCTGTGTGGTTTGGCTTTGTCTGGGAGCCAGACGGTCCTCATATTTCATTGGCTCTGATGGATCACGTAGGCCCCCTTTCTGGTCAGACCTTTATTCGACCAGATCTCAGCCCCCCTAACAAACACACACACACGCACTCTTATCAGCTGTAATATTGAGGCAAGTCACTCTGAGCTGTGTCACATGTTTCATCGCGCTCATTGGTCAAATCTCTATCCTAGCACGCTCATATGTAGGGCTGGACGATAATACAGTAACATTATATATCAATCAATAGACGTATATCGATGATAGAAATACAATTGTCCTTCCTTTTGCATTCTAGTCATGTAGGGTAATACTACAGTCGCTACATCCTCTCATCCAATCACAAACGCAGACCCAAAAAACACTGTCACTAAGCTCCGCCCCCTTCGAAGAGTTCAGAGAGCACGTGTTCTTTTTTTCTTTTTTAAAAACTTGCCGTTTTGGTTAAAGTTGGTTGAATAAAGGGTTGGGTTTGAACTCAGTGTTTGTGGGTTGTTTCTCTAAAAAGTTGATAATTATCGATATCGATCCATTCGATTTAGATTGTATCAATATGATTTTTTTTCTATATCGTCCAGCCCTACTCATATGCACATTGGTCTGCACCCACCAACACCTAATGGAAGTCTTAAAAAAATACAAATAAAAAAAAAAAACGGATACATGCAAGATATTTGCAAGCTATGACAATGCAATGACTTCAGTTTTCCAAGAAAACCTGTCTTAAATGTTATTTTTACCTTCATGCAAATTGAATTGGGGTAGTAATGATCGAGGGTTGAATGTTGAGGGGATTTGAAGGAGCCGTCCTTCTGGGTTTTAAATTAAGAGTCGCTTTGAGCCCTAAATGTTATAGATGCATATTGGGTTTAATCTACTTTTCAGGCGAGCTGGCCAGGAGCCAACCCTTTCCATGTAATTCAGTTACCATCATCTTTTAACTCAGATTTGTCTCACTTAGAGACAAAACAAAGGGTTCCTTGAGCTGCTTGGATGGCCTTTTATGCACCACCATTACCGCCACATCGGTAGAAGCACAAATAGGCCTAAATTATTTGAGTTTTCAGCTTTCTATCATTAGGGAAAACATTCTTATAATGCATTGGGCTGTGTTTATGGCTGTGGTACAAATAATATACAAAAATACCTTGGATTTTATGTCTTGTATCCTCTCCCTTAACTGGTCCTGTCTAACAAGTTAACCAGTCTCCCAGGTTTAGGGATAAGTGTCATCGTGGCTGAATGCATCAGTGAACCATGACGGCTTACAGTGTTGATAGTATCCTAGAAAAAAAGAAAGTTGTTTAAGGTGAATCATTCCTGCCTTTAGCTGACGGAAAACACTGAGATGGGTGTTATTTACTAATGGCGCTGTTTAAACCGACTTTAGGAAAACACGTGTTGCTACAGTTTCAACTAAAAGTACCTTCTAGGATTGTCTCTACAAACTTTGCACATCTACAGACTGAACCGGTTGCCCTTTCTTCTTTGCAAAACTATCTCAACGTCAGTCGGACTGGATGGAAAGTGTCCTGTAAAGATCAATTTTTAAGTCTTTTTTCCGGATTCCCAACGCGATTAGGAGCTGGACTTTGACTAGGCCATTCTAAGACACGAGTGCGCTTTGATCAATACCATTTCATGTCAGGCGTTGTTGTCTTTTGGAAGGTGAACCTCCAACCCATACAGGGATAATCTGCAGCCTCTGACGGGTTTTCTTCCTGCATTGATGCCTCTGGGCATGGCTTGAGGCGAACAGTGAGCAGGACTCGTTCTCCTTCTTTCTACTATCTGTGGCTTTTGTCTTACACTCTTCCTTAAACGCCAGATTAGCAGATTGTGAAACGAAAAGTTGTCTTTTTGACCGATTCTTCCACATGATAGGCGGATTCCCCTTGTCCGACCTGTCAGTCAAGACTGACAGCCATACTTAGTTAGGTTTGCCGTTTTTAAATAATGTCTCGACCAGTGCTCCACATGATGTTCAGAGCGTTTACAACTTAACTCTGCTTTTAACATCTCCACAACTTTCTCCCTGAGCTGTCCGCTGTGTTCCTTTGTTGTCATGATGCTGTTTTCTTTGACTAATTATCTCCCACAAGAGATTAAAGGACTCTTGTTTACTAGTTATGTGATTTGTGAAGGCTTTATTTAGGGGGTTTAGAGTAAAAAGGGGGGGAATACAGACACACTTCAGGTCTGAGAATTCGAGAGAGGGATTTTGCAAACCATATATAATTTTCTTCCCACTACACAGTTACACACTTGTTTGTGTTGGTCCATCGCAAACATCACAAGAAGCTACCTGGAAGTTCTTGGCTGGTTGGGGAATGAAAACCTTTGGATACGGGCTGTACAAAACTTTGTGAATGGGTTGTCTTTTTCTTTTTTTTTTTTTTGCTGAATCAACCCTAGATTGGATGTTTTAAACCCGCGCCGGGTTACTTTGTTGTTCATTTTATGAGAGCTCCTTTATTGGTAAAAGGCTGTAAAGATAAACCACAGCTTTATGACGCCGGACACCAGAGTCTCTTTGAAACGCAGAGCAAACATCTCAGAGCGGAAGTGTGTGTATGCCTGTAATTAACGTTCTGCGGGACGTGCCGTGCGATTAGAATAAGGGAGTGATCCGTGTGAGTTGGGCCTCTCCCGACACCAACGGATGGCTTTAAGTGCCGGGGCATTTTTAATTGGTTTATGTGTCCACCTGGTCACTTAAGACCAAAGTCCATCACAAGACCAGCTGCCTCATTCTCAGTGTCCCTACCCCGCATCAACCCCCCTTTAGTGGTGTGTTTAATTCAGTTTTATCATCCCTCCCCCCATTCTCTTTTTATATCCAGGAAATTAAGGTAACCCTGCTTGCAAATTGCCTGCTCAGATAGAGGTCATAAAGGTATAAAAAGCACAATTAAAAACAAACCAGCCTACGGCTTAAATAAAACCTAGAGTGGGTGAAGCTAAAAAAAAAAAGGGACATTTAGAGTGTTAGGTCGGACGTTAGGTAAGTGGAAATCTTCAACTTCTTCTTTCAAGACTCTGCTCTGCCCCGCTCTGAACTCTTCACTTCCTCTTCTGCGTTAGCCAGCTGAAACATGGCGTTACGCGAGCAGGCTGGTGTTTGTGACATTTTGGAGTTTCCAGGAAGCCTCGTTTTACAGTTGCCTGCTGAATGTGAAAGTCCTAAAACTGTCGTTTCAGATGCAGAGTTCTTTTTTTTTTTGTTTTTGTTTCTTTCTTTAGGGGGAGAGGCATTTTGCTGCTTTCATAGCGATAGGGAAGTGAAGACGCGACAGAGAATACAGAACAAAGAACCATCCGGAGACACGCAGTAACGAGATAACTGTGGCAGGGACTCACTGCTGGCAGGGTCTGCGGCTCATGTGCTCCGGGGTCACCTCAACATTTTGACGCGCTCTAAGTCAGCTGTAACGCAGCGCAGATTTATGGTGTGTGTCTGCCATGTGCGGCTGAGTCAAGCTGTTGAGTGCGTTATGAACTCCAGTTTACTTGGCCCCGCGCGTCCCTCCGTCACTGCTGCGTCCAAAAATACACTCTGACTGTATGCGAGTGTCAAAAGTCAAACACCTGCTGCGTGCATCTATATGTGTGCTTAACTGAGAGCGATCACGTCCTGCACCAGCATATGGCCAACACGTCCCACCATCTGAGCAGCTACCCTCAGCTCACAGGAAGTACAGTAGTGTGCAGCGTTCAAAAAGAAAAATGAATAAATAGTTGCAAAAGCCCTTATTTTCTAGGCTGCCTTCTTATGTATTTCTTTTGCAGCTGACATTAGGCAACATATTGAGACATTTGATTGCACTACCACTCCCCTTCACCCCCGCCCACACACACACACACACTTTAATAAAAAAAATTTTTTCAGATGCATGCATGTTAGCAAAAACACTAGATTAACATTAATCTAAAAGAAAATATAAAGGTAAGACGAAACACACACACAGCAAGCTGACCTCACGCTAGCAGCGAGAGTTGACTGTTCACCTGTATCACTATTTTAGGAAGTCCTGGTTTAAAACCACAAACGGTCTTGGACCGTTTCTGTGTTTTTAGTTGGGTCTTTAGGACCTTGGGTTTTTAGCTGTTTTTATATGTACAACCTTGGAAACTATTTATTCAGCCATTTTCCTTATAAATTCCCATTCAAAACACACAACTGAAAAAGAAATGGTGTAAAGAAGATTACAAATTTCACTGCATTGGAAGCAAATCAGACATGGAAAGTTATTTAGTTCTGCTAAAAATTTAAGTTACAGTTGCAAGAGTCTGTAATTGAGACCTATAACGTCACAAGAACGAGAGGTAATAATATTAATCAACGCGCAGTTAGGAGTTTTTTCAGTTGTGTTTTGAATGGGAATTTATAAGGAAAATATTTATTTTATTATTTTTTCCTTTAAAGGTAGAGTCAGCGATTTTTCCTGAAGTTTCCTCTAGTCCCTTTTTGAATAACTGCGCATGCGCAAGACCGTCTTACCTGCTCTTCTGCTCCTCAGGGGGATCGCATGAAACGAGAATCTCTGGTCTTATTTCTTTCTATTAAGGCCTTCCTGTTTTTCTCATAAAAAAGTTTTTTCTCATAATGCGTGGCTTGCTCTTTGCATCTCTCAGCCATATTCAAAGTATACGACGAGAGCAGCGGAGCTACAATGAATGGCTAACACCAAAGCTAACCGCTATGCTAACTGGATACATAAACCCAAGGAGTGAGCATGCGCAGCCAGCAAGCGGAAACTAATGAGGAACGAGCACGCACACTTTCATTACGTGATCGCGTCAGAATGATTGGCATATGGGACAACCAGTAGATAAGGTGATACCCCCAGAACTTAAGGGACAGAGGGGGGTGAGAGCAGGACCAAAACTGACCAATCCCTGCCATTCGGACCGAACGGCAGGGATTGGCCAGGGTTTTTTTCAGGCCTTCAGCTTTCATAGAGATCAAATTTTTTAACCTCCTCTTTCTGAATACATAATGTATTTACTACTGTCAGGATGGAAGGATGATTTTACCAAGTATACCAAAAAAGTATTTTTAGATTAGATTGAACTTTATTGTCATTACACAGGTACAGGTACAAGGCAACAAAATGCAGTTTAGGTCTAACCAGAAGTGCAATAGCAGCAAGTGCAGGATAAACAATGGTTCCATAAGTACAGGACATGGGTTATTACTGAATACATACAGAGATGGATACTATTATAAACAGAATTTTACTGATAGATTTGTCCTATGAATATAATATATAGATAACTAGTATTGTGAACTAAATTTACAGCTGGATATGTACCGAATATAATATACAGGTGGATATTACTATAAATATATAGTTTTTACAGATATGTGCAATAGCATAATATACAGATGGTTGTTATTATAACAGAGTTTACTATAGCTTTCTATAGCTATAGTAAACTCTGTTATAATAATAAATTTCTATAGCTTTAAGGAAGAGCTCGGAGACCTAGCAAACCAGGATCCTGGCAATACATTTAAAAGCACTATAGGGTGAGCCAGAAATAGTGACAGCTAATTTTGACCAAAAAGGCTAAATATAAAAAACTACTACATTCTTAGCAGCTTTTAAATAATTAGAATTAGGGGTTGTAATTTCTGCTCTGATTCATAAAAGCAATGTTACTCTGGTCTGTCTACGGAGCTCTCCTTTCTCACAACCTGTGATACAGAGTAGTTTTTAATTGGGGAGCCACATAGCAGCTGAGAGATTAACTGCACTAGTCACTAGTCAAAATTGCAATGATGCCCTCTGTGACGCCACAAAAATCGAATCCATTAAGTCCACAGTTAAGTCACATCCTTTGGCACTAAAATGTCACTGCAAGCTAATCCTTGCCTATAATAATATACAATTCTTGGGAACATGGTGTGGTGAAGTTAAACCAAATCCATTTTGATATCTGGACCCACAGAAATAAGCAATCAAACAGATAAAAAAAAATCTTTGTTTCAGTTTTTTTAGTTACATTTGTATTACATTTTTTTATAGGGACATCTGCTTTAACCATCTTTATACTTATATGCACCCACTTTTCAAATGCAATAATGACATAACTAAACCACTGTCTATTCCATGTCTGCTGACCTTACAGATTCTCTACGACAGTCCCAAGGCAAGACGAGAGGTGGAGTTACACTGGCGAGTCTCAGGAGGGCCGTACATCGTTCGCATCCTGAGCCTGTATGAGAACATGCACCACGGCAAGAAGTGCCTGCTCATCATCATGGAGTGGTAGGACCACTACATAGTTTACTAGACACTTAGGTCACGTTTGAACTCACACAGCAACAGCTCTAATATTTGTAAAAGATAAATAAATAAAGATTCAACAGTTAGGTTTTTTTAAAATGCTACAACTTTGTGAAGAGGTATTTCCCCCATTATAGACTCTGCGTTTGCAATTTTGTCACACTTTGTTTCAGATAAACAAATTTTAACCTGGAGAAACACAATATCCACTTTTCAAATGATTATTTAATTTATAAAGGTCAAAAACCTGTCAAAACTGTCTTGGCTCTTTGTGAGAAATAAAAAGTGGAGATAATGTTATATCAGAATGGTAATATCTACTAAAAGGTTGTTGTTTGATTTCTGTTTGTCAGTGCTCTGAGGATAAGGATTTTATAATAATGTTTTGGATTTATACAAATATAGAAAGATGGGACCAGTTTTGTAATCCCAGCAAACCTTGGGTGGAACATATTGTAACTAATTTAAGGGTTAAAAAGGGAACAGAGTTCAACAACACGTCATGTTCATGTTTCTGACAGTAGTACAGTCCCAGGCTGCTGCTCTTATAATTTTACACTGAGTTTATGTACAGGTCCTGTTTTAACAGCAAGGCAAAAGTTCAAGTGATTATCTTTCCACATGTAAGCACTATTACCTTTGATTCAGTCAGGGCATTTTCTCAGAGATAAGACTTTATTTAGTGCTTCAGGAATGTTCTCTTATCATCACATAGATGACATAAGGACAGTTTTGTGTGTGGAAGCTGTGTGAAAGGATACGCTCTTTATCTATGAGTTTGGTACTCATCCCAGCTACAGGCACAGGGAAAGTGAAGAAGCTGGCTGATGGTGAGACTTGGAAGGGATTCCAGCTGGGATTTAAAATTCAAATCAAAATTAATGTAACATTGACCTCAAAGAAATGACTGTACGGCATTTTTTGTCTCTGCTTTCACACACACGTCACCTTAAACTCTGGACTATCGTTGATTGTAAGCGGAAAAACAATATTGCACAGAAAAGAGGCGAGCTCATGAGATCATGAGAGACATCGGCACATCACTCTAAGGAAATGACAGTTTCTGTTCTAGGGAATTTTACACAGTGGCTGATTATTATCACATTTATTTACACTGCAGATCAAGATAGTGGAGTCACTGGCTTTTTGTGAAAAAGTTGAAGAGTCTGTTTAATGCTGTTACAGGATTGATTTAAATGTGCATGGGTGAACGCTTATCAGAGCGAATACTATTTACACTGTCACTTCTTGGCCTTTAACCCCTGACTAACACCCTCTGGCTCTAACAGGATCATCTCTGTTTAGATATGGCCTCTAGTCAAAAATACAGGTTTACCTGTATGTTCAAGAGCAAACTAAACGTTTAAGATGCTTATTACTATTTATGTTAGCCATAAAGCAGTGTGGAAAACTGTTAAGGAAAGGAACCTCTGCATTCTAAAAAGTATGGAAGAAGTCCAAACTTCATAATCTAGTAAATCCATTTGTGGGTATGCATACAAGCTTCTGATTCTTGGTTATTTTATCCATGAGCTTAGGGGTGGACAAAATTCAGCATCAATATATATCGCAATATAACTTTATTCAATAACAGTGATATGACGTTTCTGATGTTTCAGTATACATTACACTCTATGATTACAGCATTTGTCACTGACTGATGGCCTGGATTTTATGTTATATTTCTTTAAAGCAAAAATTTCAAAAATGTTATGTTAGAGGAGTTTTATAAACATGGTAAAATAGTTGTCATAAGTTTGTACAGGCATCTGTTATGGGCATTCCTGGCAGTCTTTCTGAGGCTTTTATTTTGTTTATATCGATATCGCAATTATATCATATCGACCAAAATTAAGAAATATATTGGGATGTATGTTTTAGCCATATCGTCCAACCCTGCATGTGCTGTAAATTCAGGATATCAATTTGTCTTTAGCGGATTAGTCTCCAGTTTCTTTAAAGATTTGGCCAGCAGATTTTAGCTGATTCAGATTAGCTATTAACTTTCCTGTTGAGAGCAGTCAATAATTGTTTATATTAGAATAAGAGACAATGCTCACTGTTGAACAAGGTTTTACTAATCTTTAAACAAAGAGACTAAATGATCACAGAGTTGGCAATTTAGACAGTTTTTAGCATCTTATTTTATTGAATAGTGCAAGCTAGCATTAGTAAAACAGCAAACTCTATTTGTGTACCTAAAGAATGTAGGTCCTTACCTTAACTTCATGGCATATAGACGTGGAAAGCGGAAAACTTCCCTGTTCTTTTTTTTCCTGCCTTCCTGTTATCACTGTTATGTCTTGCTCTCTCTATGCCTAGATGAACAGCAGACACGTCTTTACATGCTGAATAAAACAAACAAGGTTGCCATTGTGCCTAAGTCTGGTGCATTCCCTGAATAGAAAAGAATATATATTTTGGTGTTTCTGGTCACCTGTCAGCAGTCAAGCTAAAAATGGTCTGATTGCTGTCAAACTTCCAATTTGTCTATAGCCATTCTGTCTCTGAGCCACCGCCATTTCAGTAAAACATATCAGCATTTAAAGAGGCAGTGTGTAAGATTTACTCCCATGTAGCGGTGCGCTAAATAAATTACAAACGGCCAAGAAGCACATCTCTTTTGCCTCGTTGTCAATAACTACTACCGAAGCTGCGGCGTGTCATAATTGTGACCATGTACGGTCAAAATATGGCTGAAAGAAGTGTACGGTCTCCTGCTGGTATGACTTCTGTGAAGAATAACAGCTCATCCAGTGTTGGCTAACAAACAAACTAGCCGAATGGACGGACTAGTTACTGGACCACATGACAAAATAAACTTCACTGTTATGTTGAATTAACTTACCTGTCCAGCAGAGAGCCTGCAACCTCCGCATCCGTTTTGAAGCCCTGCTCCCTCATGAATTCCTTACACTCCACCTGATAAAAGCTATCCTGATATAGACTCTCGTTTTCTCACGGTTATTACTTTTTTTTTTTTTCCTTTCTTGGTTACTTTTCTTGATTATTTACTCTGTCATCTTTCCTTGTTTTATACTCCTCTACCGACAACACGTGTTCGTACACAAGTAAAACACGTGAGGCTAGCAAGTGTGTCCCCTTTCGGCTACTTTATTCAAAAATGGCGACGCAACATGGAGTCTTCCACTGGGTGCACAGACACCTGCGTATTCATGAGCTACTCATTCTAAGCCATGAGAATGTTTTCATTTTTGATGTGATTGTTATTAGACATTTGGCAGAATGTGCATTTATGAAAGCAATACTTGATTTTTTGCTCATTAAAAGCCAAATTAGTTACACGCTGTCCCTTTAAACAGCAACAGCTTTACCATTAGATTGTGTCCTTCCCAATTGATCTTTTTTTGCTCACTGTGATAGACAGGTTACTCGTTTCGATAGCCGCTGAGTAGCGAGGCAGTTATATTTGGCATAATACGTCGCTTGTTGATGGCGATTTGACGTAAACATTTTAAAGCAGGTGGCGTGACAGCGATGTAGCGTATCGCCACTGGGTTTTGGAACATCGACTACTCTAGACTATGAACCGGGTTTCATAGCAGCAGCTAACGGCAGAGTCCCTGCTGCTTCCTCATATGATCCGGGGTTCAAGGGAGGACGGCAGTGCGGTCTACTGCAGATAGTGGACCAAACACATTCACAGTCACATTTCTCCTTCACCTATCTGCTCATCTGTGAACCACAAAAAGTACACCCTTACTTAATGCATGCGCATCCATTTGAGCGATGAGAACTGATGTGTTTTGCTCAAAACAGAAGAGAGTTTCAGGTATCAGTCACTGATTGGGTACGAACCTCGAACTGAACTTTAATATGTTTTAATGTTTCCAGATGTTGTTTTAAATCTGACAAATTTGCCCTGGATGAATTAATACTTTGTAATGTCAGCTTTCACTGCAATTACAGCTGCTAGCCCTTTAGGGTATGTGTTCGCTAGACTTATTTTTGCCTTATTTTTCTTTACTAAACTGTTTAAGTTCAGTCATATTGGAGAGAATGTACCTGGGCATAATAATTTTTAAAGTATTTCACAGATTATTGATTTGATTTAGGTCTGGCCTTAACTCGGCCATTCTAACACATGGATGTGCTTTGATCTAAATCATTTTAATGTAGCTCTGGCTGTATGTTTAGTTTCAAACCCTTTGCAGCCTCTAACAGGTTTTCTTTCATTCCGTCTTCCCATCAACTCTAGCAGGAACAGGCAAGCTGCTCAAAGTCCTGCATTCTCATCCCTGCAGCATAATGCTGCTACCACCATGTTAAACAGTGCAGATTTAATACTGTAAATCCCAATGATGTACTACTTTGTGTCGGTCGGCCACTTGGAAATCCCAGTAAAATACTAATATCATTTTAGAGAACACACATTTTTGCCTTGTTGATACCTGACACAGCAAAACAACTGCTGCTAATATATTTGAGAAATGTGAAGGCCACGGACATCACCCTATCACAGAGTAATGCTCTTTATCCCAGAGTATGAGAGCAAATCATTTTTTTTTTTACCATTCTCCTGGAAATCCAGAGGATACCAGACCCTGCTTGAATGGTTTTCGGAATATGGCGAAAAGCTCAAAACTGTATACAGTGCAACACCAAAGTCCTACTTTTCCTTAAGAAAGCAGAGGTGCCTTCTCACAAACATTGACTGGAGAGGTTTAAGTTCATACTGAAGACTTTCACAAAACATGGCTTTCTTTAGTCTCTTATCTGGGCAGAGATACCAACTGAGACCAAAGGAGGAATGCATTCCTGAAGGCGAACGAAGGGCTCTGGAAAAAGATAAAAGGGGAGGGTAATGTGTACCAAGTCTTAACTTTCACCACAGTTTCCAGTCGTATGCAGCATCTAAGAGCTTTTCTTTCAGGATTGCCCTGAGTTTAGCTCCATCCATCCTGATCAGCTACCCTGTCGCTGCTGGTGCTTCCGCCGCCGCCATTATTCACTCTGGGGATGTTGTGTTCAAGGTGACCCCTAGTGTTAGTTAGTTAAAAAAAAAAAAAACACTGTATTGAGCTTATTTGATTTTTTTTTTTTTTTGTCCCTTTCCGTCAAAAAATACAAATCATCCATCACAAGTACACATAAGATAATCAATAAAGATGATTTTTTTTTTTTTAAAAAGGGTAGGAGCAGGAGGCTTATATGCCCAACACAACGTTTACAGTATTTAACTAGTTACCTTTAACATTAAAGAAATTACAAAACAAAATGAATAAAAAGAAAAGCGAAGGAAACATTTTTTTGACCTTCGTCCATCATTCAGTCATGTAACTTGTTAAAATACTATATTTTGTGACATTTACTTTTCAAGAAGAAATGGTAAATTACATGTTTTCATCTCTATGCTAACTTTATTCCATAATTGAGCTCTGAGAACAGACAAGCATCTCCTTTTTAACACTTTCTTGGCCTTTGGTACAATAAACATCACATTGATCTCTTAAATTTGCTTTTCTCCAGTAAGAAATGTTTTTGGAGACACTCTGGCAAGGTCTTTGATTTTGCATAAAACATTGTTTGGATTATTTTAGTCTAAACTATATCTTTAAAGTTAATACTTTTAGAATTTAAAAGTAATGGATTTGTGTGATCAAGGTAGCCTGCATTATTTATTAGGCGTATGGCTCGTTTTTGTAATATAACTATAGCACTGACCATGCTTTTAAAACTGGTCCCCCACAGTTCTTCACAGTATGTCATATATGGAGGTATCAGGGTACAGTAAAAGGTAAACAGGTCATTATAGCTGATCAAGTCTTTAGTTTAATACAAAATACGTGTTTTTGATATTTTTACCTTTATTTAGCTGCCCCCATTTTGGCCTGCTGTCAATTATGACCCCAAAAAACTTTAGATTTCAAACCCCATTTACATTTAGTTTTCTTTTTTTTTTTTTTTGTTCCCCAAAACCATACATTTAGTTTTAATACCAAACCAAGTTTTAAATAACTTTAGTTTATTAAATATTACTAACAAAAGTGTATTTATTTGTTTTTACTATTGTTGTGTCATCTGCAAATATAATAAACTTGCATAAATTAGAAATGTTACAAATTCATTAATGAAAATAATTTGGGCCTATGAAAGAGCCTCGTGGTTTTCCACGTTGTGGTCCTAAATCCAGATTGTATTTTCTAATTGAACACACTGTTGTCGATTTTTCCCGAACTTTTTCCCGAAGAATGAATAGTTCCTCTTATCCAATTCTTATCAAGTTTTTCCAACAACTGTTTATAGTCAATAGTATCAAAACCTTTTTTTAAGTCAACATACATGCTGTATTAATCTTTATCCAGGACAGTGGTTACCCCTCTATCATGTTCATTATTGCATACATAGTTGTTTGATTTTGCTTTTCCAAAATTTGTGGTAGAAGAGATACGGGTCTACAGTTTTCCGAGTTGTGTTTATCATAGTTTCTGAAGATATAACTTTTTCTCTCTTCATGTGATTTGGAAAGATTCTTTTTTGAAAAGACCAATTTTATATATATATATATATATATATATATATATATATATATATATATATAGATATAGATATATATATATATATATATATATATATAGATAAACTAGAGACTTAGCAATAAGACCAATAACTTTTTGATAATCTCCATGTCCATAAGATTTATATCAGTTGATCTTTAGTTTGAAAATGCTTTAACAATCTGAATAACCCCACTTATTTAATATTTATGTTTACAAGAGACTGTTTTTTTTCCCATCAGAGTAATTTTATCTACTAGTCTGGGTCCAATATATGCAAAATAGCTATTAAATTCTTCAACTCTAGATTCTAGATTTTCTACTTTTGTATTTGTGCTATTTATAAATTTTACCACATCTCTTTGTCTTCTTACAATAGAAATCAATGTGTTCTTATAAAACCTATAGTTACTTTGATTTTCACCAGTTCTATGTTTTAGACACTTCAGATAAGGTCAACTCTTCATGTGGCTGGCTTGTTGCGGACGTTTTGTATTCCGTGCCATCTCTCTACTTACATGTTTTTGACAGATCATTTTTACTGGGCAATGTTTGTTGTAAAATTGCAGACATTTGGATACAAATACATCATATGCCTCATTTGGATCTTCCTCACTGGTTTACATGTAGGCTTTAGAAAAGCTCCATCCTTATTTGTAATATTCACTAAAATTGGGAAATTGTCACTTAACAGTAAGCCACTTATTATTTTTCCATACATGAAATAATGAAAATCAAAATGTTATCTCTAAAAGTAGCACATTGTCGAGTTGTGTGGCTTGGTTTATCATTTATAAGTCTTAATTCATATGTAAACATGTCATTTATGAAATCATTTGTTCGTTTATGTGTCCTCCACTTTAGTAAATCAATATTGAAATCTCCACATGCAAAACATTCTTATTGTTTAGTTTTCTTACATCTTTGACTTATTATTTAGGAATTGTTCAATGTGTGATCCGGAGGTTCTATAAATACAACATAGACATAGATCATCTTTGTCATTGTGTATCTGAATGGTCAAGCTCTCTGTCACATCGTCTATGATTAAACCATCGATAACCGTACAAAAATAATTTGAACATTGATTTCATCAGTTAACCATGTCTCTGGTATTGCAATAATTTGTAATACAGATGGCAATAATTTAAATATGCCTTTGCTCAAAGTTTGTTCTGAGACCGTGACTTTATTGTAAAAAAATAAAATAAAATGTGTGCCCGTCGTCCCTCGCACCGTTTTTAATCCACCTTTTGCAGCAATAACAGCTTCAACTGTTCTAAAACAGCTTTACTAAATGTTTAGTGCTGTGTTTATGGGAACTTTGAGCATTTTTTTTCAGAAGAGCATCTGCGACGTCGCCCTAATCCATCTAAAAGGTGTTTGATCGGGTTGTGGTCAGGACTCTGTGGAGGCAGTCAAGTTCTTTCACACCAAACTCACTTTTCCACTCATTTAGGCACCTTGCTTTATCCGCTGATGCTCCGTTACGGTGGAACAGGAAGGGGCCGTCCCAAAATTGGCCCCAGAAAATTGGAAGCATGAAATTGTTGATACTCTGCAACATAAGAGTTAATTTCACCTAACCTAATAACACACACCAAAATTTACACCTGACACACAGCAGCCAAACTGAAACTTTATCTTTTTGCATCTTAGTCCAGTTTCTCTCAGATTTACTAAAAACAAACGGAGGACTAGGATTGATCAAACCAATTAAAGTACTTTGTGAGTTGTCAGGGCTTTTTTTAAAAAAAAAAAGATCATGTTGGTGTCTCAATAAATTATATTTCTTTAGTTTCTTTAATGAAAGCTGGCTTTCTTTCTACCGTGCGAACCTAATACACCTCATGTGTTGGTCTCTGTTTTTTTTTTCAGTATGGAAGGAGGAGAGCTGTTCAGCAGAATCCAGGCCAGAGGAGACCAGGCCTTCACTGAAAAAGGTGAGAATGGACCCTGAGATAAACAACTCATCTTGGTCAGCATTACACAGGAAAGGACAGAGTAAACAGGTCTGAACCGTGCAGCCAGATGCTCTTCAGCACAGAGAGCAGCTGGAAATTTAGTGAACTCTTGGAAGGGCTCGGCCTGAATCCTGACAATTCAGCCGTGACTCTTCAGTCGACTTTTAATAAACTCATCTGTGAAGATTAGATTACTTTCAAATTATTAGTGTGAGAAAGGAGACCACTGTACCAGTAAGAATAGGAAATGAAACTTCTACCAAACAGCCAGACTGAATCTAAACTAGACTTGTGCATGATTTCTTTCCAACAGTGGCGCCTCCAGAAATGTTTCATAGGGATGGCCAGATGGAGCCACTTAATCTACTGGGGTGGCACTGAAACTAAAAGCCATAATTTCAGGATTTTATTCTACTGTTGTAGTAAAGCTATCAGACTTAAGTAAATGCCTACTAATATTTTTTGGTTTTTAATGTTGTTGTTTTTTTTTGATTTTTAATGTTCTTAATGATCTAATGTGCATAGACCAATAAGAGTTCAGTTAACATTTTGAGTTGAACAACAATTCCTTTTTATTGTGTAATTAAATTTAGAATAAGGTATACATTTATTCATTTATTGGAAAACAAAACAGTTACTAGGGGATAGTAGATACTGGCAGATACAAATAACAGTGTGATAGAAGCTCAGGAAGAGCAGCTGCCTACAATTTACACTGGCCAGTGGGGTGGCCAAGATATGGCATGGGGGGCATGGTCACCCCCAGGTGTTGCCTCTGCTTTCCCTCTGCTTTCCCGCTGTGTCAGATTTGCTTCTTGTTTGAGAGAGTCTGCTTCTCTGTTTTCTCCCAGAGGCGTCTGAGATCATGAGAGACATCGGCACAGCCATCGCGTTTCTGCACAACATCGACATCGCCCACAGAGACATCAAGGTACGCAGCGGGCAGTGGCGGCTGGCCCATAGGGGGCGCTCGGGCGCTGCCCTCCCTAGATGTGGAGGGGAAAAGTCAAAATATATTTAGATTTCAAAAGTATTATTAATGTCAGTTTTTAATTAATAGTATGTGGCTACATGTAATGTGAATTATTAAAACACTTCTACTAATTTACTCTACCAATTGACTCTCAATTAACAGTGCATTTCCACCAACAGAACGTAGCATTTCTCCCGTAGGGCTGTCACTCAAGGAGCCCCACAAGTGTAGCGAAATAACCAATCGAATAATGTTGCTAGGGAAAATTTATAAATATTTGGCCAATCAGCATCGCTAAAATGATAATATTTTTCATATTTTGAAATTCTGTTGTGTTTCTGTTGTGTTGTGAAATCAATTGTGTCATTGTGAAACTGTTGGCTGAAGATAATGACGGCACAGTATGGTGTATGCCTACTTTGGTGACAAATAGTGAATTTTAGTGTTGTATATAATACGGTTCCTTTCCAAAATAAGACCAAATATAGCTGTAAATGGTTGAATGTATCTGTAAGCTGCTGATTCTGAAAAGGGAATTAAATTCTTATTGTGGAATCGTAGTCATTTTCCAACTTTTAATTTGATGGCATGTTCTGGGTTAGGCAGGGAAATCTATTGGCCAGTCCCACCACGATTTTTTTTCACCAGCCGCCACTGGCAGCGATCAAAACGAGAAGCTCCAGATCCTAAAGCGGGCTGCGCCTTCTGCTTTTCGGAGGAACACACCCTCTATTTCTCTGCTTGTGTCTTTTAGCCGGAGAACCTGCTTTATACCACTAAAGCTAGAAACGCAGTCCTCAAGCTGACAGACTTCGGCTTTGCGAAAGAGACAACGCTACATAACCCCCTGCAGACCCCCTGCTACACACCCTACTATGTGGGTAAGACGTTTTATGGCTTCTTTGAAGTGTGTAAAACCTGGACAGATTTCTGGGTTTCAGTTGTTGCTTCAAAGTAAAAACATTGAGGTCGCTGAGCTCTTTTTCTGACTGCTAATATTAACCACTACGTTTTCTGTTTTGGGTGTATTCCCACCGATAAGCTCCTGAGGTTCTGGGTCCGGAGAAGTATGACAAGTCATGTGACATGTGGTCTCTGGGCGTCATCATGTACATCCTGTAAGTACTGGTGGTAAATTCAGGGGGTTTCATTGGACGAGGGTAATGATGTTTTATGCAGTGCTTTCCAAATATATTTACAGCTGTTGAACCTTTTCAAAAAAAAAAAATTTCTAACAAACTTTAATGTGTTTATTTGGGAGGTTTACATAGAAATGGAAAATGACCTGGTTTTCAAATAATTTCAGAGATAAAAATCTTCTTTTTTGCTGCGTGTCTCTTCCGTTACGTTTCCACCAGCTTTAGAGTCAAGTTCTTTTGGCTATCCTTCTTCCCAGAATAGCCCGACGTCAGTCAGCTTAGATAAAAAAGTGTCTGTTGTCATCAGTTTTTGAGTCTCATCTAGATTTAGGTCAGGTCTTGACTTTGACTAGGCCATTCGAACACATTTGATCCAAATCGCTCCATTGTAGCGGACACCTTTTGCGGCCTCTGAAAGGTTTTCTTCCAGGATCGCCCTGTATTTGGTACCGTTTATCTTCTCATCAGCTCTGGTTACAGCTGCTTATAACCATGTTTTCACTGTGGAGGTGGTGTACGCTGGGTGATCCGTGGCCTTAATTTTCCGCCACACGTAGCATTTCTGCATGTAGGCCAAAATGTTCCACTTTGGTCTCATCCAATCAGAGCACTTACTTCTACTTTGTAGTTGCGTCTGCTGTGGCTTGATAAAAATCTCTTCTTTCTCTCTCTCTCTTGTCACGTCCAGCTTCATAGCAAGGCTGCCGTGGTTATGCAAAACACATTTGCTTCACCGGGGGAGGCTTTATACCTAAAAAAATCCTCCTTTGACGCCCAACCCAAGATGATTTATTTTATTGCCGTGAAGGAATTATATGCAGACTGATGCCAAACATGACACCGGAAGAGGGATGACAGGGAAGTAACAAAGAAAACATATAGATAGAAATTACAAAACCAGACAACCAGCTGCTATAAAAAAGAAAAAAACCTCCTATGGCCACCATGGGGGAACCGGGGAAAGACAACCACGCACACCTGCAAACAGAAAGGTGCAGACAGCAACGACGTCGGCAGAAAATAATATGGAACAAAACCGTTGATACCAATGGAGAGAACCGCCTCAGACAGGAGCAGCATGCGTATGTAATGCGACAAAATGTAAAAAAAAGGTTCTAGGGGATAAATACTTTTGGAAGGTACTGCGGATAAGTCCGGCAGAAGCACACCAGGTAAAAACACTCGTATCAGTCCTCCTCACTGCGTTTGTCTCCCCAGGTTGTGTGGCTACCCTCCCTTCTACTCCAACACCGGTCAGGCTATTTCTCCGGGAATGAAGAGAAGGATCAGAATGGGCCAGTATGAGTTCCCTACTCCAGAGTGGTCTGAGGTTTCAAAGGAAGGTAGGGGTCCTCAAAAATATATATTTAAGAACTGGGGCGTACAGGTCGAGCTATCCTGTAGGATAAAAGACACAAACTTAGAGTTCAGGCTCCTCCAGGACAACAGCAACGACGTCTGAGTCAAACAGGAAGTAGTCCGGAATACCGGTGGGGGGAGTCACTCTGAGGCTCACAGGGTTTGGGAGACTTTAGCATGCCCAACGCATGCGTGTGTTTAGTTGGACACATTTAACTCTGGGGGGGTGAGACGTCTTTTTTTAGAGGACACTGTGGACCCAAGTTTAACTGTAAGTGAGCTCAGTGCACATGGGTGACACAAACGACCTTACACTGAGCACAGCCCTGCAGACCATAAACACATCATGGTCTGAAAGCACAGCACCCAGTGCATCCTGGGTAGAAGTCTCTTATTTAGTTTATGAGATCTGTTTCTATCAGCTTTGCCTAAAACCCGAATGGTTTTGCCAACTTCTTCTGCACTTAATAACTGCAGTGAATTCTACAATGGGGTCTGCTAAGGTGTGGTGAATTATTCATTTCATTTCACAGGTTGTTTTCTTTTTTCCTTTTTTCTTTTTTTTTTCTAGTGACAATACAGTCTGCAAAAAAAAAAAAAAAAAAAGCTACAAACTGATCAAGCTGCTTCCGGATGTTGCTGCTGGTCTTTAGTTCATAGCTACCAGGCAGGCGTCACGTCAACGTGGAAACATTGAGAAAAATGATGAAGGGAAGGAAAAACTGTCTCTAAAACAGTAATGAAGTTTCTGTTGATGTAAAGGTTTTTCCATTTTTAAAAAGCATACTTATCTTTAGCCCTGCTTTATTAAAGTTAAATGTCTAAAATGAAAGTCGGCAAAGGATGTTTTAAAGGAGCCTATGAAAGGCCTTATAGTGAATATTACGCTCACCATTGTGTGGTGCTGACCTTCTTCTGAAGCTTGCAGCACCAGAAACAGGAAACCATGGGGCTGCACAGGATGACTCGGCAGCTTTAATGAGTTGCCTCCTAACTTACAGAGAACCTTACAGAGTGTTCGGCCGTACACGTGATCGCGCATCCGAAAGCGTCTCACCTTTGACAAACTCTGACTCGTTTCCATCCTGCATTAGGCTTCTGAATAAAAACAGGCTTGTTTTTGCCCGGTTTGGGTCAGATCCGCTGTCTACTTTAGTTAACTTAAATCTACTTTAGTTTAGGGTCTTGTGGTTCTGAAACCTCTTACCTCGTGTAGGAGATCAGGTTCTTTCACCTCTTAGCTCAAGCAGCTGATGTCCTTCTTTTACCCAACAATGACAGCGCATGACTCGATTCTTTTGTTCTTCTTTTTTCTTTCTCTGAAATCCCTCTTGAGTTGATCTCCAAATTATAGTGATATTGTAGTGTAAATATTGTTAAAATATCTACTATTAACAAGAAACAATTTTTTTTAAAAAACTTTAAACCTTTTTCATTTAGTAGAAACATGCCAAAATATGTCTTTTGACTTATTCCTCCCTTCTACAATCTAAAGTGGCATGTAAAAGTATTTTGACCCTGGGAACTTTTTATTTTTTTTATTGCATGAGAACCACAGCCCTTCAAATATTATATTTGGCTTTAGTGTCCTAGACCAGTACATACTAAAGTATAATTGTAAAGTATAAGGAAAAGAATACATGATTTTCAATGATTTTTTACAGATAGGAACAAGAGAATTTGGGGCGCATTTTAATTCACCCCCCTTTACCATGATAACCTTAAATCAAATCCAATCTAACTAACTCTTTTCAGAAGTCACCAAATAGACTCCAGCTATGTGAATTCAATCTCAGCATGAATCCAGCTGTCCTGTAAAGCTGTCAGAGGTTTGGTAGAGCGCATCAGTGAACAAACAGCATCACGACCACCAAGGAGCACATCAGACGGGTCGTGGGAGAAAGTTGTGGCGAACTTTAAACCAGGATTGAGTTCTAAAACAATTTTCTAAGCTGTAATTGTCGCACAGACTAGTTAATCCATCACCTGAAAAGGAACAGGGTGTTTGGCACCATACGAGACACGGCTTAAGAAATCCTATTTTAAGTTTACCAAAATGAAACTGTTGTCCCTATAATCGTACATGTGGTGTAAAACTAAATGTGAGCTCCAAGAGTTTCTGACACGGACTCCAAAGAGTGTGTGGAGAGGGTCAAAGATGTGGTGAAGTGAAGTTTTGCTTCGTTTCGTTTACAGTAAACGGGCCAGAATCACCTTGTTGTTGAGTCTGAACAAGATTTGCAGCTGCAGTAACGGGAAAGAACTTTATTTGCTGACCAGCACGTTTCAGCGTGCAGCCAAGTGGATGCCAAAAGACGTCCGTCAGCAAATAGAGTCGCTTCCCAGTAGTTCAAGCGTGGTTGGAGTCAAATCCTCACCGAAAAACTAAATCTGCACATCATCCCGGACTGCCACCTCCAGAGTAAAGCACGGCGGAGGCATTATCTCTGCTTTTCATTAGCGAAGGACGGGGAAGCTGGTCAGAGTCGATGGGAAGACGGCGGGAGCTAAATACAGGCCAGTCCTGCAAAAGGCCAGCCCAGCTTCCCCTTCCAACAGGAAAACAACTTTAAACACACAGAGGAATGGTTCAGATCAAAGACTATTGATGAGTTAGAACGGTCCAGTCAAAGCCCAGACCTAAATCAAAATTTGAGATTCTGCAGCCAAACGTGCAAATCATGGATAGCTCCTCTCCGTCCAACCTGACTAAGCCTCAAAGAATGGGCCAACATGTGTCTGGATGTGCAGAGCTGGTAGAGACATGCCCTGGAAGACGTGGAACTCTGCCTGCAGCCAGAAGGCGTTTTCCCAAAGAGTTGACTCGGGGGGGGGGCGCTGAGTACAAATGCGTGTCACGCTTTACAGATATAAGTCTGGACATTATTAACGAACACGCGGGCATCACTTTCCCTCCAGTAGAAAATAATGCGCCGTTGTGTGACCGTCAAATAAAATCCCATTAAAATGCACATGGTCCTGTGGCTGCGATGTAAACAAATGGGAAGGAGCTCAAAGCGCATGAATGCTTTCACAAAGGACCAATTACATCCCCAGCCTTATCTGGTGGTTGCTTTGGTTTGAGTCACTGGTCCTGATGATGCAGCCTCAACAGATGGCTTCAAACAAAGCTGCCCTGGATGCAGCTGATCTGCAAGATGTTTGCAGCATTGTGCCAAAAGCCCTGAGCTTTTTTTTTTTTTTTTTCTTATCTCGTGTCCTTCTTGTAACCAAGCCTGAGGTTACGTTGTCAGCCACGGTTTTGTAGTTTCCAACCACTGACATCTATTCTTTTACAAATCTTCGATGTGCGTGCCTTGATTTTTTTTTTAACAAGACGAGACGGCTGTGCTCCCACTGTGGCATGCACTCACAAGCCTGTCCGTGACGGGGATAGGAGGGGATCAATAGGGGGTGTCGGTGTGTCCCCGAAATGGACCCGGATGTTGGCAGAGTTGTGTTCAGACTCAAGTGCGAGGTGATTCTGGCTCACTTACCGTAAGTCGTAGAAGTAGGCCAGGCTGCCCCCAGAGATGCAATAATTCTCCTGTTTAACAGCGGCTAATCTTACCTTCGCACTGTGTTCGCTCCTCAGCTAAAGCTCTGATCCAGCAGCTACTGAAGACAGACCCGAACGAGAGAATGACCATCACTCAGTTTATGAACCACCCCTGGATCAACGTAAGCCCCCCACCCACCCACACACCCACCCACACTCTGCCTCCTGTTGTCACCCGCCTGTCTCACTCTTGACCTGGACGTGTGTGTTTGTGTCTTCCCCCGCTCCGCAGCAGTCCATGATGGTTCCCTCCACGCCGCTGCACACCACCCGTGTCCTGAATGAAGACAAGGAGCTGTGGGAGGACGTGAAAGTAAGCTGAAGAACTGACAACACTGACTCCTTCTGGTCATACTCTGCCATTACTATTACTGACACGATCCCTTGACCTTAATTGTGTCCTTTGTAAAAAAAACAAAAACAAAAAAAACATGGAGGACTCAGTCAGGGGTGCAACGTTTACCTCTCCATTAAGCTTGCAGTGTTACTCTTCAAATTTCAAAATGCAAGTTAAATGCCTATAAAATTGCTGTCATCTCACCCTTATTGGATATAAAAAACATTTTTAATCAGTTAATTGCCCTTATTTAGCTTTCAGCTATATTATATGTACAGAACAGCTGTAGTGAACCTTTAAAAAAAGGAACTTGACTCCTGGTAAACTTTTTGTCTCACGCTGAGGATTCCTGATCTGCCACTAGGTGGCGGAAGTGGTCCCAGGCTGCAACACGAGCCAGTCAAAACATTAACAGTGACTGTGAACATGCTCCTCCTTCCAGCTATTTCTGTTGGTTATAAACAAAGAAATAAGACGCTCCATGCTTTCATGGAGTCACGCAGGGCTGGTTCTACACGTACTGAGCAAAATGTTCAGATGGATATTTGCACATTCCTTCACAACAACCAAATGTGCATGGCTGCAGTGATAAAGGGTGAAAAGACCTTCCGTTGAAACGAGACGCTCACAATGGGTCGTCGTCCCGTGTTGCAACCAACCACTGCTGTGTTGCGTAAAGAAAATAGACAAACTGCGCAAAAAAGGCGCAAAGCTAGAAGAATACAATCTTTTTTAAACAGGTGGAGTGGATTGTGGCTGACAAATGGGCTCCAGTTTCCCTGGACCTCAGCTCGGACGCCTTTGACCTATGTTATAAAAATATTATATATATATATATATTCACCTTTGCTTATTTTGCTCTGCACAAACTATTTGGTGATGTTTATGTTTTGTTTTTTATGGGGGGGGGGGGGGGGTTTGTAGCAAGTAGTGCCTTGCAAAGAATTCACACCCGTTGGACATTTCTACATTTTGTTACGTTACAACCGAACAACTTTGTGTATTTTTGCGGGGATTTCATGTTAGAGACCAACTCAAAAGTACTGCATAATTATGAACTGAGTGGGGGGGGAAAAAGATGCAGGGTTTTCAGAACATTTTATATCTAAATGTGAAAGGCGCGCCATGCATTGGTATCCAGTCCAACTGACTCTACCGTTGATTGATGCGAGTCGCATTTTTGTCCCATTCTTTCTCGCAAAACTCCCGTTCTTAGCCAGATTGGATGAAGAGTATGGAGCTCATGAAGATCAGTTTTCAAGCTTGCCTGGGGCTCTCACTCGGATTTAGATCTGGGCTTTGACTAGGCCATTGTAACACGTGAATATTGCTTTGACTTGTTGCTCTGGCTCTATGTTAAGTATTGTTCTGCTGGAAAGTGAGCCTGTGCTTCGGTTTCGGGTCTTTTGCAGACTCTAACAGGTTTTCTGTTTTCCTGCGTTTAACCCCATTCTGACCGGCTTCCCTGTCGCTGCTGAAGGAAAGAGTCCCACAGCATCAATCTGTCACCATGCTTCACCATGCGGATGGTGTATCCAGGGCGATGTGCAGCGTTAGATTTCTAAAATACATAGGGGACGTCTGCAAGCTAGTTCAGGCATGCAACTCAAGCTTTGCTCAAGCTTCTCGTGCGATCCTTCGCACTCTTTGTAGATTTTGTTGAGCATACCCTACCGATTTAGGCGGTCTATTTAGGCTGCAAGGCAACCTGCTGCATTCGACATTTCATACTCCGCTGCCTGCCTGCCTGCTTGCACACATGCTCCTGCTGTTTTTTTTCTGCCCCTTCACCCCCGTTGGACTCCGAGGTCAGAGACCTTCTCCTCTCTTCCTGACGTGCAGAGGCACCTTTCAGGGGCTAGAGATGAGCTCGTCACTCCATGACATGTGGAGCAGCAAGGCTATGGACTCATAAATATTTCTTTAAGCAGTCAGAAATCAGCTGCTTCCCCTGCATGGTTTATGCCAAACGGCAAGCAGGACTTCTTTTTGGCTTTATTTTAGCGGTGCTTTTCTTTTTGCCCCTTTCCCACAGAGACTAGATTTGTGGATCGCACCACTGATAGCTGTTTAGCGCTTTGTAGGATGCTCAAAGCTGAGAATATTGTTTAAAAACGTAAGCCTGCTTTAAACTTCTCCGAAGCTTTCTCTCTGGCCCGGCATGCCGTGGTCTTCGTGAGGCTGTTCGATCCCCGATGCACTGCAAAAAGGGAACTAAAAGTAAGCGAAATTTTCTTGAAATTAGTATATTTTACTTTGATTTGAGCAGCTGAATAAGACCATTTGCCAATGGAATGAATACTTTTTACCCCTAAAATAAGGTAATTAGATACCCTGCCCTTGAAATAAGACGATGGAGATGAATTGTTGCTATTGTAAGTGCAAAAATCTTATTTCATTGGCAAATAGTCTTATTCAGTCGCTCAAATCCAGGAAAAATACGCTCATTTCAAGAAGATTTTACTTACTTTTAGTTCCCTTTTTGCAGCGTGTTCTCTAACAAACCTCCGAGGCCTGCAGAGGACGGCTGGATTTATGCTGACATCAAACTGCGATGGATCAACGGTGTCGTACTTTACGTTGGTCTGTCGCGACATCCAAAACAAAACACGCAGATGTTTGCGGCTGCGTAGAGACGAAACGTGAAAAAAGGTGAAGGCGTTTGCGAGGCACCGTATTAAAAGGGATTGTTTTCGAGGGCGGGGAATATGTTGTAACTTGTTCAACTGTTTATGGGTTCATAAAATGACTAAAGTCCTCAAATACACTGGCTTAACGTCTGCTAGGAGTGTCTCTTCTCACTCTGAAGGAAAATATTTGGAAAAACATGAGAGCGTGCCAAAATAATTTCCTAAAGAACTGCAGCTAAAATCCTCCTTGTCTCTCACAGGAGGAGATGACCAGCGCCTTGGCGACCATGCGCGTGGACTACGACCAGGTGAAGATCAAGGACCTCGACACATCCAGCAACCCTCTTCTCAACAAGAGGCGCAAGAAGGCGGCCGCGGGGGCCAAGGGCGGCTCCACGGTCTGCCAGAGTCAGTGAGACGAGGAAGAGCCTCTGTGGAAAAGTCCTGACCGAACGGCGTCAGCGATGAAGAGAGGAAGAGGAAGCGTTGGATGAAATTACTCAAAAAAGTCTCGACAGACTGGAAGTTAAAATCCAGGGAGGGGGGAGGGCAGAAAAGGAGAATTATAGCTGGACGTTTGTTCCTGTCAGTGGCAGAAATCAACAGCTCTGCTTTCTGTGCGTCTATTTGTGTTAATTATTTTTATCCGTGCAGTTTTTTTTTTTTGTTTTTTTGTTTTTTTTAGAGCTAGATTGTTTATAAGAGTGTCTGTGTGCAGACACGAGGCATCTGCGGTGATATGTTTTTGCATTCCTATGCTGGATTGCTTAAAGTAGAGATCACAAAGAAACAAACTGCAGAGAGAGAGGAGAGAGAAAGAGACTGTGAAGCGCTGCCTATCGCCTGTGATGTCATGATATTGTCTATTAGCTGTTTTCCCTTTTAATTAAAGCACAGTCTCACACCAACTGCCTAATTATTGAATTGTAGCCTCCGTACGGACCTACAGCTCAATCTGAAGGAATATTTTTCACTGAAGCAGCAATAAACAGTGTTTTTTACTTTGTGGTCTTTCTGCAGAACCCTGCTAGTTCCTGTAAATGGAGCAACAAAAGTCTGTCTTTTTGCTGAGCTTTACGTAACAATGGCTGGGTTGCCAATCGTTGTGTGACATGGATTTATGACATTTCACTTAAGAAACTCTGAATCTTTCGGGTGTTTGGCTGCTAGGTGAAGCGCTCCTCGTAAATGGCGCCTATACTTTGCTCCTGGACCCCATGTCTGGTGCATGCAGTCCGGGTAGAGTTTGAATCCGCGTAGCTTCAAAGTAAAAGGCTCGGGATTCATGTCGCAAGAAATCCCCCTGAAAGTCTGACTGGGAAGGTCGACACTTTCCTGGTGGACTGGTCTCAGAAGTTGAGGCTGGGATCTAAAACGGAGGAACATCTGAGTTCAGTGTGATACAGCCTTTCAGAAGCGCTAATAAATAGCTGATACCTGCAAGTTTCAAGATATCCGCTGTGTGCAGCGGTCATTTTAAATCTGAACTCAGGTTAGGCGCGGCTCTCTGACTTTTCAGCAAACAGGCTTAAATCGGAGGCAACCGGACTTTCGTTCAGTTCTTTCTGAAGATGTTTTCACACCTATCCAGGAATCTGGTATCTCACACTTGAGCAACCTGTAGTTGGTGCGCTGCTGTTTTTAAGGACATGGAGTCTCATCCTCCAAGGAGCATTCTAAGTCAGATGCAGATCAATGACCCACCGACACTGTCCTGGGTCATTAGAAGCTACTGCTTGGTGTGAGTGGAGTACTTGGTCACCTGAATCATGATGAGATGCTGATGTGATCTCTCTGGTGTTGGAGGACCGAGCTGTAAACAGTGGGGAGTTGGAAGCACAATCCTCCCCCTGTGTTTAGTGATGGCTTTTCTCTTTTGACCAAGATGGCTTCTATCACCCCTTCTTTAAATTATCTGTTCTCCCTGTGCAAGAACTGGACATCATCGTCTTCAAAAGAGTGCCGTTTGTTCTTGAGGTGCAAGCGGACTGCTGCATCTTGCCCCGAGCTGCTGGTCCTCCAGTGCTGTGCCATGCGTTTATGTCGCTGTTGTTCAGTTTCCCCGATGTAGGAGTCTGAGCGGTCTGAGCCGCTATGGGACGCACACACAACGCCGCTGGGCTGTGGTTTGGGTGTTCTGTCTTTGGGATGAACCAAAGACAGATGCACAGGCATCTCTGACTTTCCCTGATGGGAATCCTGACTACAGGAGGCATTTTAATTGTTTTTTTTTAAATAAAATCTTTTTTTTTTTTCTTTTTTTTTTAAACTAACAATGTTCCCTGGTCCAAGCAGAACGCGCCGCTTTGTGACTTTGTGACTGTCAGGATTTGTTAGGTGTGTATAAATAGCTGCTGTGAAGCCCCTTTTTTGGGACCCGGCCATCTGACGTGCCACTGGACTCCAAAAGGTCAACCTTATTATGTTTAGAAGAAAAGAACCTCTCCCCCACTTCCATCACATGGTCGCCCAGTATTTGGGGTATAGGTTAGGACTCCATAAACTACCCAGGCTCCCCAGAAGGACATGTGGGATGTTGACTATGATTACAAGCTCTCTATGCTCTTTAGAGCTTGGTTTAATAAAGAAAAAACTGTTTTAAATGTATTTGGAGGAAATTATAAATGGCACACAAGTGTTGCTGGCTTTTTTTTGTTTTGTTTGTTTTCTTTTGTTCTTACACTCGTTGGGTTTTCTCTTCATGGAATTTCACCAAATGATTTCCAGTCATGGATTTCGTCATGAAGAGCTGGCAGTAGGATGTTTTTGTCTGTGGTGATGATGAATCATTTTATGAAGAAAGGGCTGGCCGTCATAACGTCATTTACTCCATCACTGTTGCATAGTTAACTCAGTGTAACAGTGCGTCGTGAAACGTCGTTCTCGCTAGATTCCACAAAAGCTGCCCCCCCCCCCCCCCACCCTGCGGCTAAAGGTAAACATGAAAGCTAGCCTGAGGGCCGGGCCTGTGTGTCCAAGGAGAGAAAAAAGGACACTCCATCATGTGATGTTGAAACTCCTGACATTCCCCGATGTTACCGGTGATCTGGCCTGATCCGTACGGTCGCTCTCCATGGCAACGTTTGAATGCTTTGATCTCAAGCTGACAGACCTGTCGGACTGGTATGTTCTGCTCTGTGCAGAGCTGCAGATGACGTCGGGAGTTTCTCGTCGGTGAAGCAGGGACACTGATCAGTTTGGCCTTTAGGAAAGAATGTGTTTGGAGTGGATGGGGGGGGGGGGGATGCTCTGTGACCTACAACTGTGCCCTGCCCTCCCTGTCATCCCGAGTCCGTGCTGTCTGAACTTTCCCTGACGCCTTCAGGCTGTGTGTTTTTTTTGTTGTTGTTTTTTTGGTTCTGTGTTCAGGCTCAAAGCATGTGATAACTTTCCTTTAGTCTTGTTTACCTGGTGTGACCGCCTCATTAAATATCTCAGCTGTGCAGCCGCTCGCTTTGCTTGACAGGGCTCCTGCACTGCAAAAACAGAGCTAAAAATAAGTAAACATTTCTTGAAATGAGTGTATTTTTCCTTGATTAGAGCAGGTAAATAAGACTATTTGCCAATGGAATAAGATTTTTGCACTTAAAATAGGAACAATTCATCTCCATTGTCTTATTTCATGTCCAGGATGTCTAATTATGTTAATTTAGAGATGAATTGTTCCTGTTTTAAGTGCAAAAATCTCATTCTATTGGCAAATAGTCTTATCTACCTGCTCAAATCAAAGAAAAATACACTCATTTCAAGAAATTTTTACTTACTTTTAGTTCCCTTTTTGCAGTGTGCACCGTTGCCCTGTACACGTTTTGCGCGTTTCCACACCCCAACTTTCTAGAGTTCTTTCATGTTCAATTTAATATTTACAAACTAGGAGGAATGACACTAGGGAAGGAAGGGAAGGGAGCAAGGAAGGGGATGAAAGAAGATGGGGAAGAAAGACAGAGACAGGCATGTAGGAGATGGAGACAAGGAAGGAAGGTACAGAGGCAGGACGCTACAAATTAAGCAAAGAGACAGAGGGAAGAAAGACGAAAAGAAAGGAAGCAAACCATGACATAAGACAAAGAAATAAAGGAAGGAAGAAAGAGAGGAAGGAGAAGAGGATGAAAGACATGGGACGTTGCAAGGCTCAGTGGCAGAGCAGCCCCACCGTATACTTTACAGAGGCTACCGTCCATGACACAGCTGCCCCCCTGGTTTCATTCCTGACCCCGGGCCATTGACCACATTTCTTCCTGCAGGAGAAGAGAAAAAAAAGGAAGCAGAGAAGGAAAGTAAGACCTGAGGAAGGAAAGGACAAAAGGAGAGAAGGTCACAAGGACGAAAGGAAGGAGAACGATAGGACATAGATTAGGGTGGAAGGAACGGAGAAAAGGAGGACGCACGAAGATTATTTAAAGAAAGAAGGAATGATGCGAGGAAGAAAGGGAGGACTCAAAGAAGGATGAAGGGAGAAATCATTTAGACTAGGCTCAAATGCACAAAGCCCAGATATCCTGATGCTATTCAATCCTTTCATTTTTTTTATTTTCCATACTCCTTAAATCCCTTCCCTCCCAGACCGCATAGGCGCCCCGGCTCTGCAGTCAGTGCCATGGTTTCTCTCGTGCGCCGCTGCTAACGGAAATAGCCTCAAGTCCTCACAGACAGCTCACGTGACGCTTTATTATCTTCAGAGAGCCATGGCGCTGGGACCTCGGCGCATGTGTTTCTGCCTGTCCTGGCCTCTTAGACGTGTTTGCCATAGTGTTAGATCTGCTCTTTCGTCACACGATTACGATAACAAGCTGGCACAGGCTACGTCTGAGCTCACTGATGCATGGGGAGAAGCCACTATTTGTCGGCTTTGAATTTACGTTTTCTAAGAAACTTCGAAAACACCTTTTCCCGAATTTGTGCGTCCCCATGTGCGTCCTCCTCTTTCGTCCACAATGTTCTCACCAGGCCCTGAAGCTAGCTCAATTTAAGCTCGTATGAACAAAAAACACGAGATTTATTGAGATGGGTCTTTATATAAGATGGTCTCAGATGTTCAGATGAGTTAGCATGATGCACGAGAGGAAAGGTTGACGCTGAGGTCAGGCCTCACAGTCAAATAAAATGTTATAGCTCGATGCTAGAAAAAGAGAGAGAGTCAGTAGAGACTTCTGTCTCTAAAATGAACTGGACAGCAGGGTTTACGTTTCAAAAGTTGCATCCGAACAAACCACCAGGTTTCTGGAAAACTTCCCCCTGGACAGACATGACTACTAGTGCAGTTGTGCAACCATACCGTGCCGCATTAGTCAGCACGGAGCTGGTGGGTGGGTGATAAGATAAAACTACTGACTTATTTACCAGTACACCTTTTAATTTTGCTTTAGCATTTGCAGCCTAACTTGAAGTTCCTACAAACTTAAAACCACCTGGACTTCTGATTCACTTCCAGTGAATCACACGCATCGTCCGCCATGTTTGTTTTGCAACTCCAGCTCAGACGGAGCCGACCGACGACTGAACGGCACACAGAACCTGTCGCTCGGGCACAGGATTTGCACTAAGTTTGCAGTACAGAGAAAAGTGGCGCCGATTGCGCTCGCCTCACAGGCGAGGCCAGCTATGCGGCAGCTCAGGGGGGCGAATGCATTGTGACAATGATCCTGGGTTCAGCAGTAAATCTACATCCAAATGGCTGAATGAGACAGAATGGGGCGGTGCAGTGGTCTCGCCAAAATTCAAACCCTGGCCTGATTAAAATACTGGCTGAGGGACTTCAATTACACAAGGAAAGCTCTCGCAAACTTAAAGCACTCATCCAACGCTGTAAGGAAGAGTGGGTCAAGACTTGAGTGGATCAGCGCTCCATCAGTGCGTAGCTCTGAGCTTGGCAAAAAAAAACTCGACTCTTGCACCTGGAACGTAGCTCTCCGATTTGGTCACACTTGGGGAGTTCAATTTGTTGACAAAAGGATTGGGAGGGAAAACGTCTGGAGGCACTTGTACTTGTTTTCGGTGAAAGCTCTGCTGGTGTTGTCCGGTACTGATTGATTTTCAGTGTTTAGTGGATTGCATTAATACTGTTTTTATGTTGTTGACGTATGTCAAAGGTCTGTCTTGGAAATGAGACGGTTTTCCCTGTATAAATAAAGGATTGTTAATCATTTTTAAAATCCCAAAAGGCCACTTTTTGCTTGTGTGAATATAGAACTGTTTAAAAAAAAAATCCTTGTTGGCGCAGATAATTGTCAGATGCAGACGTAATTCGGCCACGTGTTTTGGATCAGTATCCTGCTCAAAGATCCAGCGACCACCCATTCCTGGCAATGGCAATCGGCATTTTAATTAAAATCTGGTATTTCATTGACTTCATGACAGAATACACTCTAAAAAAAATTCTCCGGTATCGCTGGAAGAGAAACCGGCCCCCCAGCACCACGCATCACCCACCGTGCTTAATGGTGGGTGCTTTTCCACATGGTTCACTGACCTTAATGTCATTAAAACCCCTCGGATGTGTTCATTCTCAACATGGAATACCTGAAATAGACACACTGTTAAAAAAAATGATTTAATGATTTTAGTGAATTCAGTACATTGACTCTATGAAGCTGCTGCTTGCGTCTTTTGTTTCCTGTTTCAGTCTGTGTATGCCGTACGGGCGATTGTTTTTGCCAAGTGATAAAAGCAACGCTCCATCTCAAAAAGTGATGAAAGTTATCTCAACTCATCTTTCCCACCAATTCTGCATGGAGTGTTTTTTGTTTTTGTTTTTTACTCAAAAGCTAAATCCTAAATGAATCTGACCAAAGCACACAGTCTGAGTAAAAGTCCAACTTAATGTTTAGTGAACTAATCATCTTTATGTTTGCGATGGTAGGACAGAGAAGGCTTTTTTCCCCCCATCCTGCCATCACTCCCAAACAGCCAGTTGGTGCAGCAGCCTACAAGGAGCCTAACATGGCTGTCATGGAGACTCTGTGACCTTGAGAGGACACTTTCTGCTGCAGTTCTCTAACAGTGAGCTTCTGGGGGTATCTTTGCTCTCTGCTCACTGTGTGTGGAGGCCAGACATGGCTGACACATGATTTAAAAATATATTTTTCATAAATTGTTATATTATTTACTTGAAATTGTTGAAAGAACATGCATTATTCGTTTTGTGAACACTGATGTCACAATAATAATAAATGATAAATAAATCAAGATTTTTTTGATTTCAACATTTTAAAATGAGATATTTGAATATTGCTCACTGCTCATATGCCTACATGTAGTTGTGTAAGTTAATTACATTACAGAAATCCGCTTGATTATGTCTGATGTTTTTGACCGGAGGACAGCACAGGTAAGGGGGGGGGGGGGCTTTGAAGTATGGTGCCCAGGGGCACCACATTGTCTTAATACGGGCCTGTCAGGTACCACGACTCTCTGTGTCACATCATATTTCTAAACCAGGAGAACTGAAAATCGTTCATGGATAGTTCCTAGAAACTTTGTCCGTCACTGAAGAGTTAAGTATTAGATAAACGATTTATGATTTTTTTTTTTAAAAAAGCTCCAGGTACATTTGGTTTAAGGGATTGCTTAAAATAAATAAATAAAAGATCTCCTAGTATAACATGTTCTCTCTACTGAATAAAATAAAAAATATCAAGTTGGATTTTTCCTCATTTTTCCCCCCAGTGAGAGATCATGCTGACTTAGTTCAAGATGCATTTTTCTTGGAGGCTTGTCTGGATCCTCGGCAGATGCTTGAGTTTCCCTCCCCGCGTCGCCTGAGAAGTCCAGCCCCACCGAGTGGCGGGGACAGCCCCCACCCCCCCAGGCTGCCAGCTGAGCTGGTGGGTGGGGTGAAGGAGGCTGCGGAGGACACACAGGTAGAGAGGCAACTCCTTCAACCACGTCCACTTTCTGCAGACGTCTCCTCCAGCTCCCTCACACTCTCTCACGTACGCAGAGAGAGGTGGGAGTGTGCGCGGCGAGCATCGCCGGAGAGGTCCGCCTGCGTACTGGCTGCTGGAGGCACGTCCACACCGCCGCGCCGCTGCGCTCCATCAGACGCTCTCCCACCAGCCATGAGAGGCTGCTCCAGCCGACCCAAGTCCACGCAGAACCAGGGCAAGGCGGGTAAGAGTCGTCGCCTTTTTAACAGCAGATCCGCGCGTTCGGCGGCGTCCTTTTGACGGGATTACAGGAAGCGGATGGGGGGGACTGCTGCTGCTGCTGCTGCACGTCGAGCCGCTCTTAAAGACGTAAACAAGAGCGCTGCTGCTGCTGCTGGCTGCTTCACCTTTCCCCTACATTCAGCATCAGACAATATCTTTGCTGTTTATAGTAAGCAGCCTGGTTGTAACAGCGGCTTGGATCACAACAGAGGATGGAGAGGCAGGCGGGTTGCTCTGGGCTTCAAACTAACCCTTTAGATTTAGAATAATAATAGAAAACACACAGAACCAGAGGTCTATTTCAGGCTGATCTTTCTGTCTTTAAGGCTATTATTACTATTATTATTATTATTATGGATCTGGGTTGAGCGTTTCCAGCTGTTTGTTGTGATTGTTGTGATTGTGAACTCTTTGTGTTGGACTAGATGCAACACGTCCGGGGATGTCGATGCAGGGTCCAGATCGGCGCTGAATCCCCTCACTGAAGGGTACTGTGGTCCCAGCTAGGCGTCTATATTGGGAAGTGATTTGTCCAGGCTAAGAGGCAGCTAGCTGCAATCAGAGCCTGGCAGCTGCTTAGAGGAGGAGGAGGAGGAGGAGGTGGAGCTCTGCGCTGTTTCCTGTTCAGGCTCTGGTGTAAACTATGCAAGACACCTCACTGAAGAATCTGGCCCGTTTCTAACACCAGCAGCTGTCCAAAAGGGCCTTAAAATACTAAACAGAGGCCAACACACGCTTCAGTGTGTTTTTAGGGCTCTTGTGTGCTTTTTCCAAAATGCAGTGCAGAACTGTGACGTGTACTTTTCTTTTTTTTTTGGTTTGTTTCCAGTACAAACAGTGTGGAGTGCATTTGTATTTAGATGGCCGTGTACCCAAACTGTAGGGCATAATTATGAAGAGGAGGGAAAATTGCATGCTTGGCATAGGTTGTTTTAGAGATATGAATCTTAAAAGTGTGGCGTGCATCTGTGTCAGCCCCCTGTGGAAATGTTCTCTCGCACCACTTTCTGCCGCGTGTCTCCAAACGCTTTGCACATCTACAGAACGTAAACTCAGATTGAATGGATAGCATTTGTGAACATCAGGGCACGTGCAAGGATTTAGGATTTAGGATTTATATTTTAACTGGCCTGACTTAAAATCATGAACATGCTTGGATCTAAACCATGCTATTGTACCTCTGGCTGGAGGTGAACCTGGATATCAGCAGGTTTTTCTTCTGGAAGGTTCTGTTTTCTTTTTGTTATTTTTTTTTTTAAAGTTCTATTTATCCTTCCATCAACTCAGACTAATTTCCCCGTCCCCGTTAAAAAAGCATCACAACAGCATGATGCTGCCACCACCATGTTTCCCAGTGGAGATGAAGTGTTCGGAGTGATGTGCTGCACTCATTTTGTTCAGAAACAATTTAGCGTTGCATGTAGCGCAAAAAGCAATTCATTTTGGTCTCATGTGATCAGATCCCCCTCTTAAAAAAAAAAAAAAAAAAAAAAAAGCGGATCCACGTTTTTCAGTTTGCCTTGTCTCAAACTGCAGGTTTTATTTTCTTGCCTTTCTTCCATAAAGGATGGACTGAAATTGTCATGTCGACAGACTCTCCGCTGTGGCTCACTGCAGCTCCTCCAGAGTTACCACGACCCTCTTGGTTGCTTTACTGATTTATGCTCCCCTCTCGGTTTGGGTTGGCGGCTATGTCTTGGTAGGTTTGGAGCTGTGTGTCATGCCTTTTTTTTGTCTTGAGATGATGGATTAAACAGCGTTCTGTGAAAGGTTCCAAGCTTGAGATCGGTCTTCGTGATGCTCTTTGTTCACTAAAGTTCTCCAACCCCTGAGGCCTCCACAGAACAGCTGGATATATGCTTGGACTAAATTACAAAAAGAGATTTGCTAATCAAGTGACTTTTCAAGGCAATCGAGGTTGCACAGGATTTTTAACTTTGTAGGGATATTACATCAAAAGGGGGCTAAACACAAATGCAGACCGTATATTATTTTCCTTTCAATTCACCATCATGCGCTACCGTGTGTTGGTCTGTCACATAAAATACAGAAAGCTTCACAAGCCACCCCATTCAATAGAGGTTAAGCCCATCAAATAAAAAAATATGATCCACCTGATCAGCCCATGCCGATATCTCAGTGTCTCAGTTTGTACAGGATCATAAAAGCTCTGCAGCATGTTTGCTTTGCCCGGCTGAAATTCTAAAAATACTTTGTGAATTACAAGAGCAACTTTTCTTTGTGGACCCAACGAACCTGACATAAATTACGATCTGCCAGCAGTGAGGGACTATAGAAGTCATTTAATTAGAAACACCTCCAGCTCACCACATTTAGGTCACAGGCCCTGTTGCTCCATCTGCGAGACGGACTTAGAGCTTAATATAATCAGCAGCACGTAAGGAAAAGCACAAAACAGATAGGCCTACTAACCTGGAAACGTGACTGTTCACATACTTTAGATACACCTGCGCAAATCTGGTCATGCTGGGGAGAAATCCTGCTTTGTGTGTGTGTGTGTGCATGTGTGCGCAGTGTTTTCAGATTGCTGCGCTTGGCTACATACAATGAGAGTTTCTCAAAAAACTTCTTAAAATAAAACAAAGACTTAATGTGAAGATAAAATGAAATTGTACGTGTTGCACTTATTACAGATATGGACTTTGTTTCAACTTTTGTTCATACATATTTGTGCCAATGGTTTAGTGAAACTTAGCAGACTTAGGTCACCTCTTCCAGTCTAAGGGAGTGCACTAGTGCCATCTCGTGGCCAATGTCTGCAAGTACAAGAAAAGTGGAGCTTTGTAACTCTATAGACTTTATGCCAACAAAGTTGTCAGGAGAAAGAAAAGAATGGACAAAACCTTCAGTGTCTTGCAGCTGTAATCATAATAAGAGGAGATTCTACAAAGTATTGATTCAGACAGGATGAATAGAAATACATACCACACGTTTCATCTTTTAATTGCAAGGAAAGTTGGGGACTACATCTTATTTTCCTTCCACCTCACAATTTGGTGCCACTTTCTGTTGGTGCAACACATGCAACATGCGGTAGGAATACTTTGCAAGGTACTCCACTTTTTTTTTATCGCTTTTGCAGCTGACAAAAAGTGTAGCTGCTAAAAACTCACTCTGAAGCAACACACACACGCATATGCGCGCGTGCGTGCCCCCCCCACACACACATGGGTAACATTTTTTTAAAACTATCCACCTTCTTTCTTTTCATGTCTCACAGAGATCTTTCAACCTGAATCCCACTTATAGGCCGAATGCACCGAGTTTGTTCTTGGTTGGCTCTGAAAGTATTAGCTGTGCTGCGAGATTAGCTCAGATTTTAAAGGCTAGCATTCCATTCTGCAAAGATATTTCTGTTGTAACAGGCAAGCATGGTCTGGCGTCACGTCTGATGTAATAACACTGTGCTCGGAAAAGCAAATGTGAAACACAACGCATGGTGTAGCAATACAGGTTCTCTCTCTCTCTCTCTCTCTCTCTCTCTCTCTCTCTCTCTCTCTGTCACACACACACACACATACTTCTTACACTTTGGCTCTACTCCTGACTCCTAAATTACAAGTGGTGAGGGGGATCTGACAATCTTTTACAAAGCTACTTCAATCTTCTACAAAGTGCTTCCATCTTAGCATGCTGCATTCTCACACTTTCACAAAGTTCACAGGAACTCAGGTCTGTGTGGGTGCATCAGAGATCTTGCAGCAGATTTTCCCTTGTCAGTTTTCTTGAAGATGTCTAATGGAATGAAGAAGTCACTTCTACAGTCTACTTTCCCTTTTAATGTAAGGGAGGCTGTACTTAGCTGGGTCCAGCCTGCACATGGTTGCAGGTCTCTGTAGTAGAGACCTGCAAATCTCAGTGTAGACGGGCTATTCACGAGGGCCCATGGAAAAAGAGAAAGAGAGCTCTTTTCTATTTGATGCTACTGACTAACAGCGGGCAAAAAGAGGGCGATTGTTCCGGGCAGCTAGGCTTTTACCCAGTGGGTACCCTGCTGTGATGGAGCAGTTCCTTAGAGAGTGAGCTTCCTATAGCATTAGAAACAGTCTGATTTTATTCTACTTGGCTGAAAGCACAACAAATGCTTTAGTGTTTATTGAGGCTCCATCTAGAAATGTCTAATTATAGCTCTTGCTCCTACCTCCTGTTCCTTGACCTTTCATGGGGTCCACAGTAAGAACACTATCGTGGGTAGGAATGGAGCCTCGGACTGCTGTGGCGATTTCGGACAACCTTTAACTCGTACGTCATTACGCAACGGAAACGTAAATGGATGATGCGAGTAAAGAAGATGTGAGTCCGGGTCTTCAACCTTCCAAAAATGTGCAAAAGTGCACATTCTCTTCTCTCTGGACATTTTAGTTAATATACGTCAAGTGGGCTGTGCTTAAACATCATGCAATGCAAAGGATTGTGGGATTCCTTACAGCTCCTTAGGACCGGTAAGGGACATCGCAAGGTTCCTTTGCTAAAGGAGCTGTGAGAGGAAGCACACAGGCTCCTTTTCCTACCTCCTTCCTTGACTGCACTATTCGGACAGCACTTATGGCGACCGCTGACTCACTTCCGCTTTGGCGGAAGAGTCCTCACCCAAAAGACGTATTCGGGTGCAGCCTTAGTTATTTTTGAGCATGAAAATAATTTTCGCACCGGGCACAATCAGCAGACATAATCCTTGTTGTGCCATCTGCCGGCAATACCCCAGAACTATCAGAAGGCAAGATGACGACAATTGACGCAGCAACTGTGAGAGCCAGTAGACCGCCCTGCAATGCTTCGTATTAAAGTGACAGCTCGCCGTGGTTGAAGATCAGCCTGATCCCACTTAATCTGGGACCTTTCCTCTTTCCTTTCACACCTCGGCTGGGAGTTGTTGACTAACTTGGCTTCATTGTTTTTCCTTGTTTACTCGTTGCACGCATGCGCAATGTCGTACCTCTGGCCACGTGGTCTTGCTATAAGAAATATACACAAAAGGGTATTAACAAATACAGCAAAAACAAAGTTTACTATACAGAAATTAAATATAATAAGCCAACAGGCTGTGATAATTTATTCATAAATTCTTTGTATGCAACCATATTGAACTTCGGTACAGTAAACTAGAAATTTATATATAAAAAAAAAACTCATTGTATGTGACTTAGCCCAGTAGAAAAAGGGAATGTCTATAATTAGCATCAAGGAAAAAGTTCTAAGGTTAGAACCACTGCTGCCCGAAAAGCACACTTTGTGGGATGTGTTCTTAAAGCATCTTATATTTGATATATTTACTTTTGGGGAAATATTTTGTGGACTGAGTCAAAAGCGGAACTATTTGGATCGGGATGTAGGGCATACACACGAAGTACCAAAGACAGATCAGGGAAAGAATGAGAAAAGGATAGTACCTTGTTTAGGTAATGTGTTGTTATAATTATATAACAGCTTTACGGAGATTTGTTTACAAGCATGTACCTTTTTTTTAAAAAAAATGAAAAACTGTGGCATAAAAAGTGTTAGACCTAGCTGAGTCAACAAGCATTGCTGCACTTGGAAAGGCAAGTCATTTGAGCTAACGTATTTTTCGGCCTACAAGGCGCACTTAAAATCCTTAAATCTTCTCAAAAGTCGATGGTGCGCCTTATATATGATTAAAGTTGGGCTTACTGACCAATTTTATGTGGTAAAATGTCCTCAAAAATCTGTTAAAATGTGTAAGTACGACTTTGGTTAGCAACAAAGCTACTCCGCTCAATGGATATTTGGAGCATTACGGTACACTGTGTTACTACGTGATCAGACCCCTGAGCTGTCTACAAGAGTGCCTGACTGTAATGTAGAAACTAGAAGTGCATTCATGTAAAGGCCCCCAAATACTCAGGTGGTCCGCGCATACTCAAGGCGGACTCTGAGCGTACAGGTACGTGTCACACTATAAACTTCTCGGAGGCAAGAATTCTTTACATCAAATGTGACACCCAGCTTGATACACTGAGCTGATCCAAGCAGGCGGTTGCCAGGACGTGCGGCATCACAGTTCCTCTCTGTTCTCACTGACAGGTGGGACCCTGCTGGAAAAGAAACGGCTCTAGGTGCTCAGCTATCCAATCACACATTTTACCACCCGTTCTGCCGCTTCGTCCCACTGACAGAAAGTGTGGGAATTGTAGGAATTTGCCACAAGAAATGTAGGCAACAGTACGTTTGACTATGAAGGGTAAAACGTCCGCTGAGAGTCAGCGCGGAGTCCACCAAGCTCACAGTAGACGCACGGCACAGTATGCCTGAGTATGTAGGAGCCTTTAGGCAGCCCATGCCCGGAGTATGCCCTAGCAAAAATAGACCTAGTAAGTTAATTCAATATAGTTGAATTTTGGCCTTAAAAACAGGGCAGTGTAGTCCAACTACTCGGATAGAGAGCTATGTATATGAAGGGGTGCAGTGATATTACACTCTTGGGAAGAATATTTAGTGCGCCTGATAATCCGGTGCGCTTTATATGTGGACAAAGACGCGTTAATTCACTGTGCACTTTATAATCCAAGTGCACCTTATGGTCCGAAAAATACGGTAAGTAAAACATTAGTCAGACTGGTTGGAGACTGTTTTATTGCAAACAAATATAATGTAAAGTCACGTGATTAACAGTCATTAAGGCAATGAGACAAAACCAAAATAATGTAAATTATTCATACAAATCTAAACTCAGCTAGAAAATACTTTCATGGCGATAACTGATTGGTCCACGCAAGTCATCTGTGTTGGGATCTAAACCGTTCCACTGTTGCGCTGGCTGTATGTTTAGGATTGCTGTCCTGCTGTGTTTTCCGCCTTACAACTGTGCGTTACTTTTTGTTGGTCAATTGCAAAAAAAAAAAAAAAAAAAAAAAAATCTATTAAACTTTGCAGCTGTAATGTGACAACGTGTGAAAACGTTAACTTGGTATTATACTTTTTCTATAGGCAGTGCACAAGTGCATTTTACCTAACATCACCTTTCTGCTCACCTTACTGCTTTAATAGTTGTATCTGTGGTTATCGTGCTGTTATAATCGTTTATGACTGAATGAGTCTGTGATTTATGTGATACAACAACTATTCAAGGTAATTGCTGCGCCTCACCCAACTACAGTACTGTTCTGTTCATACATTACTTATGGTTGACCAGGAAGCTACTTCCGCGTTACGGCCTGTATGGCAAGTCAAACTACAATACATTTGATAATCTCAGAATTGGAATCACATAGAAACATTTCCTTTGTTCTGGTAATGCTGTTGTAAAAGTGTTTATTTTTTACTTTAAGAATGCTATTTTGACTGAGGGAAACAATTGCTGTATTTTGCAAAAAAAAAAAAAAGAAAAATAATTCCCACCAATTTTATATGTACATAATTTGAAATGTCTGTACATTCAGAACAAAGTGGAACCATGGTCAACTTCTGATGCTGAAAAAGTCATTGTGGGGAGACATCTGATTAAATATCATCGGTATTGCCATACAGTCGACCGTTGGGTTCCATTGAAGTGAAACTGAGAGCACGTGACAGGGACACACACACGCGCACCGGGGGGAGAGAGAGAGAGAGAGAGAGATCGCGAGCAGCAGCTGCGAGGTCGTCCGAACTAAGCCGCACCGATGAAGCACCGGTCACCTTCGGAGCAGCATCACGGGAAGCAGCCCCGGGTCTGTGTCCCTGCTGCGGCCGCCTCAGCCTCGCCGCAGAGCGACATGGAGGACAACCCTACGTTCAGTCCGCGGGAGCTAACCCAAAACCCCTTGAAGAAGATATGGATGCCGAATAAGCATGGCCTTCCCGAAAAGCACATTTCTCATCGAAAGGGTGCGTAAGGGTTGACGTGGCGACCGTTGCCATGTTAGCTCGAGCTCAGCAGCTCTTCGCCGAGTGACTCGTGCTGGTGAAAAGTCGCTCTTTAACCCGGTGAATTAGCTCTGCGTCAGCCCGTCTGCTGTGATGTGGAGCTAAAGGCTGAGGCGCAGGGTTCAGACGCGGTGCTGTGCGGCTCCTGCTGTCTGGTTCACACGGTTATGTAAGGGTTGACATAATGTACCCAGAGGAGAAAAGACTCGCACTGTTCTTCATGTCCGTCTCCTTTCCGCTGTTGTGCCAAACGAAGCGCCGGTTGCTGATAAACGGGAACTGTATCTTTGCGAAAAGCCTTCTCCCGCGGATGTCATCACTCGTTCAATCTGCATACAAACACCTCATTGTGGCGAGAGAGAGGGGGGTTAAGAGGCTACAACCTAACGAGCCGGAAGTTGGCGTCCGGTTCGGCAACCACAGGCTAAATATTTTTGGTTTAACAAACAGAGCTCTTTTAATGATAAAAAAAATATATATATATCTCTTGTTAAAATCGGGCAAGTATTGGTAGAGTTGTGACTGATAATAAGTCAAGATAATCACAATTATGGACAATAGAATGGAAATAGCTGAAAATGATTCACAAATTAAAGGACACATGGGGTATAGCCAGCCCAAGGCATAAGCGAACCGAGATGTCTGTTTAGGGTCCTTAGGCTAGCAGGCCATCTGTGCAGGTGGGGTACACCAAGAAGTTCTAAATTTAGTTTTATTGAATGATTATCCTAGAAGAGAATCTTTTTTTTTTTTCTTTTCTTTTTTCTTCAGGATTTGATTGGTCAATCGCCCAACAAGAACCGATTGAGTGGTAAATTGCCGATTGATTGTTGTAACTCTCCTCGAATGAGTTATTTTCTTCACAAATCAGAACCTTTTCTAGTTAATATGTAAATAGCGCGTATAAGTCAATTTAGATCTAAACATTGTAAATGTTTTAGATCTTGTCCGGAGTCTTTGAAAGCGACGAAATAACCCTTTAACCAAGCGGCGCGACTGAGACGCCGGCTTTCGGAGCCATCAACGCTTAGCGGGGTAGGATGTTGAGGTGGAGTGATGTTACCGGAGATCAGCAGAGCGAGGAGCCTGCGTGAGACATCCTTTCGCATCCAGGATTCAGAGTGACCTCTGCTCTATAATCTTCTCTGATAAAAGCAATGCAGTGCAAACATGAGATACTTGTTTAATTATGTAACCTGAAAGGCAATAATTAGGCACGCTGTCCTTTTTACAGCCGTGAAGATAATTCTGGGGTGATTACACTGGTGTTTGATCGGGTTTAAAGACCAAATTCTTTTTGTATGTCTTCCATGCTGATAAAAAAAAGCGGATCCTGATGACAAGAGGGTTTTTTTTTTTTTTTTTTTTTTTCCAGTATGTATGACCAACTGTCCCACCCTGATCGTGACCGTGGGCCTTCCCGCGAGAGGGAAGACTTACATCTCCAAGAAACTGACCCGCTACCTGAACTGGATCGGCGTGCCGACCCGAGGTACGACTACCCGGCATTTTGAGTAGCGGGGTGAACGGAGGCCGACGGGCCCCGGAGACGTCAAGAGACACGAGGCCGGGAGTATCCTCACCTCTCCGCTCTGTTTCCTGCAGAGTTCAACGTCGGGCAGTACCGGAGGGAGTTCCTGAAGATCTACAAGTCCTTTGAGTTTTTCCGTCCTGACAACGAGGAAGGCTTAAAGATCAGAAGGTACGAGGAGCGTTTGTCTCCAATGATCTGTTGTTGTTTTTTTAAAGCTGCAGTGACACGATATTTAGAGCGGGCATATTTGCAATCTGTGCAGGCAGTGTGCTTCGGCGGCCCTGAACGATGTGCGACAGTATTTAACAGAGGAAGGAGGCCAAGTTGCTGTAAGTTAAATGTTCTGATTTTGGAGGTTGTTTTTTTTTTCTGTAGTTAAAGGATGTTATTTGATGCTAAAGGGCTCCACTGTGTTGGGCTTTTATAGGTGTTCGATGCAACAAACACCACCAGAGAAAGAAGGGAAACCATCCTGGAGTTTGCGGAACAGAACGGCTTTAAGGTAAACCTGCCGTCTTAAAGCCTGAGGCTGTTAATGACCGCGGCTGTGCTCAGTCTGAGTCGGCTCCCTCTGCTTTCAGGCTTTTTTTGTGGAGTCTGTGTGTGAAGACCCGGACGTCATACAGGAAAACATAGTTGTAAGTAGCTGTGTTTACACAAGCATCCCTTCCCTTCGTGTTTTTAGCTCCCGGCGTGTTTCCACCATCTCTGACCAGCTTCCCTGTCCCTGCTGAAGAACAGCATCCCTGCAGCATGACGCCGCCACTACCAGGGTGACCCTCGGTGGTGGCGGCATCATCACGTTAGGATTCATTATTGTTATGTTGCATAAAATCCTGATTAAATGCATTGATGTTTGTGGTTAAAAAAGACTGAAATGTGGAAAAAAAAGATCATATCAGATCATTTTGCCTTGGAGAAAATAAACTTTTGTACACGTTCTACTCTCTCCTCGGCTTTAGCAAGTGAAGCTGGGAAGCCCTGACTACACAAACTGTGACACAGAAGAAGCTGTGGAGGACTTTATGAAGAGGATCAAGTGTTATGAAAACTCTTATGAGACGCTGGATGAGGTTTTAGACAGGTGAGGGTGAACAAAAGGCCCAAAATGAATGTTCATATCCAGCTAGCGTCTGCTCGTCTTCTGCTCATTGTTTGACTCTGATTTATAAAAGTGGAACGAAGGTCTTAGTTGATTTCTCATCTCCTTTCAGGGATCTTTCCTTCATCAAAATTATGGATGTAGGCCAGCGTTACCTGGTTAACAGGGTGCTGGACCACATCCAGAGCCGGATCGTCTACTACCTCATGAACATCCACATCACGCCGCGATCGATCTACCTGTGTCGCCACGGGGAGAGCGAGCTTAACGTCAAGGGTCGCATCGGAGGAGACTCCGGTCTCACGCCAAGGGGCAAAGAGGTAGAAGAGACTTTAAAATAAGAGAGATCCGTCTCTGGAAATGTTGTCGTCCTCTTTTCTTTTCCTAGTAGAGTAAAGCGAACCTGTCTCTTCTCCGTCCAGTTTGCTAAGAAGCTGAACCAGTTCATCCAGACACAGAACATAAGCGAACTGAAGGTGTGGACCAGCCAGATGAAGAGAACCATCCAGACAGCAGAGGCCCTCAATGCCCCCTACGAGCAGTGGAAGGTCCTCAATGAGATCGATGCGGTAAGCTTCAGCTTATTCGCTTCCCTTTCATGAACCCCAATCCTCGGTTCTTTTTGTTTTCACAAAGAAACACCGGGTCTAAATGCGTATGAAGGGATCCTTTCAAGTTGGACCAGTCAGGGTGGTACATGGCATAGCCCATTTACCGAGGCCTTAAAGCTTTGGTGCAGCCATCCATGGTTCCATTCCCAACCCTGGGGCATGTCTTCTCCACTCGTCTCTTTCCCCATTTCAGTCTGATTGCTGTGAAGAAAGGCCAGTAGTGGCACAAAACCTTTGAAACTGTCCGATGTCGTCCTAAGGCCAAAAAAGCATAGCATAAGCATTAGAGCTAGATTAGACACCATCCAAACGGGACAGCCACTAAGTAAACTGCAAATGCTAATAAGCAAGCTAATATCTGGTGGCGTTGACCAAAGGGACCAAGTGCCATCGTCATCCCTGGGTGGTACCCCGCCCTGGGCGTAGAGGCATATCGGCCGCCTCAAAATCTGCCCAAACACTCTGGTTTTACACCTTTAATGCATTATTGATGTTGTCTAACTGGTCTGCGTTGTCATTTTTAGGGTGTGTGCGAGGAGTTGATGTATGAGGAGATCCAGGAAAACTATCCTCTGGAGTTCGCCCTGAGGGACCAGGACAAGTACCGCTATCGCTACCCAAAAGGAGAGGTCAGAGGTCAACAGAGCTTGTTGTTGTTTGGTCACGCTTTTATTCTCTGATTGAAGCTACGCCTTCGGACGTTTTGACGCGTACGGCCACAGCGAGGCCACGCACAGTTTGCATTCAGAGTTTTTAGACAAAGTGCTACTTTATAGAGTTTTACAGCTGACTGGTTTTGAAACTTCAACGTGACGATGTTCTCGTCTCGTTTATTTTTGGATGTTCGTTGTGGTTTTCTGTTCCCCTTTCTGAGCCAATTGGAACCAGATGTGGAACATTTGTTTGTCTGCAAATGGTTCCAGAGGCTTATGGGGTAAAAAATGCTAAGAAGGCTACTTTAGAAACAAGCCTGATTTTAGCAAAATCTACACGTACCACAGACATCAGGTAGAGCTGAGGGCAGCTTAGTCTGAGGCAGCCATGGCAGATTACTCAGTAATCTCTGACTGGGCCTATAACAACCAGAAACCTAATATCGTACCGAACGTGTTACGATAAAGGCCCTGCCGAGAAATTAACCCAATGGTCTGATGCATAGGTGCATATCAGTAAATATATTCGAGAAGTTAATTTATCTAAACAGTTCGATTCTAAAAGCTAAACTCATATTAGGTTTATTACACACATAATGATTTGTTTTAAATATTTATTTATGATAATTGTGATGAATATGGTGTACCGCTAGCTAAAAATCTAAATGTAGTTTTTCCAGAATATTAGGATATAAAATGTGAGACCAATGGGGAAATAATTTTAGTAGAGAAATTTTAGCCTAGACGTGTTGTCTTGAGTAGGTCTGCTAGCTTGATTTCCCTGCAGGCGAAACCCCAAAAGGTCTTTGCTAAAGCAGCAGTGGGTTCAGACTGCTGTATCTAAACTTAATAATGGAAAGTTGAGCGAAGGGAAAAAGTCTGGTAGAAAAAGTTGTACAAGCAACAACATTATCCGCAGCCATTAAAGTTTGTTGTCACACATCTGCGCAATGGAAACCAATAAAAACATGCCCAGATTTTAATATTTAGAAATACTTTGTAAACCAGAGCGAGATCATTTTTTTATCCCCTGGTTGCACACTCATCTGTAAAGGTGTTTTTATTTGCTGTTGTTAACTGTTGCTGTATATTCAAGGACAATGCGACTCAGATTCAGTTTTCCATCCTGTCACGTCTTTTCTCCTTTGTTAATATATGAACGACTAACACATTGTTCAAATAGCTGCTTACCGCTTACTCCTCACTAATGAGACTCAGCCTTTCAGGCGCCTTTTGCTACTCACTAAATCACAGTAACCACGTTTCTCATTAGTTGCTCCTACTGTGGCTGAATGCCCGATGGTCAGCTCTCACCTTTTATTCACCCCATTAACCCTCCATTAAGCTCACAGACCAAGACGCATTTGGCCGTGAGTGTCCATTTTCCCCCCTGATTAAATGTTGGTCTGTTTACACGCATAGATAACGTCTACCTTAGCAGATTGACTCTGACCTTTTAGTCGACGTTCTGATTAGCCTCTTTAACGTGATGTCATGCTCAGTCCTATGAGGACCTGGTGCAGCGCCTGGAGCCGGTCATCATGGAGCTGGAGAGGCAGGAGAACGTGCTGGTCATCTGTCACCAGGCCGTCATGCGTTGTCTGTTGGCCTACTTTTTGGACAAGACAGCAGGTAGGTGCTTTAAGTGGACGACAAAGACAAACAATGCATGCAAAATAAAATCTATAAAGCATTGTGTGAAATACCCAGAACTAAATCGTCATGTGTAAGTGGTTAACATCTGCTTGATTTTGCGTGAAAACTATAACATGTTCAATCGCTGGCCCGGAGTATTAAATAGCCTTAAACCTGCCACACATATTAATATATTAATAATCAGGCTCTGAACTCTCGCGTTGGCCCCTTTCTTGCAGTCTCTAACTACATGGGTAACATTCCTTCAAGACAAAATAATTGGAGCATCTAAATTTTAAGCCATTCTTAGCACCTCATTTTAATGACTAGGATGCTCATCACGGCTAGCGTTAATTCAGTTCAGTTTTATTTATATAGCAGCGGCAACAACACACATCATCCCAATGGACTTTACAAAGTCAGTCCACTCCAGTTTAAACGTTTTCTGTCAAAGGAAACGGGCTCCACACACGGGGAGCGATGTCGCTCCCTCTCCATTCACTACTTATGGAATTTATACGATGAAGCAACAATCAGTTCCCCCCTCCAGCCAAGCGACCGGAGAAATTCGTGCATGTGAAATTTTCAAGCTCGTACACGTGATATTTTGTCGCTTGACACTACAGCCATTTATCCAGATCAGCTGTGAGGTGCGCCATAAATGATGACATTCTTCATGCTGGACGAACCTGGTTGTATTTTTCTTTTGTAGAGTAGACATAAATGCAAGATTTCAGTCAATTCTGGAAATATCTTGACTCTTTGTCTTTGTTGCACATGGACTGCTTTGGAAATATCAAAAGCCCTCCAATTTAATAACCAATAAAAGTTCTGGGAAACAAGCGATCCAACAGCGTGATTTGAAACGCTGCCATCGCGGGTCTTCACCACGGTGTCGATGAAAGCCATTAGTTGTGGTCGTTGGTCGCTCCCAGTGTGTCGAGCCCAAAACCCAGCAGGTGCCATTGAGTCTTGATGAGCAGCATTCATTCCTCCTAAAAGAGCATGTGGCCACAGTGGACAGACGTCTGCATCCATGGCTTTGCAGCAATCCCTCACTCCGAGCATGCATGGAGCGACAGTGGAGAAGAAAACTCCTCTTTAACAGGAAGAAACCTCCATCAGAACCAGGCTCAGTGTGTTGAGCGTGGCGGTGACCCATGTGTAGAGGCCTCAGTTATCAATGGGTCCATCTCTGGTTTCAGTTCCGGCATGTGGACCTTTGTCGCATGTCTTCCTCAGCTCTCTCTCTCTCTCTCTGTCCCATTTTCTTGTCAGCCTACTTTTAAATAAAGACCACTAGTGCCACACAAAAAAAAATTAACCGTCTTAATGTGAACGGCCCTCTACCACAACCGCCTGGTTCTTTGAGAAGACTGGATATACAAAAGCGCACAGAAGCCCTGAACGAGTTAGTGGATAAGCTTATGAGTCAGTTTTCAAATCTAGAGGATGAAAAAGAGCGCATTCAGTTAGTTGCAGTAAAGGAAAACTGCAGAGATGGCTCAGGGTAACATAAGCCACTCTAACTATAAGCTTTGTCAAAAAGGAAAAATGTAATCCTAGTCTTAAAAGTAGACGGGGTGTCTGCCTCATGGACCAAAACTGGGACTAAAGGATCTTACCTCCCATTCTACTTTTAGAGACTCTAGGAACCACCAGCAGACCTGCAGTCTGAGAGCGAAGTGCTCTGTTAGGAACATACGGGGTAATCAGAGCTCTGATATATGATGGAGCTTGATTATTAAGGGCTTTATATGTTAGAAGAAGAATTTTAAATTCTATTCTTGATTTAACAGGAAGCCAATGAAGGGAGGCTAACATTAGAGACATATCTCTTTAATTTCTTACCAGAACTCTTGCTGCAGCGTTTTGGATCAGCTGACCATTAGTCTCCATGTAGACCCTTGCCTTAAATCCAATTCTAGTGGCCAGCTGACCTCTCTGCACACGTCTGTTCACGAATCATGACGGAAAAATGGCGCCACCTCCTTCCTCACGGCCGTGTTTATGCTAGGTTCTTAACAAGTGACAGGAACAAAGCATTTCTGCCTTATCTTAAACAAGGCTGGCGATGAAGTATTCTGATAACATATCCCGTGTATAAATAAACCAGTCAAAGTAAAATTGTCTTCCATGTTTGTTTGTTTTCTAAGAATGCAAATGAAATGTTCAGTGCTCCCTTTCTTGCAGTGTGGTCTTTTCATTGATCTGGTTTCTTTGTCGCTCTAGAGGAGCTGCCGTACCTGAAGTGCCCCCTACACACTGTGCTGAAGCTGACGCCTGTGGCCTACGGTACGGCTGCTTTCTCCTGTTTGATAGGCCTCACGAGTGGATATGCACTGGAAGAAAAAATCACTTTACCAACAACTGTATCAATCGTTGTCTCTCAATACGCAGGCTGTAAAGTGGAGTCGATCAGCCTAAATGTGGAGGCGGTCAACACACACAGAGAAAAACCAGAGGTGGGTTACATCACAAAAACAGACCGTGTTTTTTTTTTTTTTCCAAGCCAAAAGGGTTTAATAATAGGTTGCTATTCATGGTAGTTGCAGAGAACAGTTTCTCTGCAGGGTGCAAACTGCAAATACATAGAACAATGAGCTCAAAGAAACCTTTACACCATGTTTTTTTGTTTTTGTTTGTTTGACCAAAAACATGTTGTACCATTTTAAAGCTAATCTCTTTTTCCCACTCCTACAGTTCATGCAGGTTATTTAAAATGATTTTATTCTGAACAGCAGCAGATGCTGAATGAATGTATTTGTTTATTACTTGTTTATAACCAATAAAGCCTCTGAATGAGGTTTGTTGGAGTTCACAAATAAATGGCAGTATCCACGAGGCGCTAGCGTCCTGACTAGCATTGTTAACTCACGGCTGAGGGAGATGATTCTTTAAAACCGAACTGGGAAGGTTTGCCTGGTTTCAGATTGTTTGTGTCAGTGGATGTCATGTTTCCCTTGTGTTTGATTCCTCCACCTCTTTCTGTTTTTCGTCAAACAGAACGTAGAAGTGAGTCGGATGTCAGAGGAGGCTTTGATTACTGTGCCAGCTCACCAGTGAGGCAGTTAGCCCTCCTCAGCACCCTCAACCCTTCCCTCCATTAGCCATGATTACGCACAATGAACCCTTAAAACGCACAAAACTTGATTGAACTTCCTTCCTCTGGTCTTGGCTTCTGTTTTTCTTCCTCTTTCATTTAAAGACCTGATGATGGTGGTAATTACCTGGATTCCAGATTCAAAAAAAAACATTTTTTTTTTTTTGAAGTAAGGAGGGATGTTTTATTTATTTCTTTTAACCTTATCACGAATCCCGTCGCGCTCGCTCTCCCATTTTTGGAGAACGGACGAAAAGCAAGCGAAGGTCTTTTTAAATGACACTGCACTCCAAACTATGAAGCAATGAAGCTCCAGCACCTTGTCTGAGGAAGCACCTTTATGTGTAGCTAATTTATTCACTGATCTTGTCTGTAGATCTGGGTTAAGAATGTCAGTTTCTTTTTTACTAGTGCCTCGTAGTTTTTAAGAAAACTCTAATCTGTCTACACAACGTTGCAAAATTGTGCCTAACAATCATTTTCAGTCTGTGAAACAGTGTTAAATTAAAGATTCTGGATATACAAGTATGTTGTTATTTTTGATAAATGTTAAAGATCTTAGAGTATATCCATATTGATGATCAGAATGAAGAGAAAGATGTTTCTGTGTGCTGTTTCTAAATAAACTTGACCCAAGCATCGTCTGATCCAAACCAAACTCTCCTTGTGCTTCATTTAAACAAAACAAAAAAAAAACTCTCCATTGACAGCTGCTCTGATAGAGACAGAGGAAAACAACAAAAGAAAAGTCATACAATCACTAAACGGGTAGCAACATTATTATTTTTTCCTCTAAAGCATTTGTTTAGAGTATTCATTTCTGTTTTATAGACTTGCTGTTATATTATTTTGTCTAGAGGTTAAAACCTAAATTGTTAAAAATACATAAAATCTAGACCACTTTACAATAAGGCTCCCCTTATAGAGGCCTAACAAATAGCTGCTACAGATGTTATTCATTTTTTCTGTAAACACTTTATAAGTGATAAGTGCTTTTTCTGCATTAATTAAGGGAACGCCAGAGATAAAACTGAGCGGTTTCTTATTAGATAGTGAGCCTGATCTGTTCAACTATATATTTCATCTAGAGTTGCTCATATTAGACATTTCAGCCTAAATTACTACCTTGTAATCAGAAACATTACATTGCTTGTAATCAGTTTAGGCTCTTGCTCGGCCTTAATTGGACAATAAACGCTTATGAATGAGTTAGTGTTTAGATTTGTTAATAACATATGTACTAAGCTATTAACCATCTACAAGGGTAGCTTATTGTAAAGTACCAAATTATCTGCTAGACCTCAGTGTCCAAATATTTAATATTTAGCTGCGCAAGGGTGTTCCCCAGGGGTCTAATTTAGCCCCCCTTTCCTTTCTATTTTAATTTTGCCTTTTTGTGTGTGTGTGTGTGTGTGTGTGTGTGTGTGTGTGTGTGTGTGTGTGTGTGTGAAATAAAGGTAAAAAAATAAAGGAGTTCACCAACTGGAACCAAAATACATGTATATCCTAATAGAACTGTCTTTTATACAATAGTACCCTCCTTATAGAAAGCTAAGGAATGTTGTGTGTGTAATCACTTTATTCCAGCCTTCTTCTTTTGACCTTTCTGACAACAAACATGTTTTAGTTTATGTTCATGCGGCCATTTTGACCAGGGCGGCCTGGATAAAGACATGTATCCATATAGGGCCTTACTGACTTAATGAAGGCGCGATTACTATTTACAAAATCAGGTCTCTGAGTGAGATTACTTTGAGATGGGGGATCGGGGGGGGGGGGGGGGGGGTGGAGGAGAGCAATATAGTTGATACCTTCCACTGTCCACATACTGCTCTCCTGTGCTGCTCTCACTGAGGACTGGGCTACTTCCCGTTCATTCATACACAAAGGTTCCTCTGGGGTTGAATAACAGCGCTGTCATTGAGCCTGAACAGAACGCTGACTGTGCCCACAACAGACTCCTGTCTGCTCAGAGCTGCTGAATTATGCTCGGCATAGTCCTGGCATTTAGTTTTGACTTGTAAATAATGTGACCGGAGTCATGATTATTTTAACGGCAACAAAGACGAAAGCAGAGAACCACGGCTCCAATGGCGTGTGTGGCGTTCTGAAGCTAAAAATCCCCCATAGAGGAAATCCTCTGATGCAAACAGACTAATGTGTCTCAGAGAAAAACCAAACCATTGTGAATTATCCGGATTGATCTAAACTCGTTGCCTTTATGCTAACCTTTCATAAAACTTTCTCATCAAAACACAAGATGTTGTGCAATGAGTGAACCCCCCCCCTGGCCAAAACAGTGTTGGATAGTAAATGCACGTTGGCTGCAAAGCGCCGACGACTGTTGGTACACAGCTGTGCATGAAAAGTCCTCTGACCCAGATGCGTTCCTCCTTCCAGAACGTTGACATCCATCGCACCACTAGAGACGCCCTGCAGACGGTCCCTGCTCACCTCTGATGCCTGTCGTGTCGCTCTCCGGTGATCGCTGAAGTCGAAGCCTCCTGCCCCGTAACGGACGTGCTGGTTTCTCACCCTTCCAGTCACCCCGGCCTCCTCTGACCGATGGGGAGGACGACACGCCACCGCCCACGCCATGTATAACTCCTGTTCCCCCCCCCGTGTTTGTCCTGTTCGAGGGGTTAAAAAGGAGCTTAACCGGAACACTTTGATCGGTCGTGACCCAAATGTTCATATGTGAAAGTTGCAGACCATCGTGCTCGAGGCCCGCTCCGATGGTTTTTAAACTCACCGCGTTTTCAGTGTGTTGTTGTCGTGCACAGCAGTTGTTAACACTGGCAAGTTACTGTGACGTTTTCGAATATTAACCATGTGGTTTTACTCCAATAATCATGTGATTTTTTGTTTTGTTTTTTTGTCTGCTGCATGTTTGACTTTGTGCAATCATAATTTCACATGAAGGTGGCCGCAGTGATATTGTGCAATTTTGTAGGTTTTTAACCTGCTTTAAAATAAATAAATAAAAAAACAGCCCCGTGCTGGTAGGAGAGAACGGAGCAGAGCAGCGCCACTGTCGCTTGGATTGGGTGAAAATAAAGGCCGCCTGTGAAATATCATTGTGACGCAACACATTTAAGCAATAGAAATGCAAAGAGGATCATTAGCCAAATTACTGGTTGTGCTGATCTTGACTTGAAAATGTATGTTCCGACTCTACTGCAATAAAGATGTTATTTTTTTAAACCACTCTTTTATTTTATTAGTGAGTCACTCACTGTGTTTTCTGAAGACTCTTTTTTTTTTTTCCCCCACAAAAAAAAAACCCAACCTGCTCGTCTGCTGAACAAAAGGTAATACCTGTCAAATATTCTCATTGTTTAATTAGGCTTATCACTGAATAGTGTGTTCTACACAAGTACATGAAAGATTTATGATGTCTAGTGACCCCACTTTGGTCTTAAATGAATTGTTTAATAACTTGGCCTTACCTCCAACAGGAAGTTGAGCGTGTGTTCCTCATACGCTTGTAGAGCATTAAACAAAAAAAGTTTAAAAAGTATGACCTAAAGGATCTGCCGCAGAAGACGAGTGATTCGTCTCCACAGACGTTGGCGATGTTTAGAATATATGCGATATTACCGCTAATATTTTTTTAACTCCAGTTTTAAATACTTTTCTTTGAAATAGTCTGTTTGGGGAACCAGGATGACATTCTCACCCATGAGTCAAACTATTTCAAAAGGGAATTTTGAAACAGCAAACTAACCTAAAATAGCTAACTTAAAACCCTTCATGTAGTTTAAACCTTACAGCTAAAAAAAATAAATAAAACAGCATTTAAGAGTATAATATCACAGATAAGCTTGTGGAGTATTTGATCTGGTCAGTTCTGTAGTAGAGCGGGTTCGGCTGATCTAGTGTTGATGAAACTAACAACAGTAGCACTAAAGGAGCAACAACCTCAGAAAAAAAGGACTAGTTTCAAAGGTGGAAGCTTCATTGCTCATTTTCTTTGACTGCCCTTCAGCAGTTTTGCATTAACCAGGGTCAGTGTCACTACTGGTACCATGAGGTGATACCTGGACCCTACAGAGGTTGCACAGGCCGTCCAACTCCACCAGGAAGGACATCAACGCGTCTCATTGCCAGAAGGTTTGCTGTGTCTCCCAGCACCGTCTCAACAGCATGGAGGAGATTCCAGGAGACAGGCAGGTTGCTCTAGGAGAGCTGGAACAAGGACCGATCTCCTCCAGGCCCATCAGCAGAACCGGTATCTCCTCCTCTTTGAAAGGAGGAACAGGATGAATACTGCCGGAGCCCCTACAAAGGGACCTCCAGCGGACCACTGGAGTGAACGTCTCTGACCAAGCCACTAGAAACAGACTTTATGAGGGTGATCTGAAGACCCGATGTTCTCTAGCAGGTCCTGGGCTCACTATTCAGCACCATGGAGCTCAGCTGGTACATGCCAGAAAACACCAGACCTGGATGGTTCAGCACTGACGCCCTGTTCCTTTCACAGCTGAGAGCAGGTTCACTTTCTCTGTGATGAAGGATGAACCCGTCTGTGGGTCAATGCGGCGTCCCTTTGCGCCGGACGCATTGCCCACTCCACATCAGCACGACATCCAGCTGGACTCCTTTTACGACCGAGATCTGACGCGTTTTCACACGGTGTTCCTTTTTACCGCTTTGAGCCCTGTACTCTCACAAACCAATTTCCTTGTACGAGTAAATCACGTCCGCTGAGCAACATCATCAGGGATGTTCCCGTGTGTGTATGGGTTGTTGGTACCGAAAGGTTTGTACAGGTCTACTTCAATCATTGTAAATGTTGGTAAATTAACTCTTATAGGTCCTCTTTAGAAATTCCTGGTTTGGCGAGCTCTTATTAAAAATGAAATGGTCTTCGTCTCTGTGTCCCCCACTGTTTGACCAGAGGACTGCAGCAAACGTGCCAAAATAAATAAAAAAAATTCAAAAGTGTATTGTCAATGTTTTAGATTATTACTCATTTTTGCTACCAGGAATTAGTTGCTTTAGGACAAAACCGGGGGAAGCGCACCTTGAATTCCAGCAGGAGGCTCCATCATGGAGCTGCGACAGAAGCAATTGGATGCAGCTTCAGATGCCGTCCTATTGAGCTTAACTTGCTCACTGCTTCAACCTGAAGTTAACCCGACAGCGCTTCGCTTGCAGGCAGGGCACTGACAATTACAGACTCCTCCCCTCGACCCCGCTTAAACAAAAAAAAAAAAAAAAAAAAAGAGCTTGCATGTTCACACGCTGTCTGCAGCACTTCCCCTTCCTCACATCGACGGCGCTCGATGCGAGATGTGACCTCACTGTCTTCTATAAACGACTTCCTCAAAAGCCTGGGTGAAACCGTTTATAGGTGCAGCAGCAGTGCGGGCCATGTATGGCCTTATCTGAATTCCAGCACACACACACACACACACGCGTATAAACAAGCGACTTTATTTCTCTCTCATTATTTTCTTACACTGGTTAGCGTGGCAACTTTACAGAGACGCTTCTCGCGGCGCGGGCTTAATGCCGCACGGGTCGCACCACTTGAAACGTTCCTGTTCAAAAAAAAAAACAACAACTTTGGAGGCAAATTTGAAGCAACAGCGACGAAACATACAGACTCTTGTCAGACGATACAAAAACCTGGTCGTGTTATCCGCGACGGGCGAAACCCTCGGTGGCCCCTGTGTTCATGGCTATCGACCGGATTAATACTTTTAAGGACCCGCCTTTGTTTGGGGATTTGTTCAGAGAGGCTGAAAATGAAACTGGTAGATATTTCATTATATACAGGAACTCATATCCATGAACACAGGGATATATATTTATATATATATATAAGATGGACACAAAGAGTGTCGGATTGGTCACAACTATCTCATCTCCTTGCTGATTGGCCGTTTGCTCCTGACGTTCTCCGCTCGTGCTTTGATTGGCCCCCGGAGAGTCCAAAAGACGACGGCATCATCAGAACTGTGAAAGAGACGGAGGGAGGGGAGGGGGGGGGGGTTAGTCTCGGCAGCTCCGTCCGGCCCATCTCCAGGCGCAGTGAAAAGCACCACTTACGTTCTTGAGGAACTCTTCGGCAACGATGCGGGCCCTGGCGTTCACGGACAGTTTCATCTCGCTGATCTCCTTGTCGATCTCCTCCATGAAGTGGATGACGAAGTCCACCAGCTTGTGTTTGTACATCTGCTCCGTGTGGAAGTTGGTGATCAGGAAGCTAATGTCGTATCCCTGGCGAAGAGACGAGAGGACGTGACAGGCGGTCGGCGCGGCGACAAAGGTCATTCAAATTCTGCTGCTTATCCGCAACCAAGCGCGTCTCCCTCCTCAGCAACACGCCGGCGGGGATGGGATTCATTTCAATTCAAAACAAGCTGACAAAGCCACCTTTTACCTTCTGCGTGCGTATGGTTCAGGTCCATCTAGAAACAAAACCAAAAAGCAAACAGGATTTCCCCTCTTGGCTTTAATCGCTCACCTCCACTGGTTTCCTCCTCAGGATGAAGAAGTTCTCGGCTCTCATCATCATGAAGCGCATGAACTTGTGGCAAAGGATCTTCTCGATCTCGTCGGCCTGCGATCGATTAGAAGTGCCTTTTAGATTTGAAAGCGACTTAAAAAAAAAAAAAAAAAAAAAGACAAAAAGGAGGAGGAGAGTGCTAAACGACCTGCTTGACAGCAATGCTGACTCTCACGGAGTTGATGGAGCCCTCGATGAGAACCTTCTCCTTGTCGTTACGGCTGATCACCACCGGCTGGAGAAGCAGCTCCTTGCTGCTCCTGTAACCACATCAGTAAAAAAAAAAAAAAGAAAAACATTCTCAGCATTCAGATAATTCATCCCTTACAGATGCCTCAGACACCTGCAAACAGGCTGCGGCAAGCCCCTTCCAGGCAAAAACAAAAAAACAAAAAACCAGGAGCCTTGCTCACGCCCGTGCTACGTCTCCATACTTTCTTATGCAAGTCAGCTCAAGCCCATACCTGCGGGAGAGCTGCAGATTATCCACAGGAGGGAGCAAAATAAATAAATAAATAAATAAATAAAAACAAACTAACTGGGTCGCCCCACATAATACGGTGCCAGTGAACGTACCTGACCTCCACCTCGGGCTTGTTGTGACGCTCCACCACCTGAGAGGAGAAGTTCTCCAGGCAGAGGGCCGCCTGCAGGGTGGCCCTCACAGCGTTCAGGTAGGGGCGCAGAGTCGCCGTCTGAGGAGAAAGAGGGGGAGATGATCAGAGGCTGCAGAGGGGGGGAGGGATCCTGCTAAGTTATGTTGTGTAGATCAGGGTAGGAACCAAGTGAACCTGTCAGCTCAGAGAGTGACCTCTGAGGTCAGCTTTGACTGGTATGAGATACAGGGACACAATTTACACCTAAATGGCCGGATTTTATTTACTCTCCACATTTAGATTTCATTTAACCATGCGAATATTAGAAAACCAAAGGAAAAAGCCAATTACTAAGATATAATTAGGCTACGTGTGGATTTAAGGAAGTAGTCGGTTTTATTCGTAGCGGTGGACGTGATGCCTTCAGGTGACGGTAGCTCGTCGTTATTCTTCAAGCGGAGCCCCGACACTATGGAAAGATCGCGCATTTTCACCGTGGGATGGGCAAATTCTGAGAAAAGAAGCGCGCAACAGAAATGAGAGGAATGAGGTTCCGCGAAAAAAAAAGACAGCTCAGCTAAATCCCCATTTAGTTTTCTGCATATCGGCTCATCAAGGATGTCCGTGCTTTGATTTTACTCCAGCCGGCGGCCAACACTCGCAGAAGCTAGCTAGCTAGCTAACGTCGCGTTGATCGAAACCGCCATTTGCTGAATTAAACGACTAAATATTGAAACATAAAGGTACGTGTGGTGCAGGAGACTTACCATTTTTGATCTGTACAAGAAGGAAGTTCCTCAGCCACGCCTGGGACGACTCTTCCGTAAATCCTACATAGTAGAGTACAGCTAAGCCGCGTTTGTTTTCTACAAATTCCTTCTCTGGAGGGGCGGGTATCCTCGGGCCACCTAAAAAAAACATGGCTACGGTTTATAGCGCCGCCCATGCGACACGTGTCTTTTAATAAAACGAGCACACACCGGGACGACTCCATTCCTCCGCGTTAAGGGAGAAGACGTTGCCTTTTGGCGGTTCGATTTAGGATCTTTTCGACGTTTTAAGGGACTTATTCACGCCAAGTTCTCATGTTGCACAGTACAGAGGAGTTAGAAAGGTTGCGGTTAAAGATTTAGTGGTGAAATACCGACGGAGTTACACCTTGGAGGGAAAATGGTTTGCGCTGAATATACCACTTTAGCCTCGCGAGTCGTTGAGGTCCTAACTTCCTAAGTTAGCTCACTAGTTTCACACTATATTGCAATAAGCGAACTATTTAACACGTATTGAGTCATATCTTGTTTTACTTTTAAATATTTTTTTAATATCCACGCAAGGCCATGACGTCTCGCGGATACGTTTCAGACACCCCTCTCGGTGCAATGGATTTTCCCATCATGGACTCTTTTCACTGACGGTAAATATTGCTCCTTCTTCAACGTCTAAACTGGGCGTCTGTCCGCTCCGGACGTGTTAGAACAACGTTCTTGAATACATTCGCGTGTTTGCTGGCCGGGTGCGTCGCAGGAACCGTGGACTGGCCTTCGGGAGAATGGAACCGTAATCGAGGGGCCGTGTGAAGCAGGCAGCGCCGCTTGTACGTGCTTCGGGTTCCCAATGAGAAGCGCACAGCCGCGCTGAGCTCTCTGTGTGTGTGTGTGTTTGTGTTTATGTGTGTGTGTCCGTGGGACTGATGGTGTGTAATTAACCACGCTGCCCGTTGTGATCAGACGCCCCCCTCATCCGCCCGCCGCCGCCGCCGGCACACAGCACCATGAGCGAGCTGAAGGACTGTCCCCCGCTGAAATACTACGACTTCAAGCCGGTGGAGCATGTGAAGCTGTGCCCCCGCTACACCGCCGTGCTGGGCCGCTCCGAGGACGATGGCATCGGCATCGAGGAGCTGGACACCCTGCAGCTGGAGCTGGAGACCCTGCTGTCTTCAGCCAGCCGCCGCCTCCGGGCCCTGGAGGAGCAGAGACAGGTGGGAGGCTTTATCCACGCTGATCCTTAATCTCACCCGTTTTATGAAGGGCTTTATATTCCCCCTCTATACCATAGAGACCTTTTATTTTGTTCCATTACTGACCACAGACTTTAATGCGTTTTTACCTGGATTTATTGTCAAAGATCAACGGCAAGTAGCTTTTTTGATCACGATTCTCTCTAAAATAGCTCTGGCTTTTGTCAAGTCAGACCTGTGGGAACCTATTTTCCAGTGTTTGTCGTCTGAACTTGGACTGGGCCCTTCTAACAAGTAGACAGGTTCCAAAGCCGTCCAACGTTGTGCTGGCTTGATGTTTAGGGTAGTGTTCCTGCTGAAAGGTGAATCTTCACCCCAGCCTTGCCTTTTTTATTACAGCCAGTTTAGTGCCATGCATCGTCCACGTTAAATATGACCAGTTTTCCTTCCTCTGCTGAAAAAAAAGCATCTCCACAGCATGATGCTGCCACCGCCGTAGGCAGAAATCACTGTGGAAACGTTTTTTTTTTTTTCCTAATGATTTATCTCCCTCATACATTATTAGAAAAAAATAAATGCAACAAAAGAAGTCTGCCATACGCATAATTTTTGGTGCAATGGTTTGGTCCAGTGTCAAGATTTCCACCACACATGTTGAGTTAGGGCAGTTTCTTGCAGTGGATAATGCTAGGAAGTATCTGTAAGTACAAGTGCATGTCAATATTTCCTGATAAACATTTGGGGGTAAAAAAAACGAACTAAATAAATCCATGTATCCAGTTCCCACTGTCTGATTTATGCACTATTTCTCGCCTTCGCCGCCCAGATCCTCACGGACTGGCAGGACAAGAAGGGAGACAAGCGTTTTCTGAAGCTGAGCAAGGACCCGGACCCCGGCCGCCCCGGTGCGCCACAAGCCCAAGAAGCAGAAGCTGGACGGCAAGGGCGGCCACGGAGCAGGCCCCGGGCCCGGCAGGCCCAAATCCAAGAACCTGCAGCCCAAGGTTCAAGAATACGAGTTCACGGATGATCCGCAAGACATCCCCCGCACTCCAAAAAACGACGCTCCCAACAGGTAATCAGCGCCGCCTTGGCCTAGAAGAAGAAAGGGATTTTCCTCAGCATGGCACGTTAGCGGTCATAACTGAACGAAGTGCTTCCGCTGCCGTTCTGCTACTTTATTATTGAACCAGAAACTGTTTTTTTGTTTGTTTTTTTTTCAGGTTCTGGGCATCGGTTGAACCTTACTGTGCCGACATAACAAACGAAGAGATCCGACTGCTGGAGGAGCTTCTGAAACCTCCGGAGGACGAGGCCGAGTATTTTAAAGTGCGACGCCGAACACAAACGGCGCTCCTCCAGTCGAAGGCGATGGCCGACCAGCCGGCGCGGACTGAGCTTCTGCTTCCTGCTTGTGTTCGCTGCAGATTCCGGCGTTGGGGAAACACTACTCGCAGCGGTGGGCTCAGGAGGACCTGCTGGAGGAGCAGAGGGAAGGGGCCCGAGCCAATGACAAGAAGAAGAGCCTCATGGGAGGGCCGCTGTCCGAGCTGGACGCAAAAGGTGAGGTGGCGCTGCCTTTGTTTTTTTTTTTTTGTTTGTTTTTTCAAACGTTGGCACACGGCAGGATACCCATTTCAGTCGTCCTCCTTGTGCTCAACGCAGACGTAGACTCGCTGCTGAAGAAATCCGAATCCCAGCACGACTCGCCGGAAGATGGTTGTCCCTTTGGTCCTCTCACCCAGCGGTTGCTTCAGGCCCTTGTAGAGGTCAGATTCACGTTTGTTACGCTCATAAATCATGTGATCGCTGGTATCTAAAGAAAAGCCTGAGCAGAAAGCTTGGGGGATTTTGTTTTTTTTCCTCTTTTGAATGTAAAAGAACAGGAGGTCAGATCTACACGTGTCATCTCGACGTTTGCAGCGGGTTTTCACTCATTCATTCATTTTGTTATGTTTCAGGAGAACATTATATCCCCCATGGAGGATTCTCCCATACCGGACATTTCAGGGAAGGATGCTAACGACGGAGCGGGGACTTCTCCTCGGAGTCAGGGGAAAGCTTTTAGGTATTTGCAACATCAAATGAAAGCACAAGAACATAATCGGCCCAACATCAGCAGATACCGGCAGCTGTGAAACGCCCCTTTCCACCATTTTTGAACCCAGTCTCTTGTTTCCCTTGAACTGTGATAATAACTAGACCGTTTAGTGTCTTTCGTTAATTACAGGTCGATTTCCTGGTGCAGCAAAACAATTCTGCAACCCTTCCACAAAATAAAGACTGGTTCACACGACAGGATTTTAAAATAGTCTGCCGATTTTTCAAAGCCTGAGAGACATCACACATAACGATAAAAACAGATTTGCTCGTACAGCGTGTGGTGGCAGTTTGTGGGCTATTTTTAACAGAGAAAAAAAGAATAACGGAAAGAAAAGCTGTTGGTTAAAGGAGTGGAGACGATGCGACCGGGGGCTTCTAGGTTTGCTGCACTACGATTTAAGCCGTTTTTATTTCTCCGGCTAATTATCCTGCCCCGTGAAGCAGCCTTAAGACAACATAACAGCTTGTATGGAAACATACAAGCTGGATTTATTTGTGGATTTTCTCTTGTACACACAGGATCAAAATGACACGTACAGGTTTAAATCTAAAAATTGACCCTGAAGGGACACCCACCTGTTGGTTGGCTGTCCCGTAGCAAATAGCATTTCAGCCACACGCTTTAGCCCCTTTTCCACCAGCCCCACTTGGCCCCGCTCTACTCAAACATCCTGTTCAGCTCTTTTCCAGGGTTCCCGCGGATCCTTAAAAAGTCTTAAAAGGCATTGAATTCTGTAATATAAAACTAAGGCCTTAATTAGCATTAAAATGTCTTAAATCAGTCTTTCTTAGGTCTTAAAATTGTTACCAGGTCATAAATAGGATTTTATTTTTGTAATCCTTACCAAACGGTAGAATAATTGACACAATTATATATTTTTTTAATTTAATGAATGGCTCAATGTAACCATTATTGGTTCCGTCCCGATAGAACCAATAAAAACTGTTGCGGCCGGACCATAGCTGTGAAAAAGAGTTGGCACCGGTTATGTTGTGGTTTTTTAAAACTGATTTATAGTTTATTTTAGTAGAGAACAAAACAAAGTTTGTGAGTTCAGTTCAGTAGTTGTTAAAAATATGTGTAATTTGTGTTTTTTTAGCTTTCTTCCTATATGGAATGTTTTTTAAATTTTTAAACATGTCTACTGGGCCAGAAAGTAATGGTTTATGTTAAAATAAACATTTGGGTGAAGTTGTCGCAACCAGGTTTATCTTGTTTATCGTGAAGTTGGTCTTAACTTTTTATTTCAAGTGGCATTAAACAGTCTTAAAAAGTCTTATGCTGTAGGAACTCTGTTTTCATCTCAGCCCTTAAGTCGGGTGTCTAAAATCAACCAATTTATTTGGACTCTTTACAAATTCTGCCAGGAAGAGTGGGTGGATGTGGGGCCAGAAGCTCGTTGGTGGCTGTAAACAGTGTGTTTCGTCACAAAGGACGCATCTCTGTAGTAAAGCGTATGTGCATAACCCTGTGTGGATCCAAAAAATTAAACTTCTTAAATGACAATTTTACTCCAGAGAGAGAATCTTTCAAATTGTTCATCAATTTGAAAGGTTGATGACTGGATGGCATCGGCGTAATTGTGGTGGTGGCGCATTGGCAGTTTCCATCCAGGTGCGTTGTGCTTCCTTCCTCCCAGCGTCCCTCACACGCGGTCCCTGGAGGCGCGCATCAAGGAGGAGCTGATAGCTCAGGGGCTGCTGGACTCCGAGGAGCGACCCGGACAAGGAGGAGACTCTGAGGACGAGGTCCTCGCCGAGCTGCAGAAGAGACAGGCGGAGCTCAAAGCGCTGATCGCCCACAACCGAGCCAGGAAGCAGGAGCTGCTCCGGTGAGGACCCTACTTGTTGTCGTTCTCCTCGGTGAAACGTTGACGTGACCGTGCGCTGCGCCGCTGTCTCCCCCCCAGGCTGGCAAAGGAAGAGATGCGCAAGCAGGAGCTGAGGCAGAGGGTGAGGGTGGCGGACAACGAGGTGATGGAGGGATTCCGGCGGATCATGGCGGCCAGGCAGAAGAAGCGCACGCCGACCAAGAAGGAGAAAGATCAGGCGTGGAAGGCGCTGAAGGAGAGGGAAAGCATTCTCAAGTTGTTAGATGGATAAAAGAAGCAGCGTCCTCCTTTGCTTTTCTTCTTCTCTTTTACCCACAGCTCGGCCCGTCCTCACAGACGCAGACAGCAGAAACTTTCCCGTAGAGTATAGTTTTATGTGGAGTAGTTCTAATAGCATGGAAGTCCATTTTGATACTCGGCCTTGAGTAAATGTCTTTTTGTACAGTATTTGTTGGAATTTGTTTTCTGTGTTGCCCCCTTTTTTTTTATGATTGTCATGGTAAAAAAATACACCACTATTGGGTATGAAACAGAACAGCTAAATGTTTTTTTTTAAATAACGACTGTACAGACAAGTCTGAGGAAAAAGTGCATGTTCTGCAGTCTCTTCCTCAGGACACACAACATGAGGCTGGTAACAAACTGTCCCACCTTCTCCAGTAATAAAGATCAAACGTGTTGTGGCTTTTTTTTGTTTCACTGGTGTCTGTTTTCACATCGGCGTCTGTTGCTCCAAAGTGACAACACTGGCACGGCTTCCTTCAAAACGGGCTCTTTAATAAATGCCGTGAAAACTACAAAAATAAAGACAAGCTTTAGAAATGGATACATTTACAGACAGTCAGGTGACACATACTGTAACAAAGTTACCTCGTGACCGCCTGCCACTTCGGAGGTCTTTAATAGACTAATTCTTCTTTGTCCACTCTAAATTAAATATTAAGTAATTAAAACACCATAACCAATAAATTTACAAAATATTACAAACATAAATACAATACCTTTTCAGCTACAGCAAATACGAGACTGCTACTCTTTCCCAGATTTCTGCTCCTCTCATGCAAATCTCGCTACCTTTCTTATATACGCAAATCTCGCGATAACTTTTCAACAAATAGTTTCAAAAGAAATAAAATACAATAATTTTACATAAACCTCAAAATTTGAACTAAACAACTTAAAATACATAATCTGAAATAAACATACATTTTTCCAAGAAATAAATCATTTCACTGTCACTTACAGCGTCTGTTAATTAATTAGATTATAACTGCTGTGATAGAAGTATAACCGTGGCATTACACAACACTAAATCCATAACGAAGCCTTACCGGAGGTATTATGGCTGATGCCAGACTTGTATCAGAGCAGTTTAATAGCATGAATTGTGCAAAGAAAACATTTTTAGCCTTAATTGTAAAACTTTTGTTATTTAGCTATGTTGTTTAAAATGACCAATTTGCCCAAATAAAGATCAGGAAAAGCTGAAATGTGATGAGCTAAACTGAGTTATGCATCTGTGATAAAAGCTTAGCTCAAGATTAATCCGGCAACACAATCATGGGGAATACTAAGCATGCCCTTGTTTCCATTGCATTTAATAGAAATTAACACAGCAAAGGGACTTCAGTGAATGTTCATCTGCACACGGGACCACCTTTGTAATAAGCAGGAGTTTCAGCAGTCTGCTGAAAAGACGGACTCTTTTCTCTAAAAAGATGAACCAGACTTCTTGACAGATGAGACCAGAGTTTGAATACTTTGGCCGTAATTCTTGATGCTGTGTTTGGACAAAACCCGTGAAGCCACCTGTCCGGCACGGTGGTGGCGGGGTGATGATTTGGGCTCGATTTGTTGCAACTAGACTTGGACACCTTGCAGTTATTGTGTAGACCGTGACTGTCTTCATACAGGCCACCAAAGCGTTCCAGAGTTTAATTTGGGGGCCTTCGGTCTGCCGGCTGAAAGTTGGCTGAAAGCGGGTCATGAAAAGGGGAGAAAGATCCCGAACACAGCAGCAAGTCCATCCATCCTCTCTACACTGCATGTTTGCTCCGGTCAGCCACTGTAGAAGAACAAGAAAGGGAACAAAGTCTTGATTTGTCCCACTAAAGTTCACAAAACCTGATTTAAACCCTGTGATGGGACTTTATGAGAGTTGCGCACCAATAACTCTCTGCAAGCCTTAATGAACTGAACCGAAGTAATGAGCTAAATTTCTCAATAATGTGTTGACAGCCACGGACACATTTCCATGACTTTCCATGTTTTGTGTAAAACAGATTTTTTTTTTGGTGTGTGTCAGCATCTCAGGCTTTTTGTTTGCACCGAATGATTCCTGCACAGCGAAATTTCAATTCCAATTTCTTCAGTTTATGCTCTGATCTGAGATGACGGGTGTTAAATTGTTAGTGGACACTTTTTTTTTTAAAGTTATTAGTATTTGTAGCTTTATTATTTAGAAATGAATAATTTCCCCTTTTAGGAAGCAATGTTTCGTGTTTTGGAACCAACAGCGCTCCTCCACCACTAGATGGCAGCAACAGCTTTGCGACCAAGCCGAGCCGTGCTGCAGTCTGCACAGCTCTGGAAGGCCTAAGGTTGACATTACTCCCTGCCTGGCACCACGTGTGTCATCGTGGTGTGTGCGTCCAGGCTTCAGCTGAACATATCCTCGCTGATGCTGAGGCCAGGACCAAGCTGGAGCCTGCCTGTCTCACCCTGAGCAGCTGTGTGTCAGGGGTCACACGGTTCACCCTGACCTGACAGCAGTCAGAGGACAGATCTGCTTCCTGACCAAATTGTCACATGATCACAGGAACAGCAACTACCCCCATAACACTTGACTGGATTATAGTGAGAAAAAGCTCAGCAAGGAGCAGAGCATGCCCACCGTTGACGGTCAAGTTTCAGACCACCTCATGGGAGTCCTGCTTCTCTGTGAAAGTCACCTTTGTTGGGCTAGGATATAGAAAAAAAAACAAAAAAAACTCCATGTGATATTAATGTTATTGTTCAGCTGACAACTTAGCATCTCGCCCACAGGTAACCTCTTCCAAAGAATCCCCCACATCATTATTTTGTTGATGGAAAACATTATCGACACCCAAGTCTTTGTGCCTTAGGGCAAAAAAAAAAAACCGATGCCGCGTGCTTGTTTGCATTTTAAACAGAGGGAGCGCACACAGACGACAGGTTTGTCTGGGGCATGTTGGTGTTCGCCGTTAAATGTTCAGCAGGGCTTGGAGTATTCTCAGGCATTCATCAGCCAATAAGATGGGCCGGTATGAGACCCTGAAGGTATGTAAAACCTGCCATAAAGGTTTCACAGTGTTACAAAATCATGATGCTAGAATAAAGATTCAATGTAGATCCCTTGACATGATCTAACTGCTTTTATCTAGATTTAAAATGGTGCTACCTTAATTAAAGTTAATCAAACAATTGAACAAGTCCAATTTGTCTTTTATATATAAAAAAAGAAAAAAAATGTCTACGTGTATTGTCTACATTTTCTACATACGTGTCTTTGGGTGGTGAATATTGTACAAGATCCACGTTGGAAAATTACTAGTTCTGCTAAATGACAGTATCACATTAAAATAGCCCATAAATGAAAAATATAAAAAAGCAACAACAGATGTTTGGTGTCCTTGAGCCGGTGAGAGCTCGCAGCCAGGCTGGATGCTTCGACAAAAGCTCGATCGTCGTGTGGAAACCAGCCGCGGTTTGAGCGGGTGTCCTCTACGCAAATCATAATGCTATCAGCCCACATGCGTGAAAGCTTTTAATAACACGAGGCCCCATTGAGCCCTTCTCACAGGTGAATGAGAGGCTGAATAGACGGCTACGCCGGCCCCCCTCGAGGCTGGGAGTATCACCCAAGGCTTTTGTTGCGTTTGTTGTCATTAGACCTTAGCTGAAGGGCAGGTGGGTTTTGTGTTAATGCACCGCTCATACATGCTTAATGATGCTCAGCAACTGTTTGCACATCTCATATTGAGCTGTCGCTTAAAAAAAAAGAAAAAAAAGAAGACCGGCCCTGCTCCCTATTGACGACCCAGGTGGTACGTCCCTTATGCTCTGGGGATACACTTTCAGCCTCCAGCTGCACGTTTACCAGCTTTCTGCAACTAGAGATGAAAATGTTGTCCCCGGCCCTCGTTGTAAAGCAGTTCAAGCTCAGTCAGATTGGAGGGAGAGCAAACATTGATGTTCTAGTCTCGCCACAGGTTCTCAGTTAGTTTCAGGTCTTGGTCTTGACTGGGTGATTCTAAGGCAGGAACATGTTCTGATCTGACTCTCCGCCGTAGCTCCGACTGTGTTTAGGATTGTTGACTTCCTGGAAGGTCAACCTCTTCCCCAGTTTTAGGTCTTTTGCCTACAGATCTGTGTATTGGTGTGTGAATCTGTGTGTTGTGTCAAAAATGGAGCAAATCTAAAGAACTTTGAGTGGCGGTTTAGCTAAAAAAAAAAGCCCCATATAAATCCAGTCCCTATAAAGGCAGCCCTGTAACGTTTAGGGTCAACGACCCTCCACCCACTGAGCTATATAATACACTGGAGTGCTGATTTTGCCGAAAAACTGAAGTCACTGGCCGCCATCTTGCTACTCCCTACTCTCACAGAATCCCATAGGATTTGGTTGCAACAACAAGCAGTTTTCTGGCTGTGTGAAAACGTTTCATAGGTAATTCTACAGTCAGTGGATGTACTAACAGTATCAACTACTAGGAAATTATGTGCTGAAATATTTTACATGTTATTCATATTGAATATACATATATATATATATAAATATTTGTACATGTATATATGTATATATATGTATACATATATGTAAATATATGCTTTTGTATATTGTTATTTATATATTTATAAATGTTATATATGTATATTTAAATAAATATAATGCAAAATTTTTCAGCACATGACTTTCTCAGTACTTGATATTTTTAGAACACAACATAAAAGTATAAGGCATCTGACATTTTAAAAGTTTTAAGCCCCCCCCTGAACATGAGAAAATCCTCGTTATTTGATGCTGCAGCGCACATATTCCCTAGTTACTGGGGGGAAATAGGGAGTACCAATATGGCGGCTGGTGGCTTCAAAGCGACTCGTTCTAACAGCGGGCGATTAGTTCTCCAGTGTATGATATAGCTCAGTGCCTCCACCACAGTCTCAAGTCTTGGGAAGCCTCTGACAGGCCTTCTTATGAGACTGACCTGTATTTAACTCCCTTCCTCTTCCAGCCACCTTCCCTGTCCCTGCCAAAAAAAATAAAGAAAAAAACGGCGCTACAGCAGCATGATGCTGCCACCAGTGTGCTTAAACCCAGGCAGGCCCCCCCCCTGACACTCTGGGGATTTCAGCTCCCATCCCTCACACAAAACTCGTTCCTCTCCTAACGTGAAATTCAGCTCTGCGGTGAGTTTCTTCACTCCTCCGTGCCACGGCCCGCAAAACCGTGATGGCTTTCTGCCACGAGGTCGGGCTGAGTTGCTCAGTGTCACACAAACAGAGAGTAAACAGTGTCCTGTTCGCGGACACACGCTCTCACGTTTATCTCAGCGAGCATCGGGAGGGCGAAGGGTTTCTGTCCATTGCTCCTTTGTTTTGCTCGTGTTCATGAGCTGCGTTTCTTCCTCCCCGGGGCTCTCCTACTCCACCTCCGTCCCCGCGTTCCTGAGAGCCCGGAGAGAACGGCTGGTGTTCTCGCAGACACGCTCACGCACCAACACACAATGGCCCGGACACACACACACACGCACACGCCGCGTGGAGGGAAACTTGAGCGCAGGGGGGGGGATTAAACATGGATCCTTTCAGCTTTCATGCTGAATTGAAATCTTGTGTGCATATCGGAGATCCAGAGGCTGAGACAGCTGCTGGGGCCGGTCCCCTGAGAGGAGCCTCTGTCCACCAAGGCCACGCCTTGGCCCTCATCCTGCACAGTAAACTATTGTCTTCGGGAGCTGCTCCCCCCGTTCTGACGTCACAGTTCGTCCTTCCCCAGAGGGCCGCTGTGGCAAAGCTGGTCTGGCCTTTTAGCCAAAAGTCAACAAAACTGACGTAAGGTTGCTGCGCTCCCCAGCCCTAAACCATACAAGTATATAAAACACTGACACGGTGTCACCTGTTCGCCCCATCCTGTTTTTACATCGGCCTGATTTGAATACTATTTGCCTCCCATTTGCATGGCAGTTGAGGCTTTTCTTGTGCGGGTCCTGAAATTGACAGCTCCCATGCAAAACAGGCACTTCTCTG